>NC_140962.1:140822613-140890113 GCF_056783735.1 Eptatretus burgeri | reverse complement strand
CAACTCCCACCCTTCCTTCCAGAACACTCGGGAAACTTCCAGAAGGAAGCGTTTTCCCGCCAAAAATCGGGGACGCTCGCACCGTTGCCTGCTTCATTGCTTGGGTTTTCACCCTTGTCCCTTGCAGGGTGAAATCCACTGCATTTGTCAGTGAAGATGCCATTCTTTGGTGGGGAGGGGGAAACGGGGATCACCTGCTTTCCCTCGACGAAGGCCAGGCCTCTGGCAACCGTGCTGAGGTGGAAATGCGGTGGTGGTGTGGTTGGCGTTTTGTGGTGGTCTTGATGGTGGTGTGGCTGACGTTCGTGGTGGTCGGGAGGGTGGTGTGGCTGGCGTTTGTGGTGGTAGTGAGGGTGGTGTGGTTGGGCGGTGGTGGTTAAGGTGGTTGTTGTGAAGACGGCTGTTCGTTGTCTGTGGGGATGTTGGCGGTTGACGAGAAGGTGGTTGTGGTGATCGTGGTTGGTGTCACTTTGCGGTGGTAGTAATTGCGGTTGGTCCAAAATAACGATAGTAAAAGAAAAATGTCTAACTCAAAGATCACAGCCCTGTCCACACAGATAATACCACACGGATAATAAACAACAGTGGGGAAATCTAACTGAACACGGACTTATTGGCATAACTGAACTAAGGACCTATATGGTGTTCTGCGAATTTCCACAGCCGTAACAATATTGTTTATTGTCCGATCTCTCAATGGTGAAGAATTACTTTAAAAATTATCAGATCTGGATTCGGATTTGGATCTTCACCAAAATTGAAGCAAGTCTTCCTTGTCGCACACCCTTCATGTCCACCAAGTTTCGTATGAATCCATCCACAACTTTTTGAGATATCCTTCACACTAGCAGACAGAAAGAGGTGAAAACATAACCTCCTTTTACCTTTGGTAGCCGAGGTAACAAATCGCAGACCAAATACTGTAGGAGTCGTCGGAAAGAACCCAAACAAACAAAAAGTGAAGATGAAGTTATCAGGAGGAACCTCGACAGGATTTGGGTTTCAGCTGCTGATACTCTACCCTCAAACACATCCAGGCGCAGCCAAGGGAGCCTTATTCAACAAAAAGAAGAAGAAGAAAAAAAACAATTCTGCCTGCCAGACCATTTTCCTGCTGGTTTGGATTAATTTGAAACAACTTTTACTCCGATCAGGTTGAAATTTAAAACACATATTCCCCATCACAACTGGATCATAATTGTGAATTTTCACGTCAATCGATGAAGCGATTTAAGAGAGAAATTTTTTTGTTAAAGATTTTCGTTCAATCCAATATAGCTGCCAGACCATGTGACCTCTAACGTCAAATGTGGGAATGTTTTGTTCCTCATGGATAGGCAGTCATCCCTGTAAAATCTTTGGTCTTTATCTGTTTCGCAGTTTCAGAGAATATTTTTGAAGGTTTTTTTTATTTCTTTTAAATGTGGCTGCCGAACCACATGACTGATAATGTGATCAATTTTTTTTTCTGTCGACCAATTCATCCCAAGATGATCCTCAACTTTTCATACTAATCGGATGGAGCATTCTACGTATGCAATGATGACGTCATAACGAAAGCACCTATGACATCACACAAAAATCATACTTATTCCCCATGAGGAGTACTTGTCATGTACCAAGCTTCAATTTTTTCCATGGAGTGATTTTGGAGATGGAGGTCCAACGTTTTTCGGTTTTTCCAACATGGCTGCCACACCGCATGACCTATGATGTCATATTTATCATTAAAACAATCTATGAGTAGTCACTCCTGTGGTGAAAATTTAGTGCCAATCCAACAAGCAGTTGCAGAGAAAAACCATACTGTAGTTTTGTGAGGACATTCAGACAAACAAACAGACAGACAGACAAACGGCCCCAAATGCAATATCCTATCCTCTGGCAAGAGTAAAAATACTGGCTCCTGTTTATTTTATCAATCCCTAATCCCGATCTAGCCTCGATCTTACCTTATTTTTCCCTGCCACTTTTAACACAAGGAAGTAAAGACACTTCCCCAACAGGGAAGACATTTGTTTTTATGTTTTACAGCGACATTATGGTAAACACGTACTCCAAGTCCTGCATTTCCCCTTCTTCCTGTCCGTAAGGACGGACTCTTTGCTAGTCGACTATGAAGTCAAACCTTCGAAATACCATGTGTGCAACATCAGTCAATTTCTGGGATCCTTTTGAATGTTGGCTCCTGGACTACAGCGGGTTCAATTGTTGGTATAAACCTGGATTAAACGTATTGGTGAAACACAAGCAACTTTGATGGAGGATGCCATTAGTCTCATCATCTTTCCACCTTATGCGAAACAGTATGTGTACATCCATAAATGCTTTGATCTTGTAAAATTGAGGAACTTTAAATTGCAGTTATTTGAAGAATAAGAAAAGAAAGACTGCTTTCCTTGACAATGGGCTGAAGGTGTGTGCAACTCTCTCAGTATCCCATAGTAACAACCCTTGTGTCCAATGCTCCTGGGAATTTTAGGTCCCCCCCCCCCCTGTACACAAATTCGGTGTCATCTATTATCTACTTGTGCAAAGTACTTGTTCATTCATGGCAAGTGATGTTCCTCATTTTTATTGTCACAGAAATACTAGGATTTTGCAATCACTGCTTTTCCTTTTCAGTACTATTGGAGAAAGTGAAGAGCGAGCCAGACACATTTGTAAATACGGATGTTCAAGAAACAAAAGCATGTGAAGATGCACAACTTGAAAATCATTGTGAAGGTTTGTTACAATTCCCAACTTCCCATACATTTTCCTTTATTGTTTTGAATATCTCACCTGCATACAAATATATATTGGAATTGAAATTTTTCCTTTTTTTTTTTCTTTCTTTCTTGTAACTAATGAAGAAATAACACATCAAAATGTCGGCCCAGATTTCAAAAAAACCCCTGTTGTTGGAATAAGGGTTGAGGTTAAGAGCAAAGAAAGAAAAAAAACGAGAGGATTGAGGCAGACCAACCAGCCTTGTGGTTGCCTGCACACCACCCGGATTCAATTTGTTTATTTGATTGAAGAAATTATAATTTTCCTGCTGCTTTGAATTAATTTGAAGCAACTTTTACTTTATTGCATGTCTGTGCCACCACGAAACACTGCGCTCCTTGGAGAGAAACGGACGCTACGAGCCTATTATATTGTTACTGTTGTGGAAATTCACAGAACACCATTCAGGTTCCCCGAAGATCAGTTATTTCGATAAGTGTGTGTTCCAGGTTAGATTTCCCCACCAATGTATAACGGGCATTGTTCGTGTTCCGGGCTGTGCATCTCTGAGTTAGCCATTATTCTGTTCTATCTTTTATTTCAAATAAAGAACAACTCAACAACCTCGTCAATCTCCACAACACAGCGACCCTCCTCTACAAACAAAACCACCACTCCCAGAAAGCCACCCGAAGAAGGAAACAGAAATGACGGTTGGGGCGGGTCCCTCAGAACGGCATAAATACTGATGACGGTTATTACAACAACAACAGAGCCAAGCCTGGGATCACTCCTGGGATTTTCCCCCGCACACCGGGAAGGGAGGGGCGAACGCCCCGGATCCAATAAAAAGCTGCGTTCGCTGGCCGAAAAGGCAGTTGAGTCGGTGGGAGTTGGGAGTGGAGAGACGCCACATTGAGAGCTGGAGAGTTTGGAGGTGGGAGTGTTGGCGTGCGGGCAGTTGGTTCGCTGGAAGGTTCGCCAGCGCAACCAGGAAGCTGGAGTCGAGATCCATTCACTCCTCCAGCGCGTCGTCGGCTAAGCCAGGCGCAGTGGAGGCCGGACGACCAAGGGAGCCAGTCGGAGCTCGGGGGTCCGGGCAAAGACACCGAGGGTCGCCGAACAAGAACCCATCGAGTCACCACGAGGGTGGCCAGTTAGCCCGCCCGGTCGCTCGGAACCCCTTCAGTTATCCCGGCTCTGAGAAATTATAAAGGCTCACGAGCCCAGTTCTTTCTTTCTTGGGTTTTGCATGAAAGTCTGTAGTGCCTTGTCCTTAAGTAGTGAATTGTGTAAGTGCATGTAAATAATCATAGGAATCGGCTGTCGGCTTTTTGCTCGTGTCCTGTCCCCATCCCACCCATTGACTGCTTACGTGCCGAGTGGAAATAAATGTCCCCCTTGTTGAATGTCACCTGCTCGTTGCGTCCCTTCCTCACATTGACTGCCATGGAATGTTCGGGAAATTAGCTGGCTGATTATCAAGCCGATAAAACGTACATCTGGTCCGACTGGACTTGGCGATATATAGCCGCTCGGCAATCGCATACGGAACGAGCTGCTTAAGCGGCTCGTTTTCGTGCAGGCCCCTTCGAGGTATGAACTCCCGGTATCGCTGTCTGCGCGAATAATTAGGTACATCGACAATTCGGCGATCGACCCTGTAGCGTGTGGACAGAGGGATTGTCTGATTTATGGTGTGTTGAAAACACCCATAGCTGGGTTTCGGCGTTGATCCGGAAGCTACGACTACATTGCGCGTTCGGTGGGCGCGCGCGGTCGCAATTGGGATAAGGCGGTCGTCCGCACGCCGAACGGGCGGAAATCTACAACAATATTTATAGATAGAAGATAGACAAGTTGGAAGCCTGTGGTATAAATACGATATAAAGAGGGGGGAAAAAAGTAAGCCTTTTATTCTTGCGCTGGGTGAAAGAACGCAAAAAAAAAAAATCACGTTTCTTAACAGCAAGGTTATCGCAACACATCTTTGGTGCAAGGAGGTACCTCAGTTAATTTTACACAATGAAAGTACTGATCCTGAGTTCAAATTGGTACCTTGAACCATTTTACACAATGAAAGTACCGATTATGGGTTCAAATTGGTACCTTGGTTCCTTTTTACACAATGAAAGTACCGATCATGGGTTCAAATTGGTACCTCAGTTTATTTTACACAATGAAAGTACCGATCTTGGGTTCAAATTGGAATCTTGGTTTATTTTACAAAATGAAAGTACTGATCCTTGGTTTAAATTGGTACCTTGATCCATTTTACACAATGAAAATACCAATCCTTAATTCATATTGGTACCTTGATCCATTTTACACAATGAAAGTACCGATCCTGGGTTCAAATTGGTATCTTGGTTTATTTTACAAAATGAAAGTACTGATCCTGGGTTCAAATTGGCATCTTGGTTCGTTTTACAAGGTTAAAGTACTGATCCTTAGTTCAAATTGGTCCCTTGATCCATTTTACAAAATGAAATTACTGATCCTTAATTCATATTGGTTCATTTTACAAAATGAATGTACCGATCCTTGATTCATATTGGTACCTTGGTTCATTTTACAAAATGAAAGTGCTAATCCTTGATTGATATTGGTACCTTGTTTTATTTTACAAAATTAAAGTACCGATCCTTGATTCATATTGGTACCTTGGTTCATTTTACAAAATGAAAGTACCGATCCTTGATTCATATTGGTACCTTGGTTCATTTTACAAAATGAAAGTACCGATCCCGGGTTCAAATTGGTATCTTGGTTCATTTTACCCAATGAAAGTACCGATCCTTGATTCATATTGGTACCTTGGTTCATTTTACAAAATGAAAGTACCAATCCTTGATTCATATTGGTACCTTGGTTCATTTTACAAAATGAAAGCACCGATCTTTGATTCATTTTGGTACCTTGGTTCATTTTACAAAATGAAAGTGCTAATCCTTGATTGATATTGGTACCTTGTTTTATTTTACAAAATAAAAGTACCGATCCTTGATTCATACTGGTACCTTGGTTCATTTTACAAAATGAAAGTACCGATCCTTGATTCATTTTGGTACCTTGGTTCATTTTACAAAATGAAAGTGCTAATCCTTGATTGATATTGGTACCTTGTTTTATTTTACAAAATAAAAGTACCGATCCTTGATTCATATTGGTACCTTGGTTCATTTTACAAAATGAAAGTACCGATCCTTGATTCATTTTGGTACCTTGGTTCATTTTACAAAATGAAAGTACCGATCCCAGGTTCAAATTGGTATCTTGGTTCATGTTACACAATGAAAGTACCGATCCTTGATTCATATTGGTACCTTGGTTCATTTTACAAAATGAAAGTACCGATCCTTGATTCATATTGGAACCTTGGTTCATTTTACAAAATGAAAGTACCGATCTTTGATTCATTTTGGTACCTTGGTTCATTTTACAAAATGAAAGTGCTAATCCTTGATTGATATTGGTACCTTGTTTTATTTTACAAAATAAAAGTACCGATCCTTGATTCATATTGGTACCTTGGTTCATTTTACAAAATGAAAGTACCGATCCTTGATTCATATTGGTACCTTGGTTAATTTTACAAAATGAAAGTACCGATCCCGGGTTCAAATTGGTATCTTGGTTCATTTTACACAATGAAAGTACCGATCCTTGATTCATATTGGTACCTTGGTTCATTTTACAAAATGAAAGTACCGATCCTTGATTCATATTGGTACCTTGGTTCATTTTACAAAATGAAAGTACCGATCCGGGGTTCAAATTGGTATCTTGATTCATTTTACACAATGAAAGTACTGATCCTTGATTCATATTGGTACCTTGGTTCATTTTACAAAATGAAAGTACCGATCCTTGATTCATATTGGTACCTTGGTTCATTTTACACAATGAAAGTACCGATCCCAGGTTCAAATTGGTATCTTGGTTCATTTTATACAATGAAAGTACCGATCCTTCTTTCAAATTGGTACCTTAAACCATTTTACACAATGAAAGTACCGATTATGTGTTCAAATTGGTACCTTGGTTCCTTTTACACAATGAAATACCGATCATTGGTTCAAATTGGTATCTTGGTTCCTTTTATACAATGAAAGTACCGATCCTGGGTTCAAATTGGTACCTTGATCCATTTTACACAATGAAAATACCGATCTTTGGTTGAAATTGGTACCTTGGTTCATTAGCTGAATATGTCCCCCGATATGATGCGCCAGAATTGTCGACAACAGAGATTGAGGACAAGCCTGGGACTTTTGAAGTGGAGTTGGAGCTTGTTCAGGAGGACCTGATTATGAGTTTCACAACTTTCAATTATTCCCAATTCAAAACTGCATTCAAAGAAAATGGTGGATCGTCCCACTTATGGGAAACGAAACACGACAGAGTACTCTGAACAGGTTCAGGAAAAAATGGCAACCTTGCTTCACATCCCAAAGGAGACGTTGAGCTCTAGAGCAGAGCCTCCATCACACAAGTGTAAAGCTTGTAATGATATGGAAAGCATTGTTAATGAAATGAAACAAAAATGTGCAATTTTTCACGCGAAGGGAAAAAATTTCATTGTTAACATTGGCCACTGCTGTTGGCTTAGTGGTTAGGGTGGCTGGCTTGGGATTGTTGGGTCCTGAATTTGAGGCCCGTTTTCCACTGAATTAACACCAGGGGGTTGACTCAGCCTGTCATCCTTCCGAGGTCAGCAAAATGAGTACCAGTGTACTGGTCCCGGTGTATGCCCCGGTTAGAATTGGTGTACCATATCCCTGTAGGTCATAAGAGGCGACCAGGGTTGGCGTCAGGAAGGGCATCCGGCCATAAAACATTGCCTCAAGAAGGGAACCATGATTGCATGGAGCCCGCAAAAAGCTAACCCCTGCTCAGCAGGGAAAAATGGCTGTAAAAAAAAAGGCTATTAACACTGGCCCCCCTGAGCTGGTCTATCAAGTAAACATCTCGAAGATTTGATGTCACGGAATATGTGGTAAGGAGAGCGAGGAAACAAAAATGACCAGTGGTGTTCTTGCTTTTCCATCAAAGGGAAGGCACCATCACCCAAAATTGTTTAAATTGTCAAAGGCTTCTATATTGATGATGAGTTTTTAGAATGTGCCCAGCAATTGCAGATTTTAAGAATGTGAGGGAAGATGGAAAGAAAGTTCAACACCAGAAAAGGTTGCTATTGCTCAACTTTAAGGAATTGTGTGTTCAATTCAAAACTTGCCACAATGTCAAAATTGGGTTTTCAAAATTTTGTACGCTCAGGCCAAATTGGTGTTTCACCACTGATGCCAGTGGTATGAACCCAATCTGTGTTTGTGAAAATCATCAAAACCTGAAGTTGCTAGTATCTGCTATCCCTGTAAAAGTGGACGAAAAGGACCTGTTTTCTGTGCTTGTGTGTGACATGGATTCACGTGACTGCATGGTCCATCGGTGTGACAGTTGCCCTGGAAAGGCGAAGTTGGTTGAGTTCTTGGAAAACAATATTTGAGGATTCTGATATGGATAGTGATGATGTTATGCACTTTAAGCAGTGGACCCATGGTGGCCAGTCCAAGTTGGTTGACTTGTGTGCCAATGTAAGTGAATTTATACAGACTCTGTCCCAGTCTGCTGATAAAATGCGACCCAGCACCACTTCATAGCCAAGGCACAGGCCTCCTCTCTCCAAGATTTAAAACATAGACTGCCAGTTTGGGAAGCCATACTCCTTCTCGACTTTGAAGAGAACTACTCTTTTGTGTGCCAGGATGCAGTTCAGAGTTTCCATTGGGAAGCCACCCAAGCCACTCTGCATCAATTCACAATTTTTACACAATGAAAGTACTGATCCTCATTTGAAATTGGTACCTTTGTCCATTTTACACAATGAAAGTACCGATCCTGCGTTCAAATTCCTATCTGGTTAATTTTACAAAATGAAAGTATCGATCCGAGTTTCATATTGGTGCTTTGGTTCATTTTCACATTTAAAGTACTGATCCTTTGTTCAGAGTTGTACCCAGGATAATTTTATAGTGAAAGATCAGATCATGGGTTGAAATTGATGTCTTGGATCATTTTACACTGAAAGTAAGGCTCCTTGATTCATTTTACACAACAAAAGTACCAATCCTGGGTTCATATTGTCATGTCCAGGGCATTAGCCCCTAGCTGGATGGATAGCCGTACAGTTCTCCTTTGGAGACGAATAGCCGAGATTCTTGGGAGATTATGGCGCACGCGGGACGGGAGGGCGGCGAGGCGCGTAGAAAACGGAAGCGCAGCACAAGGGTTTATACTCGATCCGACGACAAATAGACAACACAAGCAACTTAAATAAATACAGGGTTTAATGAAAATAAATCAAATATTTACCATGGCAATAATTCAAAGTGTAATAATAAAACATGAGGTAAATTAAAGTCTAAAGTCGAGGTGCCTCTACACACGGACTTTAATGCAGACAAGGGAAAAGAAAAGAAAAGAAAAGAAAATCCTCACTTTATTTGGGCACTTTGCTTTGTCCAGAGATGGTCTCTGTTGAACTTTAGGGTCGAGCCTCGTCGTCCTGCACAGGAAGGTGTGCCCAAAATGGCACCGAGCTGCTCCCTGGGCGGGAAACATACATGAGGTAGTTCTTGAGGCGGTATTCAACACGAGAGCTCACCAACTGCCGTGCGGCTTCTTCTCATGAACGAATATGCCAAATGTTCCTCTCTTACATGAGGTCTGCTCACAACGCTTGCCCATCTTGCTCCTTGAACACACAACTGTAATGTCCGGGGGGCAGTGAGACACGGAGAGTCGTGAGGGTTGTCGTAACTCTGTTTATTGCGTTCCCGGATGTACACTACTACGAGCCTCTAGCGGGCGCGAACAGCTATATGCATTGCAGACACGTGACTACTATCACAACTCCTCCACGCCCCCACAACGCTCTATGCCAATACATCACACTCCTCCCTCCTAAAAGTATGATTATAAAATGACAAGCATAATTGGCAAAGAATAATACGACACAAAAAGCAAAGAGGAACAAAATGACATCAACCATGTAAAATCCTCCAAGTACCACGTCACTTGATCTAACCCTGGGGTGATGGTCGGGCTGAAAATCAAACCCAGTTGAGCTGGCCCAAAAGAAAAGCGTGCTTCATCCACACAACCTGTAACAATAATGCCGTTGTTTTAATCTGGCACATAATACACTCTTCTATCCCCATTACATCATATACTGTGTTGGTGCGAGTGAGTTGAATTCCAAATGCAGTGGACTGGGTGCTTGAGTACTGAGTTGCACGACGAAGTTAATGGTGTTTGCAGACCATAATAACAATGGCCATTTTAAAGATATAAAGAGGGAAGTTTTGGGAGCACAGTACAACTATGCAGCAGAAGCGCCCCCAGGCGGCCCATGCTTGCACGCCTTCCGGCGAGGTCGAGGTGACACCCCAGGCGAACCTCCCCCGGCACCATCAAATGCCCCCGGTCGACAAGCTGGCTCGTCTCCCTCAGCCAGGACTCAATCAGGTAAACACCCCGAGTCTGCAAGCCCCGCAGGCGCCAGCGTGGCTGACCTTGGCGAGATCAGAGGTTTGCGCTCCATGGCGCCCGGCACGTCTGACCTTGGCGAAACCAGGGGTGGGGGTGACGTTGAACAGCGAACCTGCCCCAGCTCCCCGCCATCAACTCGAACCAGGCAATTAGCCGGCTCCATTACCAGCTATCCCACACCAAAACCGCGCACCAGCACCGGGCACAACACTGCCCCTGCCACCGACCCTTAGGTCGCAGCAAATCCAGCCGAGACTTCAACGCACGTCCACACGAACGATCAGCGTAGACTGGATGCACAGCAGTGTCATAAAGCAGCAAAAACATCGTTCGCGCAGATGCAACCTCCCCTTTACATACAGCGCGTTTCCACAGTATAATTCTAACACATGAGGCTGAAGCGAACTGCGGACTGTCATCGAAGACCGGGATCTGGAAGACCTCTTTATTCGCAACGATCGTCCGCAAGTTCTTCACATCAAAGAAAGCATTGATCCCAATCAAACACATTTTGCTCACCCGCGGACCGCTGGCATTTGCTTTTATAACGCCATGCTTAATCACTCGTGCCGCAAGAATCAAACATACAACAATTAACAAATAATGAACCATGCTGCGAGCAAGCCTCTTGGTTGTCACGACGTTGAGGCGACTTGCGTGCAGGTCCTCATCTGAACGTCGAAGAGGACACCGTCGATGGTCGCATTCTGCGAACTTCTTGAATGCGACCGGTTCCCTCCAATCCCCCGTTGAAATCGCCTGAATGACACGGGCATGCACTGCACTGTATCATGAGCCGACTCCACCGCGACCTGCTTGGCGGTGACCGGCCCATCCTAGACCTGGCCCAGTGCCAACACATCAACCCGGTTGGTTGATCCAGACGAAGGTGGACCCTCCGCGCAACGCAAGTGCGAGAGCCCATCGCAGCTGGCATGCTCCCCGTTGCTCCGGAACCGTATATCGTAGTTGCAGGAAGCAATGAAGGGACACCAATGTTGTATCGCCGTGGCCCCTGCCACCGGGACCTCGCCCTCGGGTCTCGAGGGAGGCTGGGCCTAAACGGAGGTACGGGGCACGAAGGAGACACAGGCGCACCTGGAGGTATGAACTCCGAAAGAGGAACCTCCTCCCACCGACTCTCTAATCCGCTCGGCACGGGACGTCCAAGGTGAATGGCTGGCGCTGTCCCATCGAGTTGAATGCGGGCCAACCAGCTCCGACCCAAAAGGGCGGGGGGCGGGGCCCTCCCCTCGCACCACGAACAGCGAGAGCTTGACCCGCTGACCTTGATTGGCGACCAAGACGTGTGCCCTGCCAACCGCTGGTAGCGCCTCACCGGTATACTTGTGCAACACGATGGTAGACCTGAAAAGGCGTAGACCGGGGAGTGCACGAGCGGTGCGCTCGCTTATGATCGACACCGCCGCTCCGGTATCAACTTGCAACACGATCGGCTTTCCATTCACAAAACCTCGCACAGGCTGCAGGTCTCGACCCGGGACGTAAAAATGTACGTCATGCACAAAACATCGTACCGGGTGTAGGTCTCGCCCCGCATCGCTGGGGTCGCCTCGTACATCGCCATCCATGCCTGTTATGGTGGCCAATGACACTTGGCACACACACCGTAGATGTTCCTGAGAGTTCAGATCGTCCTCCGACTGGCCGCGTTACAACGTTTGGCCACGGCCCGCACCGAAGACTGTGCGTGTGGTCGTGGGCGCTTGGTATATCGCGTAGACCTCCGGATCACCTGTCATACTCTGGCCAGTGAGGGTTGGGACATCTGTCAGAGTATGCTCGACGGCCGACGCTGTTTCTGAGTTGAATGTAATGTCCTCGTCCTTTAGCCGTGGAATTGCAGAAACCATTTCCGACTCTTGCAAACCAGAAATAAAACTATCTTCGAGCCTGGCCTGCCGTTCACTCGACGTGAATTTGCAGGCGACAGTGAGATGCCTCACCCGCTCGGCGCAACTCGCGATGCGCCCCCCTGGGCTCCTTGCCAGGTGATCAAACTCGTACCACGCGAGCTGTGCTGATTTTCCCGGCGCTCTGTGCGCCCGACAATCCAATTGCTCCGGCAACGACTCAAAGTCAATGCCGAGGAAAACAGGCACTCTGCACGCGTCGATCCGAAACAACCTCGTCGCCAATGTAATGTCCGGGGGGCAGTGAGACACGGAGAGTCGTGAGGGTTGTCGTAACTCTGTTTATTGCGTTCCCGGATGTACACTACTACGAGCCTCTAGCGGGCGCGAACAGCTCTATGCATTACAGACACGTGACTACTATCACAACTCCTCCACGCCCCCACAACGCTCAATGCCAATACACCACAACAACGGAATAATGCCGAGTTCACTGAGAGGTGCACTCCTCTTTCTCTCAATCGTATAACTTTGCGCCGCAGCTGAACAGGAATGGCCAGGGTCTTGCCTAACACGCTGCAAATTCACCAACACGAGAATCGCACAGCCATTTTGTCATGCCGAGAGGAGAGCAAAAACGAGATCCTCTTTCTCAGCCACAATCCTCTACCAATTGTGTCCTCCCAACTACTGTGTCATCTCCGTTTCCCGCTCATGCCCCCCCCCCAAACCGCCCTTCACGTCACACTGACCAATCATAAGCCTTGGGGGCGTGACTTGCTCGTATGAAGCTGGGAAAGCAGGGTTTCTTGCCTGTTTGGACGTGCAGCTCGGTTGTCACTGTTTTGAGGACGTGATCCCTCCCTATTGCAAGTCTTTAAATGCAAAAACATAGGAAAAGGTCATGGGGGCATTTACATACTGGGGGAAATTGGCCATAATCTCTATCTCATTAACACAGTACCACCCTTGTGGTGACACGTAACACTTAAGCTCACAGTTTCCCTGCTTAGTTTACATTGACATGTCTCCTACATATCCACGGATCCAGCAACTCCATACAATCCTAACTTACCGATGAAATTCCTCCATCTATCCCACAACCGTAACAGTATGTTTGCAGCACTTCTGTGGCTTTTTATTCATGTACCACAAATGCAGCCTGTGGTTGCTTGGCTGCATCATTTTCTGGGGGCATGGCTGTGCTGCTGATGCAATGCCCATTACCAGCAAGCTGGTACTCATTTAGCTGACCTTGGAAGGATGATCAGCTGAATCAACCCTACCTGTTGTTAATTGAAGACATGAGGATCTCAAGCCAGCCACCTTAATTGAGATTAAGCCAACACCAGGCTTTGCCTTTATATCATGGGTTTTGATGTTGGTGAAGTGGCTGCCTTGCAAAATCATGTTTCCTTTGAAGATTTTTAAATTATTGTGTGAATTATTGGACACATTACACAAAAATTGTCATTATAATGTTTTCTTTGTATGTTTGCTCAGGCGTCCGACAGAATGTCCAGATGATCCCCTGCGGCAAATGCTGTTTGAAGTCTACCACAGAATCTGCACTTCAGCTGCACATGAAAACGCACCATGACATTGCTGTTGATGCGATGTACAAATGTTTTAAGTGCCCTTACAGTACTCATTCCAAAGACTTTTTGACTGTACATTTCCAGAAGCATTTGGTCAAAACTGAGCAGAACACATTCACACAGAATGAATTTCTTCACAAAGTCCATCGGTCATCAATATGGCAACAGGATGTTGAAACAGGAAGTCGAAATTGTGAAATATCATTCATTCCTCCAATAGACATTCAGATGCATATGAAAATCCACAGGCACAACCACACTTATGAATGTTTAATTTGTGGAAAATTTTTCATGAAGTCATCAAACCTTAAAACTCACATCATAGGTCACAGTGGTGATCGTCCATACAAATGTGAAATTTGTGGGAAATCTTACATGAAGTCATCAGAACTGAAAATTCACATTAAAGGTCACACTGGTGAGCGCCCGTACCAATGTACAATTTGTGCAAAATCTTTCATTAGGTCAGCAGACCTGAAAATTCATATGAGATGTCACACTGGTGAGCGTCCATACAAATGTACAATTTGTGTAAAATCTTACATGAAGTCATCAGACCTCAAAGCTCACATGAGAAGTCACACTGGCGAGCGTCCATACCAATGTACAATTTGTGTAAAATCTTTCATTAGATCATCAGATCTGAAAATTCACATGAGAGGTCACACTGGTGAGCGCCCATACAAATGCACAATTTGTGTAAAATCTTACATGAAATCATCGGACTTGAAAACTCACATGAGATCAGGTCACACTGGTAATCGTCCTTGCAAATGCACAATATGTGGGAAATCTTTCAAAAAACCAGCACATCTGAAATCTCATGAGAAATGTCACACTGGTGAGCGCCCATTCAAATGCCCGACTTGTGGAAAATGTTTCCTTCGCCCATCGGATCTTAAAATTCACATGAGAGGTCACACTGGTGATCGCCCATACAAATGTGAAATTTGTGGAAAATCTTTCAGTACCTCGTCAAACCAAAAAGCGCATATGAAGATCCACCGATGTGGGCGCCAATAAACATGCACAACTCTATTTAATCATGAAGCATTTATTGAATCATTAAGCATGAAGAGACATAGGAGTATTCATATAGATGGAAATAAAAAGGGAAAGTAACATGACTTGGAAAAATGAATTCAAGAAATTGTAGGAACTGAAAAAATTTGATGTCATTCCAGATAGTATAGACCGTGGGCCGAGCTCCCATTTTTGTTTAGTTTCGTGACCCACCTCGTGTATCTACCTGTATTGATAATATGTTGTGTGAAAATATTATCGAAATAGTATCTGAAACTCATCAAGCACAAAACTTGCACATTTTTTCAAAATATGGAAAAAACACCCAAAATTGTGACAATTTTCTTCTAAACATCGTCCAATCACAGCGCTTTTGACATACAGCACCACACTCATAAACCGATCACGCGCTTCGTTTCAGGCAAGCTGTAAACTCACAAGCTGTCATGGGGGCGTACATGTCATCTGATGCTCGTGCTGCCGAAGATTCTGAAGGCAGTTCTTCAGGGTTCTGTTTTATGCATGTCATCAACACCCACAGCAAAGTAATTCCATTTAGTGAAAAAAGCATTAAGAAATTTCAGGAATGTGCTGCTAAGTGGATTGATGTGGAAGGAAACCCCAAAAGTAAGGTCACTGTCAAGGCGTTACAAGTACACCACAGCCGGCCGGTACAGGCTCTGTGTGGGGATTGCAGCTGCTGTAGCCACCAATGCCGTGCCTGGTGATGACCATGATGATTATGAATGTGACGGATCTGGAAGGTAGGATCTCCTTTCTACTGTTAACTAATTTTTGACAGTGGTCAAAATCAATACCCAGTGAACACTATACTATATAATCGAACTGTCATGAATCCGACTGTATGTTCTGCTCTAAATTCTGCTATTCCTTAGTATCGGTATCATCCTTCGAAGTTAAATCATAAACTGACCGTAACATGTGTCAATGATCCTAACTGAAATCTAGACCAGTATGGAGTATGGACTATCTTAAAATTCTAAACATGAATCACAACACTGCCATTGTTTCCATCTGCAGTTGCTATGTATTCTATTAAATCAACGATGTGGTGGCAAACCTGCTCGAGTGTGGCTCGACAAGGTTTGTTTGCGGTTGCAGTGGAATGCCAACCTAAAAATGTTAATGCACAGTGGCTATACACCGATAATTATTATTGAACTTCAATGTAAAGTATTCCGTGCCGCTGGCATAATTTTGTAGTGAACTTCTGCTGCCCACAGCAAACACGAGCAAAGTTACGACTTGTACGTCAGCAGCATGGTAGTCCATGGCTCCACCAAGATAGTGTCTACAGTTTTTTAATGACATTTTTAGTAGTCCTTCAGAATATTTTTCTATTGGTGTAAAGTTAAGGGAAAACTAATGTCAGTTTTAATCATCTAGCCACTGTAGTCTGTATGCAATGAATAATTTGATATGAATCATACTATCAATCGTTGTGTCATTAATTTATGTGAAGATTTATGCATGTCCCCTCTAAATTTTCAATTCACAAACATAGATGAGCATGCCATATGCAAATTACATGCACATTGCAAAGAAAAATGCTAACTAAATTGGACTTTCCAGAAATGTTTGTGACCTGTTCTGCCTTCGGGAACCAAGAATAGTGGCTACCTTAATATATTGACCTGGGGATTTTTTCTCTCTCTCTCTCTTCTCTCTTCTCCCCCCTCTCTTCTCTCTTCTCCCCCCTCTCTTCTCTCTTCTCCCCCCTCTCTTCTCTCTTCTCCCCCCCTCTCTTCTCTCTCCCCCTCTCCCTCCCCCTCTCTCCTCCCTCTCTCCCCCTCTCTCCCCCTCTCTCTCCCCCTCTCTCTCCCCCTCTCTCCCCCTCCCTCTCTCCCCTTCTCTCCCACCTCTCTCTCCCCCCTCTCTCTCCCCTCTCTCTACCCCCCTCTCTCTACCCCCTCTCTCTACCCCCTCTCTCTACCACCCCTCTCTCTACCCCCTCTCTCTACCCCCTCTCTCTTTCCCCCTCTCTCTCCCCCTCTCCCTCTCTGTCCCCCCTCTCTCTCCCCCTCTCTCTTCCCCCTCTCTCTTCTCCCCTCTCTCTTCTCCCCTCTCTCTTCTCCCCTCTCTCTTCTCCCCTCTCTCTCCCCCTCTCTCTTCCCCCTCTCTCTTCCCCCTCTCTCTTCCCCCTCTCTCTTCCCCCTCTCTCTTCCCCCTCTCTCTTCCCCCCTCTCTCTTCCCCCCTCTCTCTTCCCCCTCTCTCTTCCCCCTCTCTCTTCCCCCCTCTCTCTCCCCCTCTCTCTCTCCTCCCTCTCTCCCTTTCCTTTGTCTTTGTGACTGAATATGACCCCTCTTCGTAAAATTCTTAGAACAGTTTCTCTTGCTGAGGATCATGAATGAACATGTGCATACCTGTATATTGGATTCTTTTAAAATGGGTGTTCCATGATTTTTTTCCTTTCATGTGTACATCTGTGCGCCTTGAAATGGCATATGGAAATTTATGCCGGTGTAATTCAGTATGATTCTCCAAATAAATTAGTTGAGGAGGAAGATAGTGGTCCCATGCACCACCATGATACATTTTTTAACCTGCATTTTTACAATCCCTGAGATGTGTGGGAACAGAATTTCCTTTGTTCCCATTCTAAAAAATGTCCCATGTGGGTCGTTTAGCCGTTTTTTTTTGTCCGCCATCTTGGATTTATTGGGACGCAAAAGTAAGGGGTTGGGGTAATATAAAGGACCTTTTCGCATAGAAAGAAATTGGTTACAGGTACAAATTCGGTATCATTGGAAAGGGTATGACCTGCACTATCACAAGAACCCATCAATTATTCAATTAGGCCATCGATCACGTCATCAGCGGTCAAAAGGTCACGTTAAAAGGCCACTAAGTCAAATTTCACGCCCATCCTCTTTGTCATCCACCCTGCACCTAAGTGGATGAATCTTTTGGATTCTACTTTGCTTGAAGGAAAGTGTATATGTATAGGCAGTTTTTAAAACGAAAACAAATTATTTAACTTCAGTACAACATTATTAACCCTTTCCACAAAAATACCGAAAATATTGAGAAAATGCGGTTCTGTATTGAGTTTACTGTGTGAGTGTGTCCTTCGCATACGATTGATTAATTTCACTGTTTATTTATAGTTTATGGCTCTGGTTATTAACATTCTTTTTTGTTACAGGTGAGGCCATTGTAACTACCTTAACACTTCAGTGGTGGTGTTAAATTTCGTCAACTGAGTGTTGTCTTTTTTTGTTACAGGACGTGCAGACAACTGTGATTTTGATTAATGTTTTAGTGGTTGTATTGAATATCTTCTGGCATGCATCCCTGCTTGTAGCTGTAGTTTATTTGTGGTGGATAATTGTCTTTTTTTCAGGTAACACCGATTATGGATTAGTGCTCCAGTGGTGGTAGTGCACGCTTAGTTGTAGTTAACTGGTGGTGGTGGCTTCATCATGTCAAAGGCAAAGAAACGCCGAACTGATCATGGTTGCAATTTAGAGGAACTGCAGATGCCTCCTCCTGTATGTATTTTACATGTGAGTGGCATACAGCATGGTGAATTTATACCACTACACAATATAAGGGGTCCTCCCCAGGAAAAGCTGGAGATGTTACATAATCTTCGTGAGAAACTGCTCCTTCAGTCTCATGATTCACCCGCTCGTATGGAAGCTGTGTGTAGGTTAATTCCAGACAATCTTGATGGTGTGGACCTAGAAATGACAGGCTATCACCGGGGATGCTATCAAGCCTTTACCAAACATCAGGATCGTTTGAAATGTCTTGTACCAGATGATGAACCCTCAACAATTCGATCCCTTCGTAAACCATCAACCTATTCCAAGAGCATTTTTCCACCAGAATGTATTTTCTGTGAAATGCTTGAGACGAAAGTTTCCAGGACTGAACGTTGTGTCCAGTTTGCATCTTTCAAGGGAAAGGAAGCAGCTTGGACTCGTATTGAATCCCAAGCCCGAGAAATAGGAGACAATCGTTTACATCGCAAGGTGGTAGGCGAAGATTTGTTTGCAAGAGAGGCTCATTTCCATAAATCCTGTCATAGTTCATTCAAACTGAGATATGTGAATTATTTACGTGATCAAGCCAACAGAAGTATTGAAAACAAGCAAGATGAAAAACTTGAAGCTCATCAAAGCTCATTTAATATAGTTCTGGATTTTATACGTGAGAGGGTAATTGGGCAGAAGGAGGTCGTGCAACTTGGAACACTCCGCCACCTATACGTCCAAGAACTTGAACGCTGTGGATTTCCAAATACAGATTTCAGAAGTGATAAGCTGAAGAGCCGACTTCAAAGACACGAAATCAATGAGTGCATTGCTTTCACAAAAGTGTTTCCTGGGGACAGGGGATGCATAACCTACAACCTGGTGTACAGCACAAGCATCTCTGTTGCGGAAGCAGTTACTTATGCATATAGGCTTGGTTCCAAAGACAAGTTTGAGGATGTTGCCTTCCCCTTGCCGGGGAAGACGTAACAAGTTCCTTCAAGGGAAAGGGCAAGATCGGACCCCTCAAGAAGTTACGTCATCCAATTTATCATTAAGCTTTCAGGTATTTGTTTTATTATCTATGAAATCCCCTGACTATCACAGTTTCTTTTAACTTTTGTGTGGCAATTCATATAATTGTACTCATCTCCTTTCAGAAAACTTGGGGATGAATGGTCTGTAAAGCCAGAAACGATTGATGATATTGATGCATTCACATGTCTGATGTACGGCTACTCCAGACAGAAATCTATTGACACTGTACGTGGAATCATGTTGAGGAAGATGGTTGGGGAAGATGAGCAACTGACAACCAAATCTAAGATTGACCTCACCCGGTTGCCACCTTGCCGAGACAACCTTATCCCACACATTGGTAGAGTGAACCATCGCCTTGCTATCTACAAGCGAGCAGATATTCCATTCTTCTGGTCTCAAAGCCACATGATCCTGAACAAGGTTGGGAAAGAAATGATGAGGGTGTTTTGGAGCCAGTGTGGTCTTGCGGCCCAGTACTTCCCCCTACCTTGATGGACTTAGTTGAGAAGACTACGGAAGAGATGGAACAGTGTGATGATGACATTGAGGAAGAACAGTCCAGCCAAGATAATGACAATGAAGAACTTCTCAGTGATAACGAAGACTAGATTAAAAATGAACATTGAGACTTTTGGCAGTCGTAATAATGTTTCAACATTAATTAGTTGTAGGCCTGCATATTATAGTAACTCGTTAACACACGATCTCTATATAATGCATATTCCCATATCAATTAGTAAGGAGTGGAAGTGAAAATACCAAGAGAATGATACATAGACTGTATTTCAGAACTCATTGGAACATGTAAAGCCTTTTACCATAACAAAAAGGCAGAGAAAACAAATGTGTCAAACTGCAATTTCACAGGAAACTTATTACAAAAATTCATTTTTTTCAATATTTTTGTGGAAAGGGTTAATGATGTTGTACTGAAGTTAAATAATTTGTTTTAGTTTAAAAAACTGCCTATACATATACACTTTCCTTCAAGCAAAGTAGAATCCAAAAGATTCATTCACTTTGGTGCAGGGTGGATGACAAAGAGGATGGGCGTGAAATTTGACTTCGTGGCCGTTTAACGTGACCTTTTGACCCCTGATGACGTCATCGATGCCATAATTGATGAGTTCTTGTGATAGTGCAGGTCATACCCTTTCCAATGATACCTAATTTGTACCTGTAACTAATTTCTTTCAATGCGAAAAAGGTCCTTTATATTACCCCTACCCCTTACTTTTGCGTCCCAAGAAATCCAAGATGGCGGACAAAAAAATGGCTAAACGACCCACATGGGACATTTTTTGGAATGGGAACAAAGGAAATTCTTTTCCCACACACCGCCAGGGATTGTAAAAATGCAGGTTAAAAAAATGTATCATGGGGGTGCATGGGACCCCTATCTTCCTACTAGACTATAGTAATCTACACTCTTGCTCATTTCCCCATCCTAACTACTAAATAAAATATTGTGATGATTGTATATTATTGCTTGAATGTTATTTTTTCAATATATGGAAAGTAACTACTTATTTACAAATCCGTTCTTCTCTCTTATCAGGAGGCAGCATTGTACGCCAGGGTATCATGCCGCGTGCTATCACCACTTTTGTAACATTACCACAATCAATAGAGCAATAGCCAGATGCAGAAGGAAGAAAGGTAATGCCAATCTAAAGCTAGTGATATTAAATCTTGTTTATTATTTTATTTTGTTGAGGAATGTTTTGAACTACATAAAAAAGAGAAAACAATGATAAATAATTGAATGAGTTATCTGTAAAAGTAATCGGATAGTTTGAACTTAAAATATTGTCATTCATTTCATTAAACAGGTACTTATAAGGTAGAGCTCAGGTCAACATTCCAGTTTGCTTTTATCCTTGTATTGCACATGATTATTGCAGAATCTTTCTCGAGAAGTGGAGTGAAATTTTCAAACTTATTAATCCTTAAATGTTGTTTGGGACACAATAAAGGCCACCAGTATTCATATTTTATTTCATTTTTTTTTAAATTAGAATATACTGTATATTCAGTCATTTTATCAGATTTATGTAATTAGACATATTTATGGTTAGTGTACAGGGTCTCTTTTTTCATTTCACAGAAGCTGACAAGACTCAAGCAGGATCAGATCAATCCCCTCATGATGAACCACCTGACCCAGCCCCCAAGAGACTGCTTCGGTCCAACATACATGTCAGTGATGGTCAACAATCAGAAGATCGACAGTGTGATCGAAAGCATGTCCTCCCAGTGCAATGCATCATCTGCAAAGGCATGCAGTACATCAAAGAACAATGTTCTGGTAAAAGAAAAGCAGAGAAATTAGTTCAATGTGAAACAAAACATGGTGGGCAGTTACTTGCTGCTGCCACTATTAAGCAAGATGAAGCATTATTACTGCACATTAGGGACCAAGATCTTGTAGCTATTGAAGCAAGATATCACAAATCATGCTACCTTAGATATACTAAGGTTGTTGCCAAGTCTGTAGAAATAAGCAAGCAAGAATATCAGCAACAAATGTATGAGAAGTCATACATCAGTTTCTGCAAAAAAGTCATTGAGGAGCGAATCATCCGAGGCAAGGAGATCTTGAGACTTTCCAAACTAAATCAGCTGTTCATCAAGGAGGTTCGAGAAATAGAGAACACTGATGCTTCGTCTTACAAGACAGGCTGCTTGAAGGCAAGGTTGAAAAGATCACATCCTGTTTTGTGTTTTGCCAGACCATCAAGACAAATAGAAAGTGACATTGTGTTTGTAGAAACCCTTGGCGTTGACGAGGTGGTTGATTAAATGAACGTTCCTCCAGTTTTGAGATTTTATATATGATTGGAAAACATTGCATCATGATGACAAAACAGAAGAAAATGTCAGAAAAAGAAAAAAAAGGAACATTTATAGGTGCAAGCAACAGTTAAAACTATGCAAAACACTTTGAGACATGTTTGTAGAATACATATATTTTTTATTGATGGCAAAAAGGTTAGTTTTCAAGAAATTTTGATTATCAGTACATGTACATATATTAAGTAAATCTAAACATTTCATGTAATCTGCTTTGGTGCTGAAGAAATAATGTGAAGAATTCCAACTCTCCAATTGTAAGCAATCGGCACACAATATACTCACCTCTGGAAACTGAAATTGAAATGATCTTGCCACTGCTTAAAATATATAATGGAGATATTGTATACATATTAATGAAAAAAGAGTGTTGTGTAAATAATTTCAGCTTTGGTGTGTGATATAATTATGAATCGATGATTGAACGAAGAATGACTGATGATTCGTTTGCTGATGGATGATATGATATGCTGTGTTTGATTTCGGTTTGCCAGTCCAGTGCATGTCTTCCTGACATGTATGTTCAGCTTTTGTGCCGATGAATGAGGTTTGTAGATCAACAATTGGTGGCATTACTATTTACAGTTACTGTTTTTGCATATTACTTTATTTATACGTGTGTGTGTGTGTGTGTGTGTGTGTGTGTGCGCCTGTGTGTCTGTCTCTGTGTGTGTGTGTGTGTGTGTGTGTGTGTGAGTGTGTGTGTGTGTGTGTGTGTGTGTGTGTGTGTGTGTGTGTGTGTGTGTGTGTGTGTGTGTGTGTGTGTGTGTGTGTGTGTGTGAGAGTGAGGAAGGGACCCATATCACCCACATTCATGTAGTCTCCCGATTAATACATAATCAGAATTCCCGTAGAGTAATACACAGCTATCTCAGAATGGATACAAGATGGTGCTATAGGTTTTGCTAATTGGCATAACTAATTAATGTGCAACTTTTTGCACTGACGAGTTGTGAATTGTTTCTCAGTGATTTGTTATCTAAATCTATGTAAAATTTCAAGTAGATACCAGAGGTGGGTCACGAAAGTTAAAAAACAGACACATTTTGGATGCTTGGCCCACTGTCTAGTTGTAGCACATGGAGCAATAAAGAAGCTTGCAAAAATTTTACAGGGGAAATGTTATAATAAAGGGCTATAATTGTGGCCTGTCCATCTTTCAGTGACAGTCTTTGAGAGTGCCCTTGAACAATGAAAACGATTCACAACACTTGAAATGTTTCTATTGCAAAGCTTGAATTCATCACAACCCTTTCACTTTCTTAAATGACATTCTTATTAGGAACTTTGATGCACGAGGATGATATTTGCCTTCACCATGTGAACACCACATTCATTAATTCTATCAGTTTATCATCTTAGTTTCACTGGGGTATGTTGGGGGGTGGGTGGGGGAAGGAGCCAGTGGGACAAGTACAGCGACATTAACCAGTGGCCATGCCGATAGATGATCGTGACCAATATAATTCAGCCGAGAAAACCATTAGGTCATGAGCGCGGTCTGAAGCCGTTTGAATCGCTTTACCATCAGAACAAGTGGGATTCACTCCTGACACCAAGTGTATTTAATAAAAGCAAATGGCATGGGGGAAGGAGAAAAGAAACAATCACAATTAACAATCAAAAATGAAGCAATAATAAAACCCCTTAACCTCTATGAGTATACGTGCCCCTTGGTTCCAAACGGACAATCGGTAGATTCCTAAATTATGCTAATCTTAAAGGCCTTCATTCATACGTGCACCACAGGAGAAAAACAGAGGGTTTTGATATGACAATGAAGAGATGGTCGGCAGAGGTAGAGGTTTTTTGCCATGCAGGAGTCTGGTGGCAGTTCGGTTCCACAGCAGAGCAAATGTCCCGTTGCCTCCATTCTGAAGAGAAGGTGTAGCTCTGTCCTGGCAGGGCGTGATTCCGCTCACCAAGAAGCAGATAAGAAGTGCAGTTTCTTCTGCAACGATTCCACTGCACTTTCTTTGAGCCAATTCTGGTAAGTTCTCTGAGCCTATTTCTAGAAACTGAGCCAATATCTGGAAACTCTCTGAGCCGATTTCTGGAAACTCTCTGAGCCGATTTCTGGAAACTCTCTGAGCCGATTTCTGGAAACCCTCTGAGTCGATTTCTGGAAACTCTGAACCAAATTTCTGGAAACTCTCTGAGCCGATTTCTGGAAACTCTTTGAGTCGTTTTCTGGAAACTCTCTGAGCCGATTTCTGGTAACTCTTTAAGCCAATATCTGGAAACTCTCTGAGCCGATTTCTGGAAACTCTCTGAGCCGATTTCTGGAAACTCTCTGAGCCGATTTCTGGAAATTCTCTGAGTCGATTTCTGGAAACTCTGAACCGATTTCTGGAAACTCTGAGCCGATTTCTGGAAACTCTGAGCCGATTTCTGCAAACTCTGAGCCGATTTCTGCAAACTCTCTGAGCCGATTTCTGGAAACTCTCTGAGCCGATTTCTGGAAACTCTCTGAGCCGATTTCTGGAAACTCTCTGAGCCGATTTCTGGAAACTCTCTGAGCCGATTTCTGGAAACTCTCTGAGCCGATTTCTGGAAACTCTCTGAGCCGATTTCTGGAAACTCTCTGAGCCGATTTCTGGAAACTCTCTGAGCCGATTTCTGGAAACTCTCTGAGCCGATTTCTGGAAATTCTCGAGTCGATTTCTGGAAACTCTCTGAGCCGATTTCTGGAAATTCTCTTGAGTCGATTTCTGGAAACTCTGAGCTGATTTCTGGGAACTCTAGGTTTCTCTGGCGTCCTGCCTTATATTGCTGTTGCTCATGGGTGGCTTAGTCAGGCATAACGTCTGCACCTCAAAGACAGAATGGCAAAAACAACAGCGGAAAGGTTGCTCCATTAGCCCCCTGTGGTGATTTAACTGCTTTTTGACAGTCCTGGTATTTTCCTGCTCAGCATGCACTGCAAAGTCTTCAACTGCTTTTAAAGAAACATAAAGGACAGACTTAGAGAAAAGAACATCCAACAAAGGTTTAGGTGGGTGTAAAGACCGACATGATGGCAACAATAGAAAATGAAACAAAGCATTAAGACATGGGGGGACATGTCTTTATATTACATACGCAATGCCTATCTATTGCACGAACAGAACCCCATGCTTACACTAAACAAATACAAAGAAATAACTAACATTATACTAAACATTTTTATCCCACAAGGGCCATTTCCACAACATTACCCCCACCTTCCTCCTTCAGCCTCTCCTGAGGCTCTGCTCAGAGGGAGGAGCAGCATTGAGATCTGACCCCACTTACCATACAAGACTACTCCCCACCCTATAATAAACCCGCATGTACAAAAGTTCAGTTCTTAAAAAGTTCAGTTCATTGCTTCACAAACGCTGCTTGTTTGCTCACTATGCACACACTTAAGCTATTGCATCAGGTTGCAATTTTGAAACGTTTCATAATTGCATCCGAATGCAGTAGTTCAAGTGTGTAGTTAACGAGGGAATGGTTGGCTAACAACCTTTCTGTCATCAACTACCGAAGGTAGTTCCTGTCTAAAAAATATTTTAGAGTTCTATGAGGCAGTGTCTGATTGGGTGGATGAGGGAAAGGCAGTGGACATAGTCTATGTAGACATGAAGAAGGCATTTGAAAAGGTACCACATCGGAGGTTGTTAGACAAAGTGAGGGCTTGTGGAGTGGCTGGTCGGGTAGCTAATTGGATTGTAAACTGGCTTCGTAATAGCAAGCAAAGAGTGGCTGTGAGTGGGAGGATATGAGTAGTGGGGTACCTCAGGGATCAGTATTCAGACCATTACTCTTCATTATTTACATGAACGATTTGGATAATGGGGTGAAGAGTAAGCTTTCCAAATTTGCAGATGACACAAAGGTAAGGTGGATAGCATTGGGAGTGGTGATCAGATTCAGGAAAGTATTGACACTTGCATAGATTGGGCAAAAGATTGGCAAATGCAATTTAACCTGAGCAGGTGTACAGTACAGTGTTGGGGATGGGACGGAACAATAAAAATAGAGATTACAGGATGCAAGGGGTAATTTTGGAGCACATCATACAGGAGAAGGATCTGGGGGTGGTAAGATATATTGTTGCAGATTCGCGCCCGCCGGCATGCGAACGGCCACGTAACTCGAATCGCGGCACGTCGCCCACCGGACGGACAATCCAGTCGTGACCCTCTCGGACTAACGCCGGGAACCAGTCACGGGTGGACCTTTCGGTCTCACCGCGATCGTGCCAATCGGCCCCCGCGTGGGATAGGGTTGCTCGCCAAATTCGACCTACCTAAGTACCCACACGGAGGGTAGACCGGGCGATCGCACCTCGCCGCAGGTCGACTTCGGACACGGGCCACTTAAGCGACCCGTTCCGTACTATCGGGATAACCGAGCGGTGTTATTCGTCGGCCTCGACGGTTCGATTAATTATCGGGCGTCTTTGCCCACGACCAACCCTTTACGTGAAGCAAGATGGGGATTCAATGAAAGAAATGACGAAGCGAAGCGGGAAAACAGTTCAATAACAAGCACATTTATTTCGCGATGAACGGAAAGCACACATATACAATTCCACCAAAAGCACATGTAAAAGAAGAAGACAAAAAGCAAATGCAACAATGCAGATCTATCCGACTACCGGGCACTCGGCAACACTTATACAATTTTACTTCACAGACGGCGCCGAAAACACATATTCCCAAAGCAAAAGAAAAGAGAACCACCCTACAGGATGAGGGGGGTAGGCGGGCCTGGGGCCGAGACCGTGTCGGGCCTACCCGTCTGATGATGAGACGCGAAGTGGCGGTGGTGCCTCAACTCCGCGGGCCTCGCGGACAGTGGCTGGCAGGGGGTGGGAAGGGTCCCCCTTTTGTCGCACTATCTCAGCGCGGGGGAAACAGGAGGGGGTTGCTGATGCTCGGGGAAAGGAGGATTTCACAAAATCTTGGGTCCCGCGACGAGCGTCTCCACCACGACCTCGGTCGCGCCGCCGGCCTCTCCCTCCGCAGTTCCCCGAATCCGACGCGAGCACCCCCTCAACCGCCTTCGCCGCCGCCGCCTCTCCACAGCTCCGTCCTCTTCACTCCGACTCCGCGAACTCCCAACTGCCCCCCGACTGACAAACGCAGTCGTTTTTATAAGCCCCGTGGCTTCGCTCTTTCATCTTTGACCCTCTGCCTCCGACCTTTTACCTCGCTCCCCATTGGCCCGAGGAAAAGTGGGCGTGAATGCTTTTTGATCCATGAATTTGCATATAGCGACCGCCCTCCAACGCCCTGGAGGCGGGGCCAAATCGCCCCTCGCTCACCGATTGGACGGAACAAAAGTGGGCGTGAGTCGTTTTTGATCCGTTTTTCTCGGAAAGTCCGCGATGCTTTTGAACACGCTGCTCGGTGCGCGCCCTACACGAGTCCAGCATCGGTGCCCACGAGTGGCGCGAGATGACGGTGATGCGATGGTGGCGAGTTGTGACGGTAAAGGTCGTGGCGGTTGTGGTGAAGCGGCGTTGTGGTTGGTGGTTGTTGTGATGGCTGTTGAGACGTGGTTGGTGGTGGTAATAATGGCGGCTGGTCCAAAATAAAGATAGTAAAAGAAAAACGGCTATCCTGAAGAGTCACAGCCCTCATGAATGACATTTATTCCCTCTAGACAACGGGTTTGGGCCTAACTACACATATACTTACCGAGATATCTCACCTAAGGGACCTGAATGGTGGTTTGTGAATTTCGTCAACCACAACACTACCCCCTCCCCTTTTTACAGACTCGTCCCGAGTCGTCAAATTTTCGTGTGCCATCATGTGTAGTTTTCCCCTAGTACATTTTACCTACGGATCCCTGAGTGCGACATTCATGGTATTCGTGTCCCCAAAATAAATAACCTAAGGGCTGAGTAACTACCTAAACAAACTCACTCACACGGACGACTTAAATAAAATTGCCGGTGCTAAGACAGACATGCCGGGGGCGCACTCATATTTACAGTACATCTTAACCTTAACTTACAAATTTTACACTAAACCATGGCCCAGGATCAATGATCTCTGTAAAAAGAAAGCAGTTAGCAGGGAGCCAGGCTGCTCGCATGCAGTCTCTGACTCAAACAATGCAGGTGACAGGGAACGTGGCCGGCTGTTCACACGCAGTCCAAGGCCTTCCCTTTTGAACTGAACGCAGTGAACCACAACGGTGCATGGGCTGCACAAACGCAGTCTCCGTGCCAGCTCAAGTGGCACACGCAATGAACACAACGAATGGATGGATGAATGGTTTGAACTGAACGCAGTGAACCACAACAGTGCATGGGCTGCACAAATGCAGTCTCCGTGCCAGCTCAAGTGGCACACGCAATGAGCACAACGAATGGATGGATGCAAACACGGTGCACGGGCCGCCACTGCAGGCCCGTGTTGTAGCTGCCAACAGGGCAGTTCTCGCAGCTTGCAAACTGTTGCCTTGATCCTGGCGCACATGGCAATGAACAGGGGGGGGGGGCAAAAATTGAACGGGGCTGGTGAACAGGGGCAGTGGGCATGGCATGGCAAAGGTAGCAGGCAAACACAGCCCGCAGAAGAAGGCCGTTGCAGGCAAACACAGCCGGCAGATGAACTGGCCGGCACAGGCCTTGAAGTACCACAGCTGCAGATGATCCGGCCGGCACAGGCCTTGCAGCAACACAACAGCTGCCGATGAAGTGGGCCGGCACAGGCCTTGAAGAAAAACAGCCAGCCGGCAGATGAAGTGGGCCGGCACAGGCCTTGCAGTAACACAGCCAGCAGATGAAGCTGGTCAGCCTTTGCCATTCAGTGGAGGTTGGTGGAGGGAATGCGGTGGTGCTGGCCACTTGGAAGGCGGGCTCGGACCTACCTACCTGTCTCCCTCCCAACCTATCGCCTTTGCCTGTCACTGTACATACCCACTCCCTTAATTTGTCAAACCCCAATTTAGCCCCAACTTATTTTTTTATTTTACTTCCCCACTATAAATCGTCCCCTAACCCCCTTTACTCTCCTTGTTCGGCTAACCTATCCTGTCACCTAGCCTACTCCCCACCCCTACGTTCCCTTCCCGGAGGGGAATAAGGGAGAGCTAACGTCCTGTGTCGAGGCCCAACGAAGCCTCAGAATGGCCTCCCCAGAGTTCAGCGATCTATAACCAAAGTGGGTCCAGCGGCCCACAACGACAGCGAGGGGATGGATGGTGCGGAGGGGTACATCTCCTAATCTATCCTAACCATTTAACTGTTCAACTACCCCGGGGCTTTCAACAAGCGCCTCTCGCTTAAACTATTGGTTCTAACAACCCAGATTCCCGTCGCCTGTGTTGGTGTCCTCACAATTTCGGGCCTTGCCCCCCAATTTTCTCTCCGTGCCCTCACACGGTCTCATGGCTGGGACACGTGGCTCCCTTTGGCAGGCACGACCCTCTGCCGAATCTCCCGCTATGGCACCCCCGGGCACTACACTGCCTCCGAGCCTACCAGCTCCCTAACACCGGGGAGTGCCCCCCATGGCACCTCCCCTGAAACGCACACGTGGCAGGCTGGCTTCCCAGGCCCCTTTCCGAGGGTCACCTGTGCCCACAACACTGCCCACGCGGCTAATGGCGCCCCCCGGGCCCCCGCACACAGCAGGCGCACCCGTGCCCACTACGCTATCCCGGCCCCCCCAATGGGCCCTTGGCCTACCACGGCCGACTAGCCTGGTGCCCGGGGTACCCACTCAGCGATACTCACTTTTCGCAGCCACGCTCCCAGCCCGTCAACAGGGCTCCTGCACCCCTCCAAACGGGTTTCGAGCCTACATTCACACCAACAACAAAACGACTTCCATTTTTCAATTTGACTAACCCCGCTAACTCACTCTACACTGACCCCGGGGTCCCTTGGGCGGGAGTCACTCTTCCCCCCAATCACTCATCGCACCATGCATTCCAGGCTCGCTCCACTCACACAGACCCGCTGGCCTCACTCACTCAACATGTACTCACCTCACAACTTTTCAACACACACACCGCTGAACTCTACCATCCTTCTAACTACATCCCCTAACTAACTCGTGCTCCCACGTCATCCCTTAAACTACAGCACGTTCCTTTTAACACTACGAAGCTAAGCTACGTCCCCACTACACATTCACTGTCTGCCTCTGTCTCCAAATCAATCATTTTATTTCCCAACCTAAAGCTCACTAAATCCCTCTACCTAATCCATTCCACGGACTCCATGAGGACTTACCCCTGCCCCATGAAGTCGGTCTAACTAAGCTAACCCTTCCCCCTAACTAGTTTCCATCCTGTGCCCAGGTAAGGGGTCTTCCACCCCTTGCCCAGGAATCCTGTGCACCCGAAAGTGAGGCCTGCTGGTTTTTTTTTTTCCTTACATGCGCAGCACCAGCGCGGAAACTCAGAGCTCGCGCACTTTACACCTGCCCGTGACGTCATGCAGCTGCACGTGTTCCTCGTCCCTCCTTGGACGGTACCATCCGGCAAGGATACCCCTCCTGCCGGATTCCAACCCCACGTGCAGCCATGACGTCACCGTGCGCATAAAAAAAACACACAAGCCCCACGTCTCGAGGGGTTCCCCACGCGAACACATGTGCTTTGCCCGTTGGAGCTTAACACACACGATCGCGTGGAGAACCCGTCCGGTCCAAATCCATTATCCTGCCTAAACTTTGTCCGTCCGCGGGATCGGCAAATCCACCGCGTGCGTTTCCGGACCGGGACTTCACTCTCGCAAGCGAGCACGTGGCGGTCTCGTGCGTTGCACAGCACGGACCTCGTGCTCACTGCTGGGTGAACCCGGCACGGTCCCCGAAACAACTACAGCCGCTACTCGGCTTTCTTTCCTTACATGTCGCCTTCGTCGCCATTCGACCCACGCACACCTGCGTGTTACGACGCTCACACTCCATTCCATTACATTCACACCGGGAGACGCGGCTGCGTGCTCCCGCATGCAAACCGACATCTCCCTTACATACCGCTCTCTCACACACACGGTCTCCCTTGCACTTGGCCGTTCACTCACGTATGCTCCCTCCCTCGCACACGTGGCTCCACGCACTCGCTGCCTTTCACTCACTCGTGGTGCCTCATCCACACTGGCCGTTTCATCCACACACACGGCCTCTTCCACACACGGTGCCTCATCCACACACGCGGGGGCACTCACCCGCGGTGCCTCATCCACACACGGCGTGCTGGGAAGCACACACTCCGGCACACTCGCCACCACACCACTCACACACGGGGTCGCTTCCACACACGGGGACGCACTCACACCTTGCACCACACACACAGGGCCAACCACACTGGGGATTCGTGTCCCCACAAGGGTCTCCGGGGCCTCTATACCCCCCAAGCTTTCCGTGCACCCGTTCACAGCACTCCTCCCCTCGACCTCGCAAAGCACGACCGAACTCACCTGGTCGTGACTCCCCTCAAGGGGGCAGACTCCCTCCCCTCGTTCCTGGAGGAGGCTATCCCGCTGCTCGCACAGGGGCCTCCACCCAGTCCACCAGCTCACCCCCATTGTCCTCCACTACCTCCGTGTGTGTGTGCGCGTCACTCACCCCGTCTTCATCGTGTAGTCTTTCCTCTATTTTTTCTGTCTCCCGTGTCTCTATACATTTATAAGTTTCTGTTGTCGTCACCTCGTGTCTCGTCTCACACGTTTTGGTCTCCCCATTTAATTTTTCCCTTTCGGTCGTCGTCACGACCCTCGCCCAACACGTCCCCCGAATTATTTTTTTACCCGTCTCCACCGCGGGCCCGACAGCCGTTGTACCCCCTCCCAGCTCGTTCGTTCCTACACGTGGAGTCGCCATTTTGAGTTCCCTGCTAACGGCCTTCATGCCCGCCTGCAGGCTTCGGCCCATGTTCTGCGTCTCACCCCGTAGCTCTTTCATTTCCTCCTTCATGTTTGCTTCCATTCCGTTTATTTGCTTGTTCATTTCGTTTTTCATTTCATTTGTATTTGTATCCATCCTTTCGTTCATGCCTTTCATTTCGTTTTTCATTTCATTTGTATTTGTATCCATCTTTTCGTTCATGCCTTTCATTTCGTTTTTCATTTCATTTGTATTTGTATCCATCTTTTCGTTCATTCCTTTCATTTCGTTTGTCATTGCCGCCAGCATGGCGCATAGCTGGGCCATGTCGGGTGCGCTTGAGTGAGCCGTCTCGGCAGGGGTTGGGGAAGGGCCTTCGTGGAGAGGGGGAGGGGAGGTGTCATACACCGCGGCCGCTGTCGCACCCATTTCGGGCTCTGGGTTCAGTTGGGCGAGTTCGTTTTCCTGTACTATTAACATTTCCTGCACGGGGATTTCATCCTGAGCCATGGATCCTACACATTCTACATCCATTTCTAATACCCCCGGCTCCCGCTTGCCTTGAGACGCCATCTTGCTTCTCTTAAAGGGTTAATTTGAATCGCTCGTAATTTGGAGGGAATCGGGGGTCGCTTCTCTCACCCCTGGACCGATTCCCGTGAATTTAATTGGAGACAGGAGAGCCCGTTTTCCCGTTCTCCGTTGCCAGTGCCGTGAGGAGGGCGATGGGTTTGTATCGCACGACCTGACACCAGTGTTGCGGATTCGCGCCCGCCGGCGTGCGAACGGCCACGCAACTCGAATCGCGGCACGTCGCCCACCGGACGGACAATCCAGTCGTGACCCTCTCGGACTAACGCCGGGAACCAGTCACGGGTGGACCTTTCGGTCTCACCGCGATCGAGCCAATCGGCCCCCGCGTGGGATAGGGTTGCTCGCCAAATTCGACCTACCTAAGTACCCACACGGAGGGTAGACCGGGCGACCCGTTCCGTACTATCGGGATAACCGAGCGGTGTTATTCGTCGGCCTCGACGGTTCGATTAATTATCGGGCGTCTTAGCCCACGACCAACCCTTTACGTGAAGCAAGATGGGGATTCAATGAAAGAAATGACGAAGCGAAGCGGGAAAACAGTTCAATAATAAGCACATTTATTTCGCGATGAACGGAAAGCACACATATACAATTCCACCAAAAGCACATGTAAAAGAAGAAGACAAAAAGCAAATGCAACAATGCAGATCTATCCGACTACCGGGCACTCGGCAACACTTATACAATTTTACTTCACAGACGGCGCCGACAACACATATTCCCAAAGCAAAAGAAAAGAGAACCACCCTCCAGGATGAGGGGGGTAGGCGGGCCTGGGGCCGAGACCGTGTCGGGCCTACCCATCTGATGATGAGACGCGAAGTGGCGGTGGTGCCTCAACTCCGCGGGCCTCGCGGACAGTGGCTGGCAGGGGGTGGGAAGGGGGCCCCCTTTTGTCGCACTATCTCAGCGCGGGGGGAAACAGGAGGGGGTTGCTGATGCTCGGGGAAAGGAGGATTTCACAAAATCTTGGGTCCCGCGACGAGCGTCTCCACCACGACCTCGGTCGCGCCGCCGGCCTCTCCCTCCGCAGTTCCCCGAATCCGACGCGAGCACCCCCTCAACCGCCTTCGCTCCGACTCCGCGAACTCCCAACTGCCCCCCGACTGACGAACGCAGTCGTTTTTATAAGCCCCGTGGCTTCGCTCTTTCATCTTTGACCCTCTGCCTCCGACCTTTTACCTCGCTCCCCATTGGCCCGAGGAAAAGTGGGCATGAATGCTTTTTGATCCATGAATTTGCATATAGCGACCGCCCTCCAACGCCCTGGAGGCGGGGCCAAATCGCCCCTCGCTCACCGATTGGACGGAACAAAAGTGGGCGTGAGTCGTTTTTGATCCGTTTTTCTCGGAAAGTCCGCGATGCTTTTGAACACGCTGCTCGGTGCGCGCCCTACACGAGTCCAGCATCGGTGCCCACGAGTGGCGCGAGATGACGGTGATGCGATGGTGGTGAGTTGTGACGGTAAAGGTCGTGGCGGTTGTGGTGAAGTGGCGTTGTGGTTGGTGGTTGTTGTTGTGATGGCTGTTGAGACGTGGTTGGTGGTGGTAATAATGGCGGCTGGTCCAAAATAAAGATAGTAAAAGAAAAACGGCTATCCTGAAGAGTCGCAGCCCTCATCAATGACATTTATTCCCTCTAGACAACGGGTTTGGGCCTAACTACACATATACTTACCGAGATATCTCACCTAAGGGACCTGAATGGTGGTTTGTGAATTTCGTCAACCACAACAATATTGTTGCGAATCTGGAAACCACGATCACACTCAACATTCAGGTCCTTTAGCTCAGTTATATCGGGAAGCACATGTTGCTAGTTAGGGTCCTGACCCTAGTCTAATGGGTAATTAAATGTTACTGCGCTGTGAAATTATTTTAATAGACATGTTTTCTTTTCGTTTATTTTTACACCACCAACATCACTGCCGACCACACCGCATCGCACTTCGCTTCCTTCACCTCGCTCTGGCCGACGTCAGGGGTGGGCGGAGCCCCTGCAGAAACCTGTTGCTCAACTTCCTGTATGAGGGGCGGTCCTTTGGAAGAAGGCGGAGTTCGGGGAGGAGCCGCGCGAAGCGACCCTCGACCAATCGGTGTGCAGCGGGTGGGGTGACCGCCACTCAGCCAATCTGGGCCTGCGGCAGGAGGAAAGGGTTCCGCATGACGTCACCACGCCCCTGGGCCAATCAAGGTGTTTGCCGCCCGTTTTGGTCAGTAAGAGGGATGACGAGGGCACATGCGCAGAAGGTCGTCTGGTGTGGAGAAGCGGGGAGGGCGGAGACACCCCCCCCCCTCTTCTGCGGAAAAAGGAGATAAAAAGCAGAGACGGCTGGACCAAAAAGAGAATAGAGAATATAGATCTTCTTCGCCGCCCTCGTCGTCGCCAAAGTGTCAGAGATTTTCCTCACCGTCTTCGTCGCCGTCAGCCCTGGCCCTCGCCCTCCTCCACCGCCTCCTCCTCCGAGTGATCGCAAACTTAGGCGACGGCCTCGATTCGAGTCAGTTGGGTTTGGCTGTGCTGGTCCGTCCTACGGCGACCGGAGTTCCGGGACGGAGGGGACGCCCAGCCGCGCACTCGTGGCCCTGGTAGCCAGCGACCACTGATCTTCAGCCCGACTGTCTTCCGGGCTGGAGATCCAAATAAAGACCCTGGAGGTCCACTTCTGTCTGTGTGGGGGCCCATATTTAAGTAGTGAATTGTATAAGTGCCGTGCTGTACATACATGCCTTGAATATTCGGTTAAAATCTGCTCTTCTGTGTTCCCTAGTGCTCCATTATTGCATTATAAATAAATATCCCCATTTGTTGAATGTTCTCAGCTCGTCATGTCCATTCTTGCATTGACTGAGCATGTCGCATGCCGGGGAAAATTAGCAAGGCCGTTGTGCCGCAGTAACGGGATAATCGGACTGACGGAACTTGGCGATTAAAACCGCTCAGGATCGCACACGGAACGAGCTCGCCAAGCGGCTCGTTTCCATACGAGTTCCGTCGAGGGTGTGAGGGCTCGGTATATCGCCACGTGGTCTCTTGGTATTTTGAAGATTTGGCAAATAACCCTGTACCCCGTGGTGGAAACATTGACCCTTCACGGTCCAAAAGGGACCCGTGCTCTTCAGACTTTTCCGGACAGTACGATCTGAATTCCGGTCGAGCTGACTTACGGAACCGTCTGGCGGTCGTGCCGCGGCCGACGTCCCGGCACCATAACAATATATGGGAGTTAAACTGACAACACAATGCCAGGCAGCTTTAGGTAAAGCAAATAGGGTTTTGGGTTGTAATCAGAGGGGGATCATTAATAAATCAAAAGAGGTGTTGTTAACTTTGTTCAGGAATTTAGTGAGGGCCCATTTAGAATATTGTGTGCAGTTTTGGTCACCACAATTCAGGAAGGACATAGATGTCCCAGAGAAGGTTCAGGGCTACTTGATTGATTCCAGGCCTAGCTAGACTCAGCTATGAAAAGCGGCTGAAGGAGACAGGGCTTTATATACTAGAAAAGAGGTGGTTACGAGGAGATATGATGGAGATGTTTAAGATAATGAAAGGTAAAGATAAAATAAGTGCAGATTAATTATTCAACAGAGTAGACAGTGATCGGACCAGGGGCCATAGCCTGAAAGTAAAGAAGAGAGTAAGGCAGGGGTCTTTTACTCAGAGAGTAGTTAATGCACGGAATGGCCTCCTTGGAAAGGTAGTGGCAGCAGAAAAAGTAGATAAGTTTAAATTCGAATTTGATAGGTACCTGGAAGTTATGGAGATAGAGGGGTTTAGGGATACTGAAAGGACTTTTTGGTAGCTTAATCATTGATGGGTGATTGTGTGCATGTGTACAGAGTGCTGTTGGTGGGGGTTTCGTCAAGGGGTGTTGTGTGTTTTTTTTAATTAAGCCCATGCCCCCTCACCTGAGAAGAAAAAAAAATACAAAAACTTAAAATAAAAATAATAAATAAATAACCCACAAATACACGAGAAAAAAATAATAATAAACTTTGTATTTTCTTTATTTGAACTTGTCTTGATAAATTAGTATGGTGTTGATGTGGCACAGGCATGATGGGCTGAATGGCCTCCACCTGTGTCTGATTTCCTTGTATGTGGTTGGGAATGAGGGGATTACCAGGAGAGCCTCTTCTTTCTCCAAAGAGTCTCTGAAGTCTATGATACCCCTGGCTCCTATTACCCGGTGTAAGACCACTTCCCCAATGCCGTCTATTTGGGCTCTGGGTCCCAGCACAAGAAGTGTCTTCGGTGACCACATGGCCTGTCAGCATCCGGTGCTCCCCAAATGGAGTTCTTGGAATGGCCTGGAGGGCTTAGAAAAATTGCACAAAGGACCCACATGGCTGTTAACTAGGTCTTCGGCCTTCATATGGCCCACGACAGGGTTTTCGGCCCATGGGGCCCAATAAACAAAAACAATGAGGCAGTAGTTGAGCTGCAAAATGGCAGGAATGGCATGGCTGGCAAAACAATGGCATGGCTTGCAGCAGATTGCATGGCTGGTGGCAAACTGGTAAGATTGACAAGCAAAGGCGCAACTTTGCAACTGGCAAAGCTGAATGGGCAGGTGTTGCGAGAGCCAGCAGATGGTCTTGTCGGTGGCACCATGAGCATTTGGTGGCAGTAGGTATGATGGCCAGCTTCGGCCATAACCTATCCTATTCCTACCTGCTCCTCGAAATCCCTCAAAACTAATGTATCCCTCCCAAGTCCACTAATCCCTTAAGCTAAACTATCTCCCGGGAGGAAGATCAAGGCAAATACGATGATAAACACGATGAGGTGGTGTGGCCACTTATGGCCCACTGGCAGAATATCCTGCCCCAACACTAACAATTTGAGACAATGGATCCGCAAAAAAGCCCATTACCCTACTTCTTTCTTTCAGTGGCCACAGACATCAACATGGTATGAATGTATCCTCACACATCTCTATCTATCCTCACATCATCAAAACATTTCTCATTTCACTTTAATCCCCTCCACAGTAGTTCCTTGTAATCAAATAACCTTCTGCTACGCATGCTGGTACTCTCACAAATTTGGGCCTTGCCCTCAAATTTTATATCTGTGCTCTTGAACAATTTTGGAGCTGCGCAGTGTGGCTCCCTCTGCAGGTCTCTGCCTGCTTCCCTGGCACGGCACAGCCGAGCCACTGGGGCCACCTCCGAACTTACCTGCTCCATCTAAAAATCTGTGTAAGCCCTCTCTGGCTTCCACTGAGTGCACTCCCTGGCAGGTGGTGCCTCAGGTCCACTCTCAGGGTACCCAGGCTCACAAATCTAGCTTTCCCCTCAAGGCCCCATGACTTGTTCTTGGCTGGCATGCCCCAGTGCCCATGGTGCCCTCCCCCAGAAACCTACCCCCAATGAGCTACCCTCCCAGCCTGTAAATGAACCTTTGCACCCCACAAATAAAAGACTACTTCTCTCAGCGCCATCATGGGCACGGCATCCATTCCAAAACAGCTGAATCCCTTCTACCAAAAACGCCAATAAAGGCAGGGATTTGTCTCCATGGGGGATGTGTACTTTCTCTTCTTCATGCACACCCTCCTCATACCATTCACCCAATCTCAATTACTAAAAGATTTTGTCAATGTGCTTTGTTCACCTCGCCTCATCACATCAACTCATTCCTTCTTTCATTCCAGAACCCATCAGAACAGGAAGAGAAAGAAGGAGGAAAGCTTCTAATCTAAGGTTAATCAATTCAATCCAAATTCCAACCATCTGCAATTTGAGATTGTTCTGGCTGCACTGCATTCCCCTTGCCCTGCGTGATCAAGTGACAGCCAAGCTGAAATCCCTGCTGTATTCTGGGATTATTGAACCCATTAATGCTCCCCCTGGACCTCTAACCATGTAATAGAAAAAAAAATTAATTTGGGAGGAGGCTCCTCATTTGCGTGGAGCTGCGGTGCCATGAATAGAGCCATCATCCCGGGATAAATAACCACTTCCGATAACCGAAGAGCTCACCACTCACCTCAACAGCCCCACACTTTTCAGTAAACTGGACTTGTGACACGGTTACTTCCAGGTTCCCATACACCCCAGCAGCAAGGACCTCACTGCTTTCGTCACACACATTGGCATCTTTGGCTACACCTGCATGTTTTTCGGTCTGGACTTGGCACCCAGCTGTTTCCATAGCATCATGTCCTCCATCTTTGGCAACATCCCAGGAGTGTCGCTCTACTTGGACGACATCATGGTGCATGGACCCAATTCCTCCATACACGACGAGCTCCTCTGCCAGGTGCTCCACAAGCTGGCGCAGCACAACCTCGTGCTCAAAGAGAAGTACATTTTTGCCATGGCAGAGATCAAGCTTGTGGGGTTCTACCTGTCAGCCCATGGATTCTCTCCACTACAGTTTAACTCAGACACGATTCACCAGGTTCCAGAGCCTACATCCACTGCACAGCTCTCCTTTCTGGCCATGACAGCAAAATATCTTTGCTTCTTGATGCAGTACTCAGCCACAACATCGCCTTTCGCCAGCTGCTGAAGAAAGAGGCTCCTTGGGTCTGGACTGCAGGTTGAAAAGAGGCCATGCACCAGCTGAAGCACCAGCTCACCACATTTCGACCCCTTCTGACACATTTCGACCTCGCCAGCCCCATGTTGGTCACCGGCGACGCCTCTCCCAACTTCAGAAGTCTCTCGCTTTTTCCTCTCGGGCATTAAGTCCTACCGAAAATAAATACTTGGTGGGGGAGCATGAGGCACTGACGTGCATCTGGGTATGTGAATGCTGACATATGTACCTAGCTGGTCAGATGATTACACTTCACACAGATCACCAGGCTCTTACAACCCTGATGTCCACCTCAGGCATGGGACACTTTCAAGTTTCAGTTTACCCTGGGCTGTGACAAATTTGATCGTGGACCTGCTTTCCATAGCTGTCGTCGCTCCCAAACCTGCCAGCCAGCTGGCAGACATGGAGGACCACTTGATCCAGATGCTGCATGATCATTTCCACGCTATGATTTTCCTCCCCGAATGGCAGCAGACATCGGCGGAGGACCCCCTTATCTACACTCCTACATCACAGGTGGCTGGCCAACCCGGATGACGAATAACCTAGCACCATTCACCAGATCAAGGAGGAGCTGCCTTGCTGGAACCACACCTGTGCGACAGTCATACTGTGTGATCTGTATGCACGAGTACTGGTTATGGCACACAAAGGACATCTGGGTATTGTTAGCTTGAAGCAGCGATGCTGGGATGTTGTGTGATGGCCAGGTATCAACCACGATGTTGAGGTTATGGTCAGGGACTGTGCAGCTTGTCTGCTTAGAGGGAAAACCAGCCAGCCTGGCCTGCAACCTCTGTCCTCACCATCTAAACCCTGGAAGCACCTGCAGATGGACATTTGTGGGGAAATCCATGGCACACCTCACCACCAGGACTACCTCCTGGTCATCTATGATCTCCATTCCAGTTGGTCTGAAGTCTTTCTGGTGGGATCAGGCCAAAATCAACATCTTTGACAGTCATCTCTCGTTGGGGGCTGCCTCAGGTCATGACAACAGATAATGGGCCAGAGTTTATCTCTGCCGAGTTCTTCGCTTTCTTCAGTGACAGGTGCCGTCTACCACCCGAAGGCCAATCAGGGGATGAGGGGTGGGAGGAGGGAGGGAAGTGGAGTTGAGTTGAGCAGTTTAATCAAACTCTTTCTTAAGAATGGCATACAAGTGCAGTTGCAGACAGCTCTCCTCCGAACCTTCCTGCACAACAGATTGACCCTGCGCACCACCACTGGGCCCTCACCAGCACTCCTAATGTTGGGACGAGGGCAACTGCCACTGGATAGGCTGCGTCCACCAAAAACTCACCCTCCCACACTTACTGCTCACACCAGGGTGTGCCATCACTTGCAATGCATGAAGCAGCGGTTCAACATGGCTTGCAGAGTGGAGCCGCCTGGCAGACACGTCTCGGACTGAGTCGAGGTTAAGCAGCCCCACCGTGGCGACAAGTTGCAGCCCTTCTGGTCCTCTTCGCTGCATGTCATTCACCATCTGGGGCAAGCTCCTTTCAAGCTCCAGGACAGGTCCCGGTGGAGTACAAGCGAACTGCGTAAAGTGCCCCTTCCAGAACTTCAGCCAGTCCCCTTTGGGCACCATGGAACTGTGTTCCGGCCGTCCAGCTCAGATGCTGTGACCAATGGAGGGGTGGGGGCTGAACGGTTAAGGTGGCTGGCGTGAGGTCTTACGTTCGTGAGTTCAAGACTCTGTCGCACCTTTGAAATAACACCAGGTGAGTTGACTCGGCCTGTCATCCTCCTGAGATCGGCAAAATGAGTACCAGCTTACTGGTAACAGGGGGGGGTGGGGCACTGCATCAGCGGCACAGATGCGCTTCCAGGAAATGATGCAACCATCAGCTACAGGGCACGTACAAACAACAAGTTCACTTCACAAAAGTTGTTGGAGTTGGAGTCGGGTTTTTACACCATAACACAGAGGTGGAAGGAAAAAAAAATGGAAACTCAGAAAGAGGGTCAGGTTCGGTGGGCCAGGAGTCCCGGCCTTGGTGATGGTTGGTGTTGTATCCTGGACAAGCAAATATGCCGAGTATTCCAGTCTTGCAGGATGAGTAAATGTGCACCCGACTCTGATGTAGGGAGGACGTGACCCAAAGTGCTTTAACCCCCCCCCACCCCACCCCTGATGACGTGATCCCCGAACATTCCAAAAAACATCTTGACTAATTCTGTGGAACAAGAATCTGGTTAAAACCACAATCGCAATCCGGGCGATCACGTGGTGTGTTGTTGAGCTTTGAAAGAACACATCAAGGTGTATCGTCCAGCTCGTACGGTCACATGTTTTTTTTTTTCCAGTCTTCTCCGGATTGTTGAACTTTGTGTGGAATATTTTTTGGTAAACTTGAAACCGGATGCAATGCTTCTGCTAATTCGTGATCGCGGGTGTTGGAGAAACAAAACAGTGGGAGGAAATCGAGAGAAGAAAAAAAAAATGTGAAGAGGAATAAGAAGAAGAAGAGGAAGTTCTTTCTTTTTCAGAGGAAGGAATAAAATCGATTTTTTGAGGCGGTGAGTGGTTGTTGTCAATATCTGATATGCAGCATTGTTGTTGGGCTATAGATAAGCTAATTTGGTGGTGTTGTGCATTCAATTTGCTTTTAGTTGTTTCCGTTTTTCGGTTGTGGAGTTTTATTTGGTTCTTGGCGTTTTGCAGATCTACAAGTTCGAACAAAATGGACAATAAATCACTTTTACCTCAGTTTTTAGCTCACCTGGGACTTACGTCGTTTTTCTCTGGTACTACACGCACGAGTTTGATTCCACTTGGCCACAGCATTCATCACCCGGTGTGTACCAAAGTTTGTTCATGGCATTAAAACATAGGGGGGCAACACCCCTTGGCGCTCAACTGGTTGTGGCTGCATAAGATAACCACTGGTAGTGGTAGTAGTAGGCATGGATGCCCCCACAATATGTAACGGAGAAGAAAGTAAATACCCATGGAATTTTTTTTGTTTAATGCCGTGAACAAACCTTGGTATATCACGGGTGATAAAGGTTTGTGGTCATATTTCATCAAAATTGTGTTTGTGGTTTCAGAAAAGAAAGCAAATACCTCTTTTTGGGGGGGCAACTCCCCCCCCTCCTCAAAGACACCCCCTTATTCCCCGATTTATTTTTAATGGTGTGAACAAACATTGGTACATCACGGGTGATGAAGGTTGTAGTAAAGTTTCATCAAAATTGTGTGTGTAGTTTCTGAAAAGTAAGAAAATATGGATTTTGGGGGGCAACCCCCCCTCCCCCATAGATCCCTTTAGACCTCTTTATGTTTTAATGTCATGAACAAACTTTGGTATATCACGGGTGATGAAGGTTGTGGTCAAGCGTAATAAAAATTGTGTGTGTGTCGTTTCGGAGAAAAAAGCAAATACATATTTTCGGGAGCAACCCCCCTTACATCTCCATAGAGCCCGATTTTTCTAATGTCATAAACAAATTTTGGTAAATCATGGGTGATGAATGTTGTAGTCAAGTTTCATCAGAATCGTATGTATCGTTTCTGAGAGGAAGGCAAATACCTCTTGGGGGGGGGGGCAACAACCCCCCCCCCCACTCATAAACTCCTTCCTTCCTTCTCAGAAACTACACATACGATTCTGATGAAACATGACTACAACATTCATCACCCTTGATGTACCAATGTTTATTTTTGACATAAAAAAAAATCAGGGTCGAAGGTGGTGTACAGAGGGATTGCCCCCCAGGATATGTATTTGCTTTCTTCTCTGAAACTTCACACACAATTTTGAGGAAACCTGACCACAACCTTCATCACCCGTGATATACCAACCTTTGTTCACATTGTTTAAAAAAAAAAAAATTGGGGTCTAATGGTGTTTATAGGGGAGGGGGTTGCCCCCCAAAACAGGTATTTGCTATAACATCGGTTCATTGGTACATTCTGCTGATTCCGTCCCATGTTGACTTCCTCCTCAGTATCATTATTCAACCAGGTGAGCGCCCAGGGGTATTGCCCCTATTTTAAAATTATGTCCTCTTTGGTTAGAAGGAACCTTTCTGGCATGAGTGTCAGAAAGGTATGTTAGTTTATGTACGACGGTCGCGAAGGAACCTTTCGTTTTGACAAGAAACGTCCTTTTTCCTGTGGTGATTCTTTCTTTGGCCATTTCAGTCAGACAGAGGTTGGTTGGGGGGGGGGGGTAGAGTGAAGTGGGGAAGAGGGAGGGATGTGGTGTGGGGGAAAGGGAGGGATGTGGTGTGGGGGAGAGGGAGGGATGTGGTGTGGGGGAGAGGGAGGGATGTGGTGTGCGGGAGAGGGAGGGATGTGGTGTGGGGGAGAGGGAGGGATGTGGTGTGGGGGAGATGGAGGGATGTGGAGAGGAGAGAGACGGAAAAATTGAGGGGGTTGGGAGAGAAAAAGGCAGCAAATGAGTCAGGGGGTGTAGGAGAAAGACAGGGGTGGGGGGGGGGGGTAGTAAGCTTGGGTGTGTGTGTGAGTTGGGAGAGCAAAGGGGGTGGGTAAAGAATGGCAGAGAAAGGGGGGTGGGAGGAATTCATGTTCTGGGGTGTGTTCCATGACCAATCAGCTTGTAGAGCACAAGCAAAGTGGCTTAAGCACTCCAACGAAACAGTTGAGGAACTGCTGGCTTGACAGGGGATAGCAAGCTTATTGATAAGGGAACACACCCCTGATGCGCAATGAGAGGAATTGGTGAAAGGGTTCCAATTTGTACTCAAATTCCTGATATTTCCTCTGTCCCTCACCCCCAGTAGACACTGGAAAACATTCGTACTCCATAATATGATTTGGTCTGAAATTATTTTTATAACAGAAATAAATTTGTAAAAAAAGTTTTGTTTTACATTTCCTGTGTAAAAATCCCACATTACTTTGTTCTATTCCTGACATCTTATCTTTTTATTTGTTTGATTGTTTTTTTTTATTTTTTTTCCTAAAGGTTCATCTTGCTGTTTCTGACCTTGTCGCAGATTCTCATGCTCAATTAGAAGTTCAATACTTCATTTGTGGGTACGATGCTGGGATAAACATTCTCATGTTAGTCAACATCAGCAAGTTGTTTATTTTTTCCAAAAAAGGTTCGACCCATGATGTTTGCTGAACATACCTGTTGGCCGGATTCATGTTATCAACAGCAAGAATCAAAGCAACCTGCTTTGCCTGTATGTGGAACAAATGGTGAAGAGGTGGAAGGATTTGAAATCCTGCAGGTGAAAATGGAGGAGGTTTACTTCCTTGGTCTCAAAGAAGAGAGGGCACATTCGGAAGAAGGTAAAGGCACCCCTCCATCACATCTGTCTTTCCTAGGTTTTATTGAATATAAAGCTCTCAACATTATTTTAATCTTTTTCGGTGAGGCCGAAGCCCAAAATCTGTTGCTTTCACATTGCAGGCAGGTCGGTTGTTTCTCTCTTTTTTTTTCTTTTTCTTTTTTCTTGGAATCTCCTTCAGTATTGCTCCCCCTGCTCTCATAGTCCAACCCTCAAGGCCCTGCCTGTCACACCTTGATGATTTAGCCAATGCCGACGTATGAAAAATTTGTCTAAAACGCTGGCACACGTCGAATACGTATGGGTAAGTTTTGTATACGTTAAGAGCACGCTGGCATACATCGTAGTACACTGGCATACGTCGTAGTATGCCGAGCTGTTAGACAAATTTTCCATGCTTGAAATTTTTCGACTAATGCCAGCGTATGACTCACACGTTCCGCATAACGCTGACCATAAGTTGTAGGCACTTTACACGATCGTTGACACACGTCGACACACGTTACTTGTAAGTTACTCATAAGTCGAAAAACGTCGAGGTAATGGTTAGCATCAGTGTTCCAGACTCCCTGGTTTTTTATTTTTCTTCGGTATGACGGTGATGTTGACACTTCGATTTCTAGTGCGGTTATAATATAATATAATTAATAGGTTGCCGCTCAACTATTTAAATCATAACCCCACTAGAAATCGAAGTGTCAACATCACCGTCATACCGGAGAAAAAAAAAACAAAACAGGGAGTCTGGAACACTGACGCTAACCATTACCTCGACGTGTTTCGACTTATGAGTAACTTACAAGTAACGTGTGTCAACGATCGCGTAACGTGCCTACAACTTATGGCCAGGGTATGCGGAACGTGTGTCATAGTGAGCGTATGTCGAAAAATTTTCAACATGCTGAAAATTTTTCGACGTACTCGGCGTACTACGACGTATGCCAGCGTCCTTCAGCGTGCTCTTAACATATACAAAACTTACCCATAACGTGTGCCAGCGTATTCGGCAAATTTTTCATACGTCGGTATACGCTGGCTAAAACGTCAAGGTGTGACAGCGGCTTGACACTTCGATGTCCAGTGCGGTTATGATTTGAATCGTCGAGCCGCAGCCTATTATATGCCATGTGATCGTCGGCGATACGCTGCTGTGTGCTATACATAAGTTAGACTATCGTTGGGCATAGGTTGTGAATGCCGACAACACGCTCCGCATTCGTTGATACAAGTTATCTATATGTTATCGAAACGTTCTGTGTACGTTACTAAAACGTTATGCATACGTCCAACTCATTATGAATATGTCCAAAACTGGAAAAATAACATCAATAGTTCAGCATACCCCAGCGTTTTACATACCTTGCCATATGCTGGCTGACTAAAAGCCAGCCTTGATACCTTGCCGGATTACATTTTGATACCTTGCCATACGCTGGCTAAAATGTCAAGGTGTGACAGGGCCCTCACCATCGACCTCAGGATGCCCGCTTTATTCCAGTAACTTCCTTCTGGTTAAACTTCCAAAAGCCAAGCTAACTTAACACCCAAACTTTTTTGTTCCTCACTTCGCCAGTCTATGGAGCCACCTTCCAGAGGCCGTTCTTACCCACTCTTCCGGCTGGGGCTTCAAGTCGCCAATGCACCGTCTCATGTCATCCCCTATCCTTACCCATGATATATTACTTGCTGGCTTTAGTGTTTCCTCTTCTTCTTCCTTTCCTTTTTGTTTATTCTCCTGCTAGTTGTGCCCATCTGTTGCCCTGTGACTGCTGTCAATTTAAGCTTGCTCTTCCATGGAACCTCAGAGAGAGAGAGAGAGAGAGAGAGAGAGAGAGAGAGAGAAGAGAGAGAGAGAGAGAGAGAGAGGGGGGGAGAGAGGGGGGGCAGAGAGAGGGGGGAGACAGAGGGGGGAGAGAGAGAGGGGGGAGAGAGAGGGGGGAGAGAGAGAGAGGGAGAGAGAGAGAGAGATATATATATATATATATATATATATATATATATATATATATATATATATATATATATATATATATATATATATATTGTTACGGATTCGCGCCCGCCGGCGTGCTGACGGCCACGTAACTCGAATCGCGGCACGTCGCCCACCGGACGAACAATCCAGTCGTGACCCTCTCGGACTAACGCCGGGAACCAGTCACGGGTGGACCTTTCGGTCTCACCGCGATCGAGCCAATCAGCCCCCGCGTGGGATAGGGTTGCTCGCCAAATTCGACCTACCTAAGTACCCACACGGAGGGTAGACCGGGCGATCGCACCTCGCCGCAGGTCGACTTCGGACACGGGCCACTTAAGCGACCCGTTCCGTACTATCGGGATAACCGAGCGGTGTTATTCGTCGACCTCGACGGTTCGATTAATTATCGGGCGTATTCAGCCCACTACCAACCCTTTACGTGAAGCAAGATGAGGATTCAATGAAAGAAATGACGAAGCGAAGCGGGAAACAGTTCAACACAAAGCACATTTATTCGCGCTGAACGGAAAGCACACATATTCAATTCCACCAAAAGCACATAGAAAAGAAAAACACAATGCAATTTACACAAAAAGCAAATGCGACAATGCAGATCTAATACCGATTACGCGAGCACACGGCAACACTTATACAATTTTACTTCACAGACGGCGCCGACAACACATACCCAAAACCAAGAAAAAGAACACCCTCGAAGATGAGGCGGGCCTGAGGCCGAGACCGGGTCGGGCCTACCCGTCTGGTGATGAGACGCGGAGCGGCGATGGTGCCTCAACTCCGCGGGCCTCGCGGACAGTGTCTGGTAGGGGGTGGGAAAGGGGCCCCCTTGATCGCACTATCTCAGCACGGGGGGAAACAGGAGGGGGTTGCTGATGCTCGGGGTATAGAGGATTCCTACTCTGCCTCGAGTCCCGCGACGAGCGTCTCCACCTCGACCAGGTCGCGCTGTCAGCCTCCCTGGGGTGCAGCTCCCTGCACGACGCGAGCACCCCCTCGTCTGCCCTCGCCGCCTCTCCACAGCTCCGTCCCCTCCGCTCCGACTCCAACGCACACGACGACGACCAGCTCCTTCTTGCCAACTCCACCGCCCGCGAAGTCTTAACTCTCTGTTTCGACTTGACTGACGAACGCGGTCGCTTATATGAGCCCCGTGGCTTCGCCTTCTCATCTTTGACCCTCTGCCTTCGACCTTTCACCTCGCTCCCTATTGGCCCGAGAAAAAGTGGGCGTGAATGCTTTTTGATCCATAAATTTGCATATATCGATCGCCCTCCAACGCCCTGGGGGCGGGGCCAAATCGCCCCTTGCTCACCGATTGGACGGAACAAAAGTGGGCGTGTGTCGTTTTTGATCCGTTTTTGAAGCAGAAAATCCGTGGTTTTGTACACGCTGTTCGGCGCGCGCCCTGCACGAGTCCAACACCGGCACCCACAAGCGGCGCAAGAACGGTGGCGATGCGACGGTTGCGAGGTGTGACGTGAAGCGGCGCCGCGGTGGGTGGTTGATGTTGTGGTTGTGGTGGTAATCATGGCGGTTGGTCCAAAATAAAGATAGTAAAAGAAAAACGGCTATCCTGAAGAGTCGCAGCACGCATAAATGACATGTATTCCCACTAGACAACGGGTTTGGGCCTAACTACACATGTACTTACCGAGATACCTCACCTAAGGGACCTGAATGGTGGTTTGCGAATTTGGTAACCACAACACTACTCCCTCCCCTTTTTACAGACTCGTCCCGAGTCGTCAAATTTTTCGTGTGCCATCATGTGTAGTTTTCCCCTAGTACATTTTACCTACGGATCCCTGAGTGCGACATTCATGGTATTCGTGTCCCCAAAATAAATAACCTGAGGGCTGCGTAACTTACCTAAACAAACTCACTCACACGGACGACTTAAATAAAATTGCCGGCGCTAAGACAAACATGCCGGGGGCGCACTCATATTTACAGTACATCTTAACCTTAACTTACAAATTTTACACTAAACCATGGCCCAGGATCATTGAACTCTGCAAAAAGAAAGCAGTTTGCAGGGAGCCAGGCTGCCCGCATGCAGTCTCTGGCTCAAACAATGCAGGTGACAGGGAACGTGGCTGGCTGCTCACACGCAGTCCAAGGCCTTCCCTTTTTGAACTGAACGCAGTGAACCACAACGGTGCATGGGCTGCACAAACGCAGTCTCCGTGCCAGCTCAAGTGGCACACGCAATGAACACAACGGATAGATGGATGGACACAAACACGGTGCACGGGCCGCCACTGCAGGCCCGTGTTGTAGCTGCCAACAGGGCAGTTCTCGCAGCTTGCAAACTGTTGCCTTCTGATCCTGGCGCACATGGAAATGAACAGGGGGGGCAAAGCAAAAATTGAACGGGGCTGGTGAACATGGGCAGTGGGCATGGCATGGCAAAGGCAGCAGGCAAACTCAGCCCGCAGAATAAGGCCGCTGCAGGCAAACACAGCCGGCAGACGAACTGGCCGGCACAGGCCTTGCAGAAAACAGCCAGCAGATGAACTGGCCGGCACAGGCCTTGCAGCACAGCAGCTGCAGACGAAGTTGGCCGGCCTCTGCCTTGAAGCAAAACACGGCCAGCCGATGAAGTGGGCCGGCCTTTGCCGTTCAGTGGAGGTTGGTGGAGGGGGTGCGGTGGTGCTGGCCACTCGGAAGGCGGGCTCGGACCTACCTACCTGTCTCCCTCCCAACCTATCGCCTTTGCCTGTCACTGTACATACCCACTCCCTTAATTTGTCAAACCCCAATTTAGCCCCAACTTATTTTTTTGTTGTTTTTTTTTTACTTCCCTACTATAAATCGTCCCCTAACCCCCTTTATCGTCCTTGTTCGGCTAACCTATCCTGTCACCTAGCCTACTCCCAACCCCTACGTTCCCTTCCCGGAGGGGAACAAGGGAGAGCTAGCGTCCTGTGTCGAGGCCCAACGAAGCCTCAGAATGGCCTCCCCAGAGTTCGGCGATCTAACACAAAGTGGGTCCAGCGGCCCACAACGACAGCGAGGGGATGGATGGTGCGGAGGGGTACATCTCCTAATCTACCCTAACCATTTAACTGTTAAACTACCCCGGGGCTTTCAACAAGCGCCTCTCGCTTAAACTATTGGTTCTAACAACCCAGATTCCCGTCGCCTGTGTTGGTGTCCTCACAATTTCGGGCCTCGCCCCCCAATTTTCGCTCCGTGCCCTCACACGGTCTCCTGGCTGGGACACGTGTCTCTCTCTGGCAGGCACGACCCTCTGCCGAATCTCCCGCTATGGCACCCCCGGGCACTACACTGCCTCCGAGCCTACCAGCAACCTAACACCGGGGAGTGCCCCCCATGGCACCTCCCCTGAAACGCACACGTGGCAGGCCGGCCTCCCGGGCCCCTTTCCGAGGGTCACCCGTGCCCACAACACTGCCCACGCGGCTAATGGCGCCCCGGGCCCCCGCACCAAGCAGGCGCACCCGTGCCCACTACTCTATCCCGGCCCCCCATGGGCCCATGGCCTACCGCGGCCGACTAGCCTGGTGCCCGGGGTACCCACTCAGCGATACTCACCTTTCGCAGCCACGCTCCCAAGCCCGTCAACAGGGCTCCTGCACCCCTCCAAATGGGTCTCGAGCCTACTTTCCCACCAACAACAAAACGACCTCCATTTTTCAATTTGACTAACCCAGCTAACTCAATCTACACTGACCCCGGGGTCCCTTGGGCGGGAGTCACTCCTCCCCCCAATCACTCATCGCACCATGCATTCCCCATTCACTCCATACACACAGACCCGCTGGCCTCACTCACTCACCAAGTACTCACCTCACAACTCACCAACTCTTCAACACACTCACCGCTGAACTCTGCCATCCTTCTAACTACATCCCCGAACTAACTCGTGCTCCCACGTCGTCCCTTAAACTACAGCACGTTCCTTTTAACACTACGTAGCTAAACTACGTCCCCTCTACACATTCATAAGTCTGTCCATGTCCTCAAATAATCCCATTTATCAATTTCCCAACCTAAATCTCGCTATCATCCCTCTAACTAATCCATTCCACGGACTCCATGAGGACTTACCCCTGCCCCATGAAGTCGGTCTAACTAAGCTAACCCTTCCCCCTAAATAGTTTCCATCCTGTGCCCAGGTAAGGGGGGTCTTCCACCCCTTGCCCAGGAATCCTGTGCATCCGAAAGTGAGGCTTACTGTTTTTTTTTGTTTTTTTTTATGCGCAGCACCTGCGCGGCAACTCAGAGCTCGCGCACTTTGCACCTGCCCGTGACGTCATGCAGCTGCACGTGTTCCTCGTCCCTCCTTGGACGGTACCATCCGGCAGAGATACCCCTCCTGCCGGATTCCAACCCCACGTGCAGCCATAGCGTCACCGTGCGCATAAAAAAAAACACAAGCCCCACGTCTCGAGGGGTTCCCCACGCGAACACATGTGCTTTGCCCGTTGGAGCTTAACACACACGATCGCGTGGAGAACCCGTCCGGTCCAAATCCGTTATCCTGCCTAAACTTTGTCCGTCCGCGGGATCGGCAAATCCACCGCGTGCGTTTCCGGACCGGGACTTCACTCTCGCAAGCGAGCACGTGGTGGTCTCGTGCGTTGCACAGCACGAACCTCGTGCTCCCTGCTGGGTGAACCCGGCACGGTCCCCGAAACAACTACAGCCGCTACTCGGCTTTCTTTCCTCTGTCGCCGTCGTCGCCATTCAACCCACGCACACCTGCGTGTTACGACGCACACACTCCATTCCATCACATTCACACCGGGAGACGCGGCTGCGTGCTCCCGCATGCCGACCGACATCTCCCTTACATACCGCTCTCTCACACACACGGTCTCCCTTGCACACAGCGACCTTGCACACGGCCGTTCACTCACGCATGCGGGGGAACTCACCCGCGGTGCCTCACTCACACTCCGTGCCTCATCCACACACGCGGGGGCACTCACCCGCGGTTCCTCACTCATACTGGCCGTTTCACTCACACATGCGGGGGCACTCACCCGCGGTGCCTCATCCACACACCGTGCCTCACTCACGCACGCGGGGGCACTCACCCGCGGTGCCTCACTCATACTGGCCGTTTCATCCACACACACGGCCTCACTCACACACGGTGCCTCATCCACACACGGCGTGCTGGGAAGCACGTACTCTGGCACCATCGCCACCACACCACTTACACACGGGGTCGCTTCCACACACGGGGACGCACTCACATTTTGCACCACACACACAGGGACAACCATACTGGGGATTTGTGTCCCCACAAGGGTCTCCGGGGCCTCTATACCCCCCAAGCTCTCCGTGCACCCGTCCACAGCACTCCTCCCCTCGACCTCGCAAAGCACGACCGAACTCACCTGGTCGTGACTCGCCTCAAGGGGGCATACTCCCTCCCCTCGTTCCTGGAGGAGGCCATCCAGGTGCTCGCACTGGGTCTCTACACGCTCCGCGAGCTCAACCCCATTGTCCTCCACTACCTGTGTGTGTGCGTCACTTACCCCGTCTTCATCGTGTTGTCTCTCCTCTATTTTTTCTGTCTCCCGTGTCTCTATACATTTATAAGTTTCTGTTGTCGTCACCTCGTGTCTCGTCTCGCACGTTTTGGTCTCCCCATTTAATTTTTCCCTCTTGGTCACCGTCGATTCCTCTGCCACGACCCTCGCCCAACACGCCCCCCGAATTATTTTTTTACCCGCCTCCACCGCGGGCCTGTCAGCCGTTGCATCCCCTTCCAGCTCGTTTGCTTCCACACGTGGAGTCGCCATTCCTATCTCCCTGGTCACGGCCTTCATGCCTGCCTGCAGGCATCGGCCCATGTTCTGCGTCTCCCCCCCGGAGCTTTTCCGTTTCTTCCTTCATGTTTGTTTCCATTTTAGTTTTCATGCGTTTTATTTCGTTTGTGAATGTATCCATTTTTTCGTTCATGTTCGCCAGCATGGTGAATAGCTGGGCCATGTCGGGTGCACTTGAGTGAGCCGTTTCGGCAGGGGTTGGGGAAGGGTTTTGGTGGAGAGGGGGGGGGAGGTGTCATACACCGCGGCCGCTGCTGCACCTATTTCGGGCTCTGGGTTCAGTTGGGCGAGTCCGTGCTCCTGCACAATCAACATTTCCTGCACGGGGATTCCATCCTGGACCATGGACTCTACATTACTACACATATACATTTCTAATACCCCCGGCTCCCGCTCGCCTTGAGACGCCATCTTGCTTCTCTTAAAGGGTTAATTTCGCTCGCTCGTAATTTGGAGGGAATCGGGGGTCGCTTCTCTCACCCCTGGACCGATTCCCGTGAATTTAGCCGGAGACAGGAGAGCCCGTTTTCCTGTTCTCCGATACCAGTGCCGCGAGGAGGGCGATGAATTTGTATCCCACTCCTGACACCAGTGTTGCGGATTCGCGCCCGCCGGCGTGCTGACGGCCACGTAACTCGAATCGCGGCACGTCGCCCACCGGACGGACAATCCAGTCGTGACCCTCTCGGACTAACGCCGGGAACCAGTCATGGGTGGACCTTTCGGTCTCACCGCGATCGAGCCAATCAGCCCCCGCGTGGGATAGGGTTGCTCGCCAAATTCGACCTACCTAAGTACCCACACGGAGGGTAGACCGGGCGATCGCACCTCGCCGCAGGTCGACTTCGGACACGGGCCACTTAAGTGACCCGTTCCGTACTATCGGGATAACCGAGCGGTGTTATTCGTCGACCTCGACGGTTCGATTAATTATCGGGCGTATTCAGCCCACTACCAACCCTTTACGTGAAGCAAGATGAGGATTCAATGAAAGAAATGACGAAGCGAAGCGGGAAACAGTTCAACACAAAGCACATTTATTCGCGCTGAACGGAAAGCACACATATTCAATTCCACCAAAAGCACATAGAAAAGAAAAACACAATGCAATTTACACAAAAAGCAAATGCGACAATGCAGATCTAATACCGATTACGCGAGCACACGGCAACACTTATACAATTTTACTTCACAGACGGCGCCGACAACACATACCCAAAACCAAGAAAAAGAACACCCTCAAAGATGAGGCGGGCCTGAGGCCGAGACCGGGTCGGGCCTACCCGTCTGGTGATGAGACGCGGAGCGGCGATGGTGCCTCAACTCCGCGGGCCTCGCGGACAGTGTCTGGTAGGGGGTGGGAAAGGGGCCCCCTTGGTCGCACTATCTCAGCGCGGGGGGAAACAGGAGGGGGTTGCTGATGCTCGGGGTATAGAGGATTCCTACTCTGCCTCGAGTCCCGCGACGAGCGTCTCCACCTCGGCCAGGTCGCGCTGTCGGCCTCCCTGGGGTGCAGCTCCCTGCACGACGCGAGCACCCCCTCGTCTGCCCTCGCCGCCTCTCCACAGCTCCGTCCCCTCCGCTCCGACTCCAACGCACACGACGACGACCAGCTCCTTCTTGCCAACTCCACCGCCCGCGAAGTCTTAACTCTGTTTCGACTTGACTGACGAACGCGGTCACTTATATAAGCCCCGTGGCTTCGCCTTCTCATCTTTGACCCTCTGCCTTCGACCTTTCACCTCGCTCCCCATTGGCCCGAGAAAAAGTGGGCGTGAATGCTTTTTGATCCATAAATTTGCATATATCGATCGCCCTCCAACGCCCTGGCGGCGGGGCCAAATCGCCCCTTGCTCACCGATTGGACGGAACAAAAGTGGGCGTGTGTCGTTTTTGATCCGTTTTTGAAGCAGAAAATCCGTGGTTTTGAACACGCTGTTCGGCGCGCGCCCTGCACGAGTCCAACACCGGTACCCACAAGCGGCGCAAGAACAGTGGCGATGCGACGGTTGCGAGGTGTGACGTGAAGCGGCGCCGCGGTGGGTGGTTGATGTTGTGGTTGTGGTGGTAATCATGGCGGTTGGTCCAAAATAAAGATAGTAAAAGAAAAACGGCTATCCTGAAGAGTCGCAGCACGCATAAATGACATGTATTCCCACTAGACAACGGGTTTGGGCCTAACTACACATGTACTTACCGAGATACCTCACCTCAGGGACCTGAATGGTGGTTTGCGAATTTGGTAACCACAACAATATATATATATATATATATATATATATATATATATGTATATATATATATATATATATATATATATATATATATATATATATATATGTATATATATATATATATATATATATTATATATGAATAAATGTTAGTGTGTCAGCACACATTGTTCAATCCCAAACTGTTATCTGCTAGCAATGAACAGCATCTCACCTGCGATGGAAATGTGCTATGCTGCTATCTTCTCGTATGGGCTCGTACTGCTGTAATTTGACCTTGCTAAGGTTTACTAGTGCAAAGCAATATCTCATCCACACTGTAGTTCTCCAATCCTTGGTGTTTTTAGGCTTAGACTTATTCCATCCTGCTCTGATTATCACTGTTATGTGGAAGGGGGTGGAGAAAAGGGGTCTGGGTGAGGGGGGGAGGGTAGAGGGGTCTATCGCGACATGTAGTAGGAATAGTCCAAAGCCCATGTGATTTAGTAGGTTTGAGTTACTCCTGTATTTGGGATCCGTCAGTGGAAAGTCTTATTTAATATGAGTGGGATATGCTTACACCTTGTAGGCAATAACGAACTGCGCTTCCCCATTGTATCGGGTCACCCACCTGAATTTTTTTTCATTTATTTATATTTTCATTTACGGACGCTTTCCAACGGTTCTGTGATTCTTTTGTTCCTGGTGTATCGGCTCCGATGTTTGTCGGCATGCAAAATTACTGTGCTTCCCCATTGTCTTGGGTCGCTCACCTGCATTTAATTCTTCATTTATTTATATTTTCACTTACGGAGGCTTTCCAATGGTTCTGTGATCCCCACCCCCCCCCCCCGGTGTATCGGCTTCGATGTCTGTCGGTACGCAAAATTTCAGCTTTGTACATCACCCGGAAGGTCCCGAACATTAATATCAGTCAGTGAGTGAGTGGTTAGAATGAGCTCAAAATATTATATGTGCACTGAGGGAGCAGTGACTGTCTTTTAAAGAGCAGAATATAGGAAGGGTGGGTTGTATAAAACTTCATGTACAGGCGAGGCGAGGTGGAGGATTTGGGCACAAAAGGCACCTGGAAAGCAGCTTGGCACTTCAAAAGCAGTTGACTGATATTTGGCCGAGGGACTGCAAACCATGGCGTTATAGTGAGCTGAAGAGCCCTGGTTGAGAGCAAAATGCTTTTGCGAAGGGCTGCCCCTACAGGGCAGCGCAGCCTGGAAGATGGTGTCGCCCAGAAACACCAGCAGCCTATGATGGGACCAGCTGTGTACTGAAATGGCAGTCCCTGCAGGGGTGTAACAGCCATGTCTGCGCGTGGCAGTTGGACCTTGGAGAGAACATCTCTCTCCCTTGCTCTCTTTCAATGCTCCCCAGGAGAAGGACCAGACCAAAAGACACGAGCACCATTTCCCCACGATCTCACCTCTTCGCCATTCTTCCTCTTCGCGATTCTTCCGCCCTGAGCCGCATTTCACCTTGTGCCATGTTTCACCTCCTTCAAAGAGATCCAAAACAACCTTAAATGTATTTATCGGTGGACTCGATGATGAAATCCGTTCAGACTTACAGGTCTGCTCTGAGTTGAGGACGTTGGCGTTTCAAACTCCCGCCAAGTCATTCGTCATATCAAAGACTTTAAATATTGTGCGTGTTCCTTCTTTGCTTGATGTTCAACATTTAAAAGGGTTAGAGCATGGTCCAAGTAGATTATAATACAGAAATCTTGAAATGAAAGCAACTATTTTTGTCTTTATTTATTTCATTTTTTTTTTTGGTCATATAATATATAAAAGCTCGGTCTCGGCATGCGTGCATCCATCCATTGGGTGCTTCTAGTTTTTTTTATGGTTATGGAGACAATTCTGAAAATCTGCAAGGTGGGAACCCAAAAGAGAAGACTCCAAGGCATCACTGAATTCAGTCTAGATCAGCAAGCTTGGTGTCTTCCAAACCTAATGTAATCCCCCCAGTTTGCCTCTTGTGATGGCAAAGAAATAAGTGGATTCTCAACAAGCAAAAAAAAGAGTTGCTGAAGAACCAACGCGATGCACAAAAATTGATGGTCAAAATCATAGGTTAGCCGAGATGATTGGGGTTCAAGGTAGAGACCTAGTTGCTTGGGAAGCTCAGTGGCATCGTTCATGTGACAAAGACAACACCAAAGTTCTGTATAAACAACCAACCAACCAAAAAGAGGACCAGACATATTTAGCATTATCCAAGGAATTCTGCAAGGATGTCATCGAAGGTTTGATTCTAATGCAGAAAGAAGTCTTCCATATGACCAAGCTAAACTGTATCTTCATCAAAACAATCTCAAGAGTTGATAGTGCAGATGGCAGTGCATACAGGGCACACAACCTGAAATGAAGATTACAGAGATCTTACCCTCAGCTCCAGTTTGTCAGACCATCAGTGATATCATCATGAGTAGAAATATATTGGTAGCATCTCTGGTACAGGACAAGGTAAATCTGGAAGTGTTTGCAAATATGTCATTTAGTTTCAGTGACAAACACAGACGGTTCCACTATTGAAAGTGAAGACGTACCACAGATGCAAACTCCTCTCATATATGTAGTACTGGGGTCAATTCTCAGAAAGTCCTCAAATCCAACGTTTACTGCACCCCCAGACATTATTTATGTTTTGTGATTATTTTTTTGTGTTTTTGGATGTATAATATGAAAATTTAACAACAGTACCCCCCCTTTTAAAAGTTGTCCAAAGGACCTCAACTGCAGCATGGAAATCATATGTTGTGTCACAGATCATAAGTGAATGTAAGGTTTCGCTTTTAAGCTCGGGATATCATATTATCATCAGAATTAGTTGAAAATAACATTTGAAATGTGCTGTGCATGCCTCCTGATGTTGTATCTGCAATGTTAAGTTTTAATCTGTATTTATAATTTTTAATATGAATTTCCACATCAAATCATGTAATTTTGACTTAAAAAAAAAAAAAATGTTCTTAAACAACAAATAATGGAAAACTGGAGACAGTCTATACCTTCCTCATCACATCCGTTGCGACAACAGATTACAGTAAACCCTCAAATATTGTGGATTTCGAACAATTGTGGGCAATCTGTTGTGTTCCGATTTTGTTATCACGGATTTATTTTTGACCAATCGCAGTTTTTGAGCCAAGATGAGTCATCGTTTGTGTCCTGTGAGTGTACAATTACCTCTCATTACAAGCCTTGTGTTGTTTCTCGTGCATTGTTTTTAATGAACCCAAATGTAAAGTGATGGCCAAAGTTAGTTGTGTCAAAAGGTAGAAAAAAGTTATAACATTGGGTGAAAAGATCCAAATGTTAGATCAGTTGGCTCGAGGAGAAAATGCGGCATCTGTACTGTCCGATATTATGGGGTCAATGATTGTAGGTAGAATCTTCCCCACCATTCCTCATTCCTAAACATTCATTTTCCTTCAAACCTCATTCCAAAACCTTCGTTATCTTTTAAACCTCATTCCCAAACCTTCATTTTCCAACTCCGTATTCAAACCTTATTCCTAAACCCTTAATTTCCAACACCTGGATTTGAACCCCCGTTCTCAAACACACATTATTATGTTCAGCTCATGAAACAAATCAAGGCAAAGGGATTTATGCTAGAACAGGTTTTTAACATCGATGAGGCAGGATTATTCTGGAAGCCGATGCCATCTCGCACCCTGCTCTCCAAGCAGGGAAGATCGTAGTTTAAGGTAAGGTGATTAATTAAGGATCGTGTTACCCTTCTCCTTTTGTGGGTTGTGGCAATGCTGCAGGCACCTTCGTCGTGAAGCTAATTATGCTTTTCTGTTTGCTGAATTGTCTTCCACACTCCCACCTTCCACGCTCACCCTTCCCCCGCTACACTGTTTTCCATTTACCGTAGAGTACAGTTTGAGTACGTAATATTCTTACCCTCACCCACTTTACAGTTTTGTAATAATTAAAAAAGGTAAAGCTCTTGTGTTTTTGTTTAATTTACACACGTGTTTATTTCAATGTTAACATGCGGTATTGTGTATATGTTTGTATGAATGTGGATATATATAAAAATATATATGTATGTATGTATACACATATACGAGGTCCATCTAAAAAGTAACGGGACTGAGCCTGCTGTGTGCTCCACTGACACAACTTGAATGAACGGGTTGCATCACAGTCTTTCACAACATTCCAGCAATATAAATGATTGGTGATGGTTGACTGCGCTAAATGAGTGATTTTTTACAGGTCGTGCTTTACACGTTGTCTAGTCTGAGTCGTCGCGCTATGAGTTGTGAGCAGAGAGCCAATCTGAAGTTTCATGCCAACCTTTGCAAAACACTTTCCGAATCCTTCGCAATGCTGCAGCAAGTCTACGGGGAAGAAACGATGCCACGTACACATGCATTTGAATGGCACAAGAAGTTCAAAGAGGGACGGGAGGAGGTTGAAGACGATCCACAGTCTGGAAAACCTTCAACGAGTAGAACGGCGGCCAACATCGAGCGTTTGAAGCAGATGGTGCGCGCAGATTGTCACCTCACGGTGCGGATAATTGCTGAGGAACTTTCCATCAACAAGGACACTGTCTGGAGCATCATCACAGAAAATCTCGAAATCCACGAGGTGTGCGCAAAGATGGTCCCCAAGCTGTTGTCCGAGGACCAGAAACAGCAGAGTCACCCTCTGTCAAGACATTATCAAGCACCTCGAGGACGATCCAGATCTGCTCGGGAGAATCATTACTGGCAATGAATTGTGGATATTCGAATACGATCCCGAGACCAGACGGCAGAGTCGTCAGTGGAAAAGTCCGGCATCACCAAGACCAAAGAAAGCAAGGATGTCGAAGTCGAAGGTCAAGGTGATGCTCATCGCATTTTTTGACATCAAGAGCATCGTCCACTTCGAGTTTCTACCACAGGGTCAAAGAGTGAATCAATATGTGTACAAGGAGATCCTCCGGTGCCTCATGAGATCAGTCCGAGACAAGAGGAGGGATCTGTGGGAGAACAACGCCTGGGTGCTCCACCATGACAGCGCCCCTGCTCACAGTGCCTTGATCATCCGACAGTTTCTGGCAGAGAGGAACGTGCCAACTCTGGAGCAACCCCCGTATTTGCCAGACTTGGCCCCTTGTGATTTTTTTCCTATTCTCCAAGCTCTCGGGGATGATCAAGGGGACCCGATTTCCTGATGTGGAGGCCATCAAAATGGCTGTCACGACGGAGCTTCGGAGGATTCCAGAAGAAGCCTTCCGGGGGTGCATTGAAGCGTGGAAGAAGAGGATGGACAAGTGTGTGAGACTGGAGGGAAACTATTTTGAAGGGGACAAGTTGTGATTTCAATATATTTTTTAGAATAAAATTTATGTGGTCAGTCCCGTTATTTTTAAGACGGACCTCGTGTGTGTGTGTGTGTGTGTTTTTTTTGTTACGTTTGAGGGGGGGGGTATGCATTCAAAGGGTAATTAGGATGTTTAATTAGGTATGCCATGCTGTTCAAGTGTACCAGGATCTCGATGTAATAAGTAGCAATTCAGTGGTGATAAGTTGTCTAGTAAATGTTCATTTCTTCAAGGGGGAAATTATAATTGTCACGTAATTAGATAGGGACACGGGATAGGGTAAGTGTGTCTGCGTAAACCCCTTTTAGTAGTCCCTGGAGGCTGGCCGTGACGTCACAGGACAATGCTACGGATGGCTCCGCCCCGTGATCACGATTGGCGGAAGGCGACGGCGGTGGGCCAATAAAACGGCTCGATTGGAAGTGACGAGGACGGGAGGATAAAAAGGTTCTGTTCGGGGTCGAAAAGGAAGAGGAAGAAGATCGGGACAAAAAGATCGTGTTTTTTTGGTGTGGAGGCTGTTGCGCGGGAAGCGTACTTGTTGTTGTGCTGATTCGATCGTGTTCTTTTATCGTATCTTGGAGCCTTGCTGAGCCTCGTGCCTCACCTTGGTTGGCTCTGGGGTTCTGCTGACTCGGAGTACGGGGTCGAACGGCGGGCGGACCTGCCTCCCTCTCCTGCTCGCAACTTGGCGCCAGAACTGGTTCCCTGGTGGCTGTGAGCGGACTTGGGCCAGGACCAGGAGGTCGACAGCACCACGGTTTCTCCTGCCCCCCTGACGAGAGCAAGGCCAGCTCGTCCGACGCCGATCCAGGGACAGTTGCGTCCACACCACGGTCCAGCCTGACCACCAGAAGTAGCTACGTTGTGTGTGTGTGTGTGTGTGTGTGTGTGTGTGTGTGTGTGTGTGTGTGTGTGTGTGTGTGTGTGTGTGTGTGTGTGTGTGTGTACTTGGCGCCTTAGAGGGTTTGAGATCTGTATATTCATTGGAATTGTCTGTGTTTTCCCCACGCCCGATCCCACACCATCCCGTCGAATCGCCCCGGATCCCTTTTCTTGCCGAGTCTTGTTATTTCTGGTTAATAATAAAAACAAATAAACATCATCAACTCAATGAAAAGTGACTCGTGCCACCTTCCTCGTCCCGTTTGCGGTAGAGCGATGAGAACCGCCATGTTTGGGTTATAAATAAATAAACCGCCTCCATCGTTTCGGCTCATTCTACGTTGGCGGGACTGTTCAAGTCCCGTGGACGTCACAATATATATATATATATGTATATATATATATATATGTATATATATGTATATATATATGTATATATATATATATATAATATATAATATTGTTACGAGGCCGGGTATCGGCCGCGGCACGAGCGCAAGGTGGAGCTGCAGAATCGGCTCGACCGATCGCCCGGAATTTAGATCGTACCTTTTCGGAAAAGTACGGGTCTCTTATTGGACCGAAGTTCGCCAATAGACAGACCACGTGGGGTAGGGTCGATTGCAAATTTGAATTTACCTAAATACCCACGTGGTCCAAACTACCGGAGAAATTCACCCTCGACGATGCTCGTACGGAATGACCCGCTTAGCGTATTCGAACCGTGTGCGATCCGAGCGGTTTGATGGCCGAGATCCGTTGGTCCCAAATATCCCGTTACAACGGCAATGGCCTGGCTAATTTTCCAACACGCAGCACGCGAAGCCAATGGAGGAAAATACACAAACGAGCGGATACATTTCACAAATGGGAATGTTTATTTACAATGGGGGAATGAGGGGAGCACATAAAGGCAGAGTTAAACCGAATATTAATAAATGCACGTATATGCAAGCAAAAAGCACTTGTACAATTCACTACTTATCTGACTGGCGCCACAAACACACACACGCACACACCCAAAATTATCGGACCAAATGGTCTTTATTGAGGTCCATCTCGGACCTGTCCGCCTCATGTGGTCTTCAAGGACCAGGCCCTCGGGGCAGAACTGGATCCCAAGCACGATCCAAGCGAACGAAGTCGGCAGGGCAAAAGCTGGTGGGAGAAGACCCTCCGTGGCACCGACCACTCCATGCGCAGACACCCTCGCACTGAACCACCTTTTGCGCAGATGTCCACTTCCCTGGCAGAACTCTCAGAACCCATGCGGCGCACTTCTTGCCAGAACCAGAACGACGATGAATGCGCAGCCCGCGCCAGACCCAGAACAACTGAACGCGCAGATCGCGCCTATAATTATATCCCCCTCTTCGGGGGGGGGGGGTCGCCTCCTCACGACCCTCCCTCTCTCACTGGCTGGTTTTGGCGTGCAAAATCATTCTTCGTCTCTCTCACTGGCCAAAATGGGCGGCAAGCTCCTTGATTGGCCCCGGGGTGTGGTGACATCACACGGCGCCCTTTCCTCCTGTCGCGGGATCTGATTGGCCGGGCGACGGTCACTTCACTTGTTGCACGCTGATTGGTCGAGGGCCGCCGCGCGGGTCCTCCTTGAACTCCGTCCACCATGACGTCAGCCAGATCGAGGTGAAGGGAGCGAAGTGAAGGTGGGGGTGATGCGGTGTGGTCGGCGTTGATGTTGATGGAAAAATAAAGGAAAAACCCGAACTATCAAAATAACTACACAGCGCAGGAACATTTAATTACCCATTAGACCAGGGACGGGACAGGGACGCAGACCACGCAACATGTACTTACCGCCATAACTGATCTATAGGACCTGTATGTTGTGTGCTCATGTCTTCCAGATTCGCAACAATATATATATTGTTGTGGTTACCAAATTCGCAAACCACCATTCAGGTCCCTTAGGTGAGGTATCTCGGTAAGTGCATGTGTAGTTAGGCCCAAACCCGTTGTCTAGTGGGAATACATGTCATTTATGCGAGCTGCGACTCTTCAGGATAGCCGTTTTTCTTTTACTATCTTTATTTTGGACCAACCGCCATGATTACCACCACAACCACAACATCAACCACCAACCACAACACCGCTTCACCACAACCGCCACGACCTTCACGTCACACCTCGCAACCGTAGCATCGCCACCGTTCTTGCCCCGCTGTGGGTACCGGTGTTGGACTCGTGCAGGGCGCACGTTGAACAGCGTGTACAAAATCACGGATTTTGTGCTTCAAAAACGGATCAAAAACGACACACGCCCACTTTTTGCCGTCCAATCGGTGAGCGAGGGGCGATTTGGCCCCGCCTCCAGAACGATCGATATATGCAAATTTGTGGATCAAAAAGCCTTCACGCCCACTTTTTCTCGGGCCAATGGGGAGCGAGGTGAAAGGTCGAAGGGAGGGGGTCAAAGGCGAAGCTACGGGGGATAAAAGGACGGTGTTCGTCAGTCAGCAGAACGAGAAGGAGTCGGAACAGAGAGTCGAGTGTGGAAGTCTGGAGCCCGAAGCCTGCAGTAGCTGGAGAAGCTGAAGAGAGTCGAACGAGGAGAGCCCAAAGAAGAGTCCAGGGTGGAGAGTCCAGAGGCGGAGAGGCGGCAGCGGCGAAGGCAGACGAGGGGGTGCTCGCGTCGGTGCCAGGAGCTGCACGCCCGAGGGAGGCCGGCAGCGCGACCTGGCCGAGGTGGAGACGCACACCAGGGATAATAAAGATCCTCTATACCCCGAGCATCAGCAACCCCCCCTCCTGTTTCCCCCCGCGCTGAGATAGTGCGACCAAGGGGGCCCCGTTCCCACCCCCTGCCAGGCACTGTCCGCGAGGCCCGCGGAGTGAGGCGCCATCGCCGCTCCGCGTCTCATCACCAGACGGGTAGGCGCGACCCGGTCTCGGCCTCAGGCCTGCCTCATTCTTGGGGGATTTCTTTTCCTTGGTTTTGGGTATGTGTTGTCGGCGCCGTCTGTGAAGTAGAATTGTATAAGTGTTGCCGTGTGCTCGGTAGTCGGTATTAGCTCTGCATTGTTTTCGCTTTTATATTTGCTTTTTGTGTAAATGGAATTGTGTTTTCTTTTTTTTGTGTGCTTTTGGTGGAATTGTATTTGTGTGCTTTCCGTTCGTCGCGAATAAATGTGCTTTATTGTTGAACTGTTCTCCCGCTTCGCTTCGTCTTTTCCTCCATTGAATCCTCATCTTGCTTCACGTAAAGGGTTGGTAGTGGGCTGAATACGCCCGATAATTAATCGAACCGTCGAGGTCGACGATAACACCGCTCGGTTATTCTGATCGTACGGAACGGGTCGCTTAAGTGGCCCGTGTCCGAAGTCGACCTGCGGCGAGGTGCGATCGCCCGGTCTACCCTCCGCGTGGGTACTTAGGTAGGTCGAATTCGGCGAGCAACCCTATCCCACGCGGGGGCTGATTGGCTCGATCGCGGTGAGACCGAAAGGTCCACCCGTGACTGGTTCCCGGCGTTAGTCCGAGAGGGTCACGACTGGATTGTCCGTCCGGTGGGCGACGTGCCGCGATTCGAGTTACGTGGCCGTCGCACGCCGGCGGGCGCGAAATCCGCAACAATATATATATATATATATATATATATATATATATATATATATATATATATATATATATATATATATATATATATATATATATATATATATATATATATATATATATATATATATATATTACAATACCAAGCTTGCACACTAAAAACTCGGCTCACCGTCACACGATCCCCATGAAATTGCTGTGGCACTTAGCGGACATGCCGACAATGTTTGGGAAGTCTTGGCGTTCCATAGTACCACTTGCATTTTGCACAATGCGTATTTTTGTCATTCCCCGTGTACGGTCTGTCGTCTGCTACCAGCTATGTTGTACTGCTATCCCGTGCATGTGCACGGGTATCGCGAGTACATATATATGTATATATTGTTGCGAATTCGCGCCCGCCGGCGTGCGAACGGCCACGTGACTCGAATCGCGGCACGTCGCCCACCGGACGGACAATTCTGTCGTGACCCTCTTGGACTAACGCCGGGAGCTAGTCACGGGTGGGCCTTTCGGCCTCACCACAATCGTGCCAATCGGCCACCCGCGTGGGATAGGGTTGTTCACCAAACTCGACCTACCTAAGTACCCACGCGGATGGTAGACCGGGCGATCGCACCTCGCCGCAGGTCGACTCCGGACACGAGCCGCTTAAGCGATCCGTTCCGTGCTATCGGGATAACCGAGCGGTGTTATCGTCGGCCTCGACGGTTCCGATTAATTATCGGGCATATTAAGCCCACGACGAACCCATTACGTGACGCAAGATGGAGATTCAATTAAAGAAAAGACGAAGCGAAACGGGAAAACAGTTCAACATAATGCACATTTATTCCGCGGCACATGGAGACCACACATATACAGCCAAACAGAATGCACATATATCAAATGCAACAAAAGAAACAATGACGCAGAGATACTACCGACTAAGACCGACACACGGCAACACTTAACAGTTTTACTTCACCAGACTGGAGCCACACACACACGTTTACACAGAACCCAAAAGAAATTGGAAGTGTGACTTCCCTGATCGCGTCGAGTCCTCCTTTTGCGACCGCAACTCCGAGCCCCTCCGGCGTGCTCTGCGAGCTCGTGCCGCGTGTCGTTCGTGTGGTCCGCTCGACTGTACGGATGGGGTTTCGGGGAAACGGACGGGGTTTGTTCGGCGCGGTTTTCCGTGCTCGCGCATGGGTCAAAGAAGCAAGGCAGGAACCACAAGCTCGCGACTCGAACCAGAAGACGACCATGAAGACCAACCCTCGACCAACCACTCACTCCAACTCTCGACCAACCAACTCTTGACCAACCACATCTTGACCAACCACTCCAACAACCCTCAAGGTCCGTCCTGTCCGCCTTTTGTAGCGCGGGGCTCCGCCCTTCGCTCCGCCCCGTTTTCGGCCCCACCTCCCTTCGAGCTTCTTGGAGAAGCCTCTCGAAGGGGAGCGTGACCTCTCGCTTTCCCTCTACCCCGCGCCATGCGGGGGGCCGGGGGAGTCAGTCTTGGCTCAGAGCCAGGGAATTATTCCTCCAAAAAGAGGCCCCCACCTTTTTTCATCTTTGACCCCTGCATCGCCCCCCCTCCACACCGAGCGCGGAGAACCTCGATGGGAAAAACAGGCGGGAAAACCCCCGAGCATAGTTGTTGGTTTTTGTTTGTTCCCGGAGATCGTAACCACACAGGGCCTACTGAATGGCGAGTGGCGAAGATGTGGTAGCGTTGATGGTGGAGGTGGCATGGTTGTAGTGTGGTTGGCGCTGTGGTGGGGATGGTGTGGTTGTTGAGATGCTGTTTGTTTGAAATAAAAGATAGAACAGAAAAATTGGCTAACTCAAAGCATCACAGCCCAGATGGATCACATAAATTCCCTCGATACAACGGGTTTGGGCTAACTACACATGTACTTACAGAGATATCTCACCTACGGGACCTGAATGGTGGTTTGTGAATTTCCACAACCATAACAATATGTATGTGTATATGTATATATACACATTCGCGCCCGCCGGCGTGCGATCGACCGCGTGTAGCCAAAAGCGGCCGCCTCGCCCACCGAAATGGACAATTCAGTCGTGACCCTCTGGGAACTACTGCCCGGAGCCAGTCACGGGTGGGGGTTTAACCTCACCACGATCGTGCCAATTGCCCACCCGCGCAAGATAGGGTTGCTCGCCAAATTCGACCTACCTAAGTACCTGCGCGTGTGGTCGACCGGGCGATCGTACCTCGCCGCAGGTCGACTTCGGACACGAACCGCTTAAGCGGTTCGTTCCGTGCTGCAGAGATAGCCGGGCGGAGTTGTTGTCGACCTCGACGGTTCCGATTAATTACCGGGAATTTTAAACCCACTATCATTCCCTTACGTGATGCAAGATGGAGATTCAATACAAGGAAAAGACGAAGCGAAACGGGAAAACAGTTCACACGATGCACTTTATTTACACACACAGAGACAAGCACGTATATACAGCCATACAGTCATGCAACAAGAGCAAATGCAATAGAAAGAGTTACACCAAATAAAAGGGGCAATGTACAGGCACAGACACAGACACTTAAGCAGTTCTACTTAGTGGACACGGCGCCACAGCATGCATTCAACCCAAAAGAAAGAAAGCCACCCTCATAGGCAAGGAGGCAGACAGGTCCGTAGACCAAATTTACGTGGATCCTGGAGGATCGGCCAGGTCTACGAGACCGGGAAGGTCTGACCCGCGTCCTCGTGACGCGATGGCGGGCAAGCCGCAATGTTCGCGCAGCTGCGCCCCGACTCCCTGCCCCTAGCGTGGTCGGCGAGTCCTCACCAGCGTGCTCCGCGCGAGCGGTTTTGTTGGCACCACGTTTAGGGTGGGGGAGGAACGGGGCCCCCCCTGGCACTATCTCAGCGCGGATGGGGGAGGGGGGGACATCGCTGATGCTCAGGGAGAGGTGAATGGCTGGCTGGCTTGGACCCCGCGACGAGACGAGCGACCCCCCCCACACCGCAACCTCGTTGCCGACCGCCGTCTTCCCTTGACTTGAACTTGAACTCGACCAGCCGCCTGCAACCGAACCGCGTGAACTCCAACTTCCTCCAACTTCCCTGCAACTCCCCTCCAACTTCACTCAACTCCCCTGCAACTCTCTCGAGTAGCCTTGCGCTCGCATCTTTATAGGCTTCAGGAGGAGCCTATATGCAAATATTCGGATCAAAACGCGATTGGAGGCGGGGCCACGCCACCCTCTGTTCAGCCATTGGTCGGGCAAAAGGGGCGTGAAGCATTCCTGA
>NC_140962.1:140810113-140815113 GCF_056783735.1 Eptatretus burgeri | reverse complement strand
TTCCTTGTTAAATAAGATTCAGATCAGGTGATCACGTAATCAGTGCCTCACTAAGTAGAATGAGGTGTGCGTGTGTTGGAATTCAACAGACACGGGAATGGAATGGCTGCCATACCTGTAGAGATGCTGATTGAAATTTTTTTTGGAGTGGTCTCTTATTTTTTTTCAGAGCTGTATATGTATATGTGACATATATATATATATATATATATATATATATATATATATATATATATATTTAACCTTATCCCTGTGTCGTAAGAGGCGACCAGGGTTGCGTCAGGAAGGGCATCCGGCGTAAAACATGTGCCAAATCACTATGCGGATCATACGGATGATCCGCTGTGGCGACCCCTAACGGGAGCAGCCGAAAGAAGAAGAAGAAGAAGATGTATATTTAACCTCCGCCATCGAAGATCGGAGGTCACTGTTTTCACCCCTTTCTGTTTGTTACTTACGAAATCTTTAGATGACTTCCATTTGTTTGTTATCTTGCCAAAACGAAGTTTTTGCAAGATATGTTAGTCAGCCTGTATGTTTTGTTTTTTTTTTTTGTTTGTTTGTTTGTCTGTAATCACGTTTCAAAAATTCTGCAGAGCACAGTAATCATTGGAAATTTTTGTAACTTCGCATATCAGAGGCCTATAGAGGTCCCTTTCAGTGAACAAAATTTTGAAGGTCAAGGTCAAACGTCAAGGTCACTTTGTCGCAAATCAGGGGAGTTGACGAAACCCTTATTTTTGAGTAATTTTGATCGGATCGTCTTCAAACTTCATGGGAATATAGTTCATGGTCTGGCGCTCAGCTGATTAATTTTTGGTGGCGATTGGCCTTGACCTTCATGGTTAGCGCCTGAGGTCAAACATATTTGACCCCAAGGTCAAATTTTCAAGTTTTAGGAACCATATCATGTAGTACGTCAAATTGAACACCTCGATGAGTGCTTTCTAGATAAGTCAAGCTTGAGACATTATGACGTCATTTGGTGACGTTATGAGGAAAAAGCATATTTTTCATGGTGACTCTGTAGAACGATTCTCATCGGAATCTCTCGTAGGCAGATAGATATTCCTCAAGGAGTCTCTCCTGGTGGATAGCAGCTCTGTTCACCTCAGTGTGACCTTAAAGAAGTCACACGTGGTCACCTTTTGGCAAGATACGGGTCACCCTGCGGGTGACATTGGTTTGTTTGTTTGTTTGTTGGCACGATAATTCGAGAACGGAAGAAGCTACCAATGTCAAATTACACCACGTGATTCAGGAGGGTGATGGCTAGCGATGATTAGATTTTGGTCAAAGGTCAAGGTCACAGTGAGGTCAAACATAATTCCGTAAATTCACGTGGAGAAATGGAGTATTTTTGCTTCGCTCGACGTTACGAGTTCGTTTTAACTTCGATTTTAATTTTGTCTTCGGTTTTTGCGATCGCTTCGGATGCTTAAAACTCGGTTGTCGAAATTCTGGTAAAAATCGGATGTTTTGGAGACGTTTTAAGATTGTATAAAAAATATTTCACTCGACGCGTCACGGGTCATCCCATGATGCAGTGCGCTCGAGCAGACGCGTCGTTGAGTTACGTTAAGGTTTTCCGTGTGCGCACTGACGGTGTTTTCGATAAAGATTGTGTTTAAAATCATTTTTTATCCCAATAAAGGTTATCGTCGCATGCCTGACTCACGAAGCCGTCGGATTATGTAAAGATTGTTGGTGGATGGCCAAATATTACGGTTTTGTGACTTTGATAAAATAATATGAAATAAATGCGTGGAGAAATGGAGATTTTTTCTTCGCTCGATGTTACGAGTTCATTTTAACTTCGATTTTAATTTTGTCTTCGGTTATTGCGATCGCTTAGGACGCTTAAAACTCGGTTGTCGAAATTCTGGTAAAAATCGGATGTTTTGGAGACGTTTTAAGATTGTATAAAAAATATATCACTCGACGCGTCACGGGTCGTCCCGTGATGCAGTGCGCTCGAGCAGACGCGTCGTTGAGTTAAGTTAAGGTATAATTGCGTGGAGAAATGGAGATTTTTGCTTCGGTCGACGTTATGATTTTTGATGGTTTGATACAGAATCATCGTAGAAACTTCTGGTTTGCGTCGCTACCTTCTCTCGAGACAGCTTTTATTAGACAAGGTTAGATGTCGAGTTGACGATTTCGTAAGTACCAGTCTATGACTGCTAGATTTCGTAAGTATATTGATGACTTCCGTCATCTGTTTGTGTGTTTGTGTGTTTGTTTGTAGGCACGATAACTCGAACGTAAGAAGCTACCAATGTCAAATTACACCACGTGATTCAGGAGAGTGATGGCTAGCGCTGATTAGATTTTGGTCAAAATCGGTCAAAGGTCAAGGTCACAGTAAGGTCAAACATTCGATTTTTGATGGTTTGGTACAGAATCATCGTAGAAACTTCTGGTTTGCATTGCTGCCTTCTCTAGAGACAGCTTTTATTAGACAAGGTCAGAGGTCAAGTTGACAATTTCGTAAGTACCAGTCTATGACTGCTTGTTTGTTTGTTTGTTTGTAGGCACGATAACTCAAGAACGGAAGAAGCTACCAATGTCAAATTACACCACGTGATTCAGGAGGGTGATGGCAAGTGCTGATTAGATTTTGGTCAAAATCGGTCAAAGGTCAAGGTCACAGTGAGGTCAAATATTTGATTTTTGATGGTTTGGTACAGATAACTCGAGAACGGAAGAAGTTACCAATGTCAAATTACACCACGTGATTCAGGAGGGTGATGGCTGGTGCTGATTAGATTTTGGTCAAAATCGGTCAACGGTCAAGGTCACAGTGAGGTCAAACATCCAAAACATTCGATTTTTGATGGTTTGGTACAGAATCATCGTAGAAACTTCTGGTTTGCGTCGCTACCTTCTCTGGAGACAGCTTTTATTAGACAAGGTCAGAGGTCGAGTTGACGATTTCGTAAGTACCAGTCTATGACTGCTTGTTTGTTTATTTGTTTGTGAACAGTATTACGGAAAAACTCCTCAACGGATTTCCACGAAACTTCGTGGGGGGGGGGGGGTTTGGTATGATCCAAGGATCATGCCATTAGATTTTGGACTTGGTCCCCCCCCCCAAAAAAAAATTGTGAGAGAAAAAAATATTTTTTTTTGGCATTTCTACGTGTTTTAAGTGATTTCCAACTCCCCCCCCCCACCCCAAAAAAATTTTAGAGAAAAAACTTTTTTTGCAACTTTTTTTTCAACAATATTTCGATTTCTTTTTTTTTTCATTTCTACATGTTTTAAGTGATTTTCCACCCCCCCCCCCCAAAAAAAATGTTGGAGAATAGAACTATAACTCTGTCAGCATTGTTGACATCATTGTTAGTGAAAAAGATATAAGGTTCACTTGAGTGACCCAGCAGTATTGGCGGCGGAGGTTTTGCACTCTCCCGAGTGTCCCCCTCTAGTTGTATGTGTATATGTACATGTATATGTACATATATATATATATATATATATATATATATATATATATATATGTATATATATATATATATATATATATATATATATATATATATATATATATATATATATATATATATATATATCAGGTCAGGTATGGGAGCATGTGCCAGAACAGCGCGTCGCTGCGTCCACTTTCCACCGGTACTCCAGGGGCCTCTGTCTGGCCATCCCCCAGGCAGATGCCAGGCCATCCCCATCTCCTTGAGATGCCGGTCAACCTGCTGCAACCACTAGGCACGTGGTCAGCCCATTGGCCTCCTCCACTCATGAGACTCCCACGCTGAGAGAATCTGGGGGGCAGGATCAGCATCAGGAAAACGAGCCACATGTCCATCCAGCCGCAACTGATGCTCACGGACGATGCAGGTAACTAATCTCATCCGAGTCTCTCTCAGCAACTGCTTATTGGACACAAAATCCGACCAGCGATGGCCAAGGATTCTCCGAAGAGACCTGGTACCAAAGGAATGAAGTCTCAGTCTCAGATCCTTGGTCAGAGTCAAAGTCTCGCATCCATAGAGCAAGACTGGAAGCACCAAGGATCTGGAGACTCGGACTTTCGTCATCCCGCACAGGTACCGGCAGTGCCACACCCCATGATCCAGTGAATCCATGTCTCCCCAGGCCTGACCCAGACGTCTATTGACCTCTGACTCACAGCCAGCAGAGACATGAATATCACTGCCAAGGTAAGTGAATCTCTCCATGACCTCAACACCCTCACCACAAACAGACACAGACAGGACAGCAGCATCCAAGATGTCATTGAAAGCCTGGATTTTAGTTTTGACCCAAGAAACAGAGGACCGCCTCTGCAACATCTGGTGCCTTGCAATGGGGAGTTTTCTCAATGGACCGCTTGACAGCTTGAGGGAACCTTTCTGAGGGCCCAGGTCGACCAGAACGGGAAGCTGCGGATTCCTTGCCTTCGCTGATGAATTTCACAATCACCCGATTGACCATAGAAAGCGTAATTCCAAGGTTCTGAGCTATCTGATGCTGGCTGACTCCACCAACCGATTGGCCAACGATTTGTCCTCTTTGAAAATCACAAAGGTCGTGTTATCCCTGGGATTGAGGCATCGTTAATTGTCGTACAAGACACAGGAACTCGTTTCTGCAAATAAATAGTTGAATATTAGTTCAAATCACTGAGTAAAATTTGCTTCAAACAGATGAAATGAAGAAATTTAAGGTGTCTCTTTTCATGGTGTGTGTGTGTGTGTGTGTGTGTGTGTGTGTGTGTGTGTGTGTGTGTGTGTGTGTGTGTGTGTGTGTGTGTGTGTGTGTGTGTGTGTGTGTGTGTGTGTGTGTGTGTGTGTGTGTGTGTGTGTGTGTGTGTGTGTGTGTGTGTGTAGATATAATATCTAAAGCTGTTTCTTACCACTGATTCACTCTTATTAAAAATCAGTACCTTCTCAGTGACAGAGAAGCCTGAAATTTTGCGTGCCGATGGACATCGAAGTCGGTGCACTGGAAAAATTCATGGACTCATTGTACAACATCCG
>NC_140962.1:140792613-140805113 GCF_056783735.1 Eptatretus burgeri | reverse complement strand
TAGCGGTAGCGCACGGTCAACGCAGACTGCCACGGAGGCCGTACGTAGGACGCACGGCGGGCGTAGGGGAACCGTGCGTCGACCCTGCGTTGCCCGCAGGTCGTCACACAGACCGCAAGGCCGCCGTACGTTGAACACAGGGATGCCTTAGGACTACCCTTCGGCGACCGTGGAAATAGTGCGGCCGCCGTAATTTTTTGGGGGGTTGGCAAAATTCATTTTTCATTGATAAGAGCCTACGGTAGCCGCACGAATAACGCAAGCCCACCGTACGCCCTACGTACGGTCGACGTGGAACACATCTACGTCATGGCTACGGCTTGTCGAATTGCTACGGCCAAACTAGAAATGAAAAAGTTATAACTCCGCGCTCTAATTCCACGGAAACCCCTACAGCCTGTAAAAGATAGCCATATGGCGTAGGACCACCCTGAGGCCACCTCAGAAACTCTGTGGCCGCCGCACGTTTCTGTAAATTCAGGGGTGGTACGGCCGCCGTATCCTAGCCGTAGAGCAAATGTGACTCATGCTGAAGGAAAGCGAAAGGGTTGTGAGGATTTCAAGCTTTGGGATAGAAACAAGTGTTGTGAATAATTTTCTTACTTCAAGGACACTCTCAAGGACTGTCATTGAAAGATGAACAGACCACAATTATAGTCCTTTATTGTAATATTTTGTTGTACCCCTTTAACATTTTCGCAAGGTTCTTTATTGCTTAATTTGCTGCAAATATCACTGGTATGATGTCAAATTTCTTTAGTTTCTATGTTTTCTTCCATTCATCTTTCAAGCCATGATGCTTTCCCTTTTTATTTCCATATATCTGAATACACCGGTGTTTTCTTGCTTAATAACCAAATAATTATAATCAAAATTTTTGTTTTTTTAATTAGCATTTTTAAAATTAAAATCAGACTTCCATTGACAGAAAATGTACAAACTATACATATAATGACACACAAGTACACTTAATGTGGAAGAAAGTGCCTTCTCAATTACTTTCATTTCAATTTCAGAAAAAATATAGATAAATCGTTGTTTCTGGCAACACCCAACTTCAGTCGCTCCAGCAGTCGCTGTTTTCCTTCGTCTTTTTAATGTTGAATTTCACATTAACGGTACTTGTGCGTCATTTTTTTTATATATGGTTTGTACATTTTCTGTCAATGTAAGTCTGATTTTGAATTTAAAAAATGCTAATTAAAAAAAACAAAAATTTTGATTATTTTTTCCTTTAAATTGAGATCGCATAAAAACTTGACCTGATTGAGCGAAATGAGATACATTTCTAAATTCAGCATGCAAAACGCATATTAGGACCGTTGAGAAAACCGAGACCTCTGAAATGACGCAGACCAGTGTAATTGGTTTTCCACAAGTTGTGTATATTTATTGGCATCCACATCGGTGGATCTTCATTGGTGCTTTTTCGTTTGGTGAGGCACAGAAAGATTTTCCACAAATATCACATTTGCATGGGCGTTCCAAACTTCGTTCTCATAGCCTCATTACAAGGGCTCTTTTCAAGATCTTCAATGAACCTCTGACAGCCACCACTTGTAGCTGATTTGGAGTGAGAGTCCCTGAAATGATTTTTAAGTACTCAGTAAGGGTTTTCTTTATCATTCCTGTAGCTCCAACTATCACTGGTATAATTTCAGCTTTCTTCAATTTCCACATCCTCGACCTCATTTTTAAGATCCTGGAATTTAGTCATTTTCCTGATTTCTGTAACATTTAGTCCAAAGTCATTGGGTACTGAAATCTCGATCAGCAATGCTCACTTTTCCTTTTTGGGTTTGAGCACTATGTCTGGACGTTATGCTTTGTTTGCAAAGTCCACATTTGATGGGATCATCTTGTCATGCATGAGCATTACTTGTTCATTATCAAGGATTGGATTTGGTTTGTGTCTCCATGATTGTTCTTGGACTGAGATGTTGAAATGCTTACAGATGTGCCAGTGGATTACTCTTCAGAAGTTGTCATGTCTTTCTGTGTGCAGCTGTTCCGACATGAGTTTTTTTTACATCCTGAAAGGAGGTGACTGGTATTTTCTGTTTATACCCCACAAAACCTGTATTTCCCCAATTTGGCTCAATCCTGCCATTTTCTTCAAGGCATTAGTGTAATGTCCTTTGTCTTGAGCATTTATGATGACTCGTTATCCATCCCAACTAATTTGACCTCTTGTTAGCCATTCCAAAGAGCCTTCATTGTCGATTACCTGTCCTGTCAAGCTCTTTTTAAAAAATCTTCCTGCTCTTTTGTCATTCTCTTATTTGTCAGAGTATATGTGATGATATTTCTTTTCGTAGTTTTCTTTTTTTTTCCTTTGCAATCATTCGGGCTGTGTTTGTTTATGTTTCATTTTCCTGTATAGTATCCATCATTTGGACCTGTTTTTTGGAAGTTTGTTGCTCAATGGATTCAGGCTCTCTTTTCTAGCTTGTGTTATTCTTGCTCATGTCCAAATCTCATCCAATACTCTGTTGAGCTTTTTCATTCATTCATTTTTCATTCAATGAGTTGAGCTATTCCGCTAGTCCTACACACATTGTTCTGTGCACTTGGTTCAGCCAGATCAGGCCACCTCCTCCTCCTCGTCTTGGTAAGTACAACCTCGGTATGCATTGGTTTTTGTAAAATATCTTGTGAATAGTTAGAAGTTTCCTTGTTTTGGTGTCTAAATTGTTGATCTCCAATTGTGGCCAGTTTATAATTGCACAGCTATGTTGGAATACCGGCACTGCAAGTTGATTTATAGCTTTGGTTTTGTTTCTTGGAGAGAGGGATGACTTCAGAATTAGTCTTATTCTGCATAGGTACTCTTTGCTGATTATTTTACGCAATTTTTGGGGGTTGTATCTGGGGGCCTTCTTTTATTCATAAGTATTTGTAGGATGCTTCGTTTTCTCGTTCCTGTATTGGTGTACTTTGATCGAATGAGATGTTGGATGTTATTTTTGTTTTTCCTTGTACAAATGTACATTTGGAATATTTGTCAACACCAAATCCATTCGGATGTCCTCTGAGTACTGCTTTACCAGTTCCAGTTGATCTGCCAATTTCTTACCATTTGGCACAATTCATTTCAGATCATCCATGTACAGTAGATATGTCACCTTTCTTGTTTTTCACCAGTATGACTTCTCATGTGAATTTTAAGGTACAACGGAATTTTGAAAGATTTTTCACAAATTGTGCATTTGTTTGGGAGCTCAGAACTGTGGATGTTCATATGCTGGTGAAGGTCAGATAGTTGAATGAAAGATTTTTCACAATTTCCACATTTGTGTGGGTACAAAGTGCGGTGGATCTTCAAATGTCTTTTGAGGTTTGACGATGCAATGAAAGATTTCCCACAAGTTTGACATTTGTACGGAAACTCACCAATGTGAATTCGTATGTGCATTTTCAGGTGTGATGAATGCTTGAAAGATTTTTCACAGGTTGTGCATTTGTATGGTCGTTCCATGCTGTGAATTCGCATGTGTGATTTCAGAGTTGACGATATTTTGAAAGATTTTCCACAAATTTCACATTTGTACGGGCGATCACCAGTGTGATCTCTCATGTGAATTTTCAGGTCTGATGATTTCATGTAAGATTTCACACAAATTGTGCATTTGTACGGGCGCTCACCAGTGTGACTTCTCATGTGAGTTTTCAGGTCTGATGACTTTACATAAGATTTCCCACAAATTTCACATTTGTATGGACGATCACCAATGTGACCTCTTATGTGAGTTTTAAGGTGTGATGACCTTTTGAAAGATTTTCCACAGGTCGTGCATATGTGTGGACGCTCAGAACTATGAATACGCTCAGTACTATGAATACGCATGTGTTCCTTCAGGTTTGATGACCTGGTGAAAGATTTTCCACAGGTTGTGCAGATGTGTGGACGCTCCTTACTATGAATACGCATGTGTTCCTTCAGGTTTGATGAGGCGTTGAAAGATTTTCCGCAAGATGTGCATTTGTATGGACGCTCACCACTGTGAGTTTGTGTGTGAGCTTTAAGTCTTGCTGGCTTCATGAAAGATTTTCCACATACTGTACATTTGAATGCACGCTCAGCACTGTGAATTTGTGTGTGATCTTTAAGTCTTGATAGGGTAAGGAAACATTTTCCACATGCTGTACATTTGTATGGACGTTCAGGATTGTGAGTTTGCACATGAGCTTTAACTTTTGAAGGGGTCATGGTCATGAAAGATTTTCCACAAATTCTGCATTCGGAAGTGTGGTCACGATTGCGGATTTTCATATGGATCTGACGATCTGATGGAGAAATGAAATATATTTCACAATTTCCACAATTACGACTTCCTGTATCAACATCTTTTTGACAGATTGATGGCTGATGGACTTTGTGAAGAAATTCATTCTGAGTGAATGTGTTTTGCTTATTTTTGATCATATGTGTCTGGAAGTGCACAGTCAAAAGGTTTTTGCAATGAGTGCTGTAAGGGCACTTAAAACATTTGTACATCGCATCAACAGTAATCACATGGTGCTTTTTCATGTGCAGCTGAAGTGCAGATTCTGTGGTAAACTTCAAACAGCATTTGCCGCAGGGGGTCATCTTTTTCATGACATTCTGTTGGATGCCTGAGGAAACATACAAAGACAACGTTGTAATGACAACTTTTGTGTAATGTATTCAATAATTCACACAATAATTTAAAATTCTTCAAAGGAAACAAATTATATTCCAAGGCAGCAACATCATCACCATCTTAACCCATGATATTCAGGCACAGAAGGTGCTGCATACACATTACTTCCAGAAAGGTCTTTTAGAAAGTAATAGTTACCATTTTGGTAAATCATCACACCTGCACGCATTTCATTTTACCTACCCTCGGCATGTGTCAACCTTAATCAACTAATCCAATTTCAAAATTTGACATTGGGTACCTGGCAATTTGAATCGTGGGGTTTCACAGGATCAAAACACATAATGAGCACAGACTACTATTATGTATGGGCAATAAAGTCATCAGACCACAGGATGTGAAAAAAGATGCACGGTTGTCCCATTACCGGGAAGTTCAGATGAAGTCCTGAGTGTGGAATATATCATGTGAAGAAAGGTGTAAATATATATATATATATATATATATATATATATATATATATATATATATATATATATATATATATATATATATACAGTTGTAGTTTCGCCGGTGCGTCGCCACGAGCACGACCACCAGATGGAGCAGTGGAGTCGTCTCGGCTCGATCGCCCGGAATCCAGACGTAGCTTCCGGACAACTCCGGAACCCTGTTACGGGTGCCTTAACGCACCATAAACTGTCAATATTCTGTCCACGCGGTACAGGGTCAATCGCTGAATCTCGATACACCTAATTATCCACGCAGACAGAAATACCGAGAATTTATACCTCGTCGGAACTCGTATGGAAGCGAGCCGCTTAAGCGCGCTCGTTCCACGTGCGTTGCCGAACGGTTTTATCGCCGAATTCCGTTGGCCCGATTATCTTGTTACCCCGGCAATGGCCAGCTAATACCTCACACGCATGACACACCCAGTCAATGGCAGAAATGGACACGACGAGCTGAGTACATTCAACAATAGGATATTTATTACAAGCAGTGGGGGAACTGCTAGGGAGCACGTAAGGAAAGATTTAAACCGATTATTAGAAGACACGTATGTACAGCACGGCACTTATGCAATTCACTACTTGCCAGACTGGCGCCACAAACAGACACATGCACACCCAGACAGAATGATTGGACCCTGAGGGTCTTTATTGTGGCTCTCCAGCCGACGAGGACAGTCCGGCTGTGAGCCAGGGGCGTCAGGCTACCTTTCCGCGAATGCATGGCTGGACGTCCCCTTCTCTTGGGACTCTGGGTGGCGTCGTCGAACCAGCCAGGTGGAGCCTCCAGCGACGACAGGAAAAGCTCAGTAGCCGGGGCGAGGTCAATGATTGCGAGAAGATTTCCAAAGTGGGGAGCCGGGTCGAGGTTGATGCCCAGAGCAGAGAGAGACCGAAAACCTCTCAGAAAACCGATCTTTATAGGCCCCTCCCCCCGTCCAACGACCTTCGGCGCATGTGCCCTCGTAATCCCTCCCATTGGACAGGAAACATCATGCGACTCCTTGTCCGCTCCCCATTGGACAGGCGCGCGGTGGTCGGGGCGCTCCCATCCCTCTGGGCGGAGTCTCCAGCGGGGGCGTTTGGTGGCTCCGCCTTCCGCTTCACCCCAGACCGCGTACTCAATGGCGATTATCTTGGATCGGAGGCGGAGCATGGAAGACGCCTGCTGTCTGCCGATTGGCCACGGAGGGACGGCATGTCTGTATTGGACTCCGCCCACGCACGTGCCTGAAGAAGATCGAAGTGCCAGTTCCATGCCAAACGCGAGAGTGGCACCGTTGTAGTATTTATTGTAGTTCTAAAACAATTGTAGCACATTCACATTTAATAACCGATTAGACTAGGGAAAGGGATATCTATAAAACATGTACTTATTGAGATAACTGATCTATAGGACCTGAATGTCTGTGTGCTCATAGCTTCCAGATTCACAACAATATGTATACACACACACACAAGAAGGGCACTATTCGACGTCATGACCTTGCCAGATATGGCTCCGCCCATATGATTACACCATTATACATACTTGTACCAAGTTTGATATATATCGCTGAACCCAGATCCGAAATATTAAATAATTCTGGCCAACAGATCATGCGTCCAATCAGGTTGAAATGTAAAACATATGTTACACATGACTACAAGTTCATAGCTTTGATGTTTCACAACAATGTATGAAGCAGTTCAAGAGAAAGATTTTTGTTCAAACCAATATGGCTGCCAGATCATGTGACCTATTAATTATTCGTGAACACCCTGGTATCCCGAAGGCTGAGGGAACATGTAAGTAAAGCTTCCAGTCGATCTGTTAAGCTGTTGTGGAGAATATTTTTAAATGTTTATTTTGAAAAAAATCGTAGCTGCCAAACCATGTGTCCTATGACATCATAGGTGGAGAACCTTTTGTTCCTCATGGATAGGCGCTCATATCTGTAAAGTTTTGCCTCGATCTGTTCAGCCATTTTGGAGAAGATTTTTGAATGTTTTTATGTTAAAAATATGGCTGCTGAACCACATGACCGATGACATCATCAATTAGTGCTGCCTGTACCTGTGCAGCAGGATGAAAGTCCGAGTCTTCATGTCCTTGGTGCTTCCAGTCTTGCTCTACGGATGTGAGACTTGGCCTCTGACCAGGGATTTGAGATGGAAACTTAATTCCATTGGTACCAGGTCTCTTTGAAGAATCCTTGGCTATCGCTGGTCGGACTTTGTGTCCAACGAGCAGTTGCTGAGAGAGACTCAAATGAGATTTGTTACCTGCATAGTCCGTGAGCGTCAGCTGCAGCTGTGACTCGTTTTTCCTGACGTTTTCATTTTCCTGATGCTCATTTTTGTTTCCTGAAAAAAAAAAAGTGGCTCGTTTTCCTGACGCTGATCCTGTTCATCAGATTCTCTCAGCAAGGGAGCATCGTGAGTGGAGGAGGCCAATGGGCTGACCACGTGCCTCGTGGTTGCAGCAGCTTGATCGGCATCTCAAGGAGATGTGGATGGGCTAGGCATCTGCCTGGGGGATGGCCAGACAGAGACCCTGGAGTACCGGCAGAAAGTGGATGCAGCCATGCACTGCTCTGGCGCATGTTCCCACATCTGACCTGACTTCTCAATCATATTTTGAAGTTTCATGATGATTGATTCAGCTGTTCAAGAGAGATATTTTAAAAAATATTTCCCATCAATCCAATATGGCTGTCAAACCATGTGATCTACCAATTATTCATGAACACACTGGTATCCCCAAAGCTTGGGAAACGTGTGTGAAGTTTCCCTTTGATCTGTTCAGCTGTAATGGAGAAGAGGATTTTTAAAGGTTTTTCTGTTGAGCAATTTTAAAGGTTTTTCTGTTGAGCAATTTATCCCCAGGTGACCCTCAAATTTTCATTGTGATCGGATGTGGCGTTCTACATATGCAGTTATGACGTAATAACAAAGGCACCTGGGACATCATTTAAAAAATCTCACATTCCCCATGGGGAGTACTTGACAGTGCCAAGTTTCAATGTTTCCCTGGAGTGGTTTTAGAGATACAGAGGTCCAATGTTTCTCCTCTTTTCAACATGGATGCCACACCATGTGACCAATGACGTCATAATTATCATTGAAACCTTCTGCATGAGTAGTTGCATCAATGGTGAAAATTTAGTGTCAATCCATCAAATGGTTGCAGAGAAAATGGAACAACAAAATGCAGACATGTACGTATGTTGTACGTATGCACGTACGAGACCGATTGCTTAACCTCGCTTTTCGCCTCGCAAGCACAGGCTAATAAAATATAATAGTGTTACTTGTTAAGTCCAGTGTCCATTTGGTCTGAGGTGCATTGATTGCAACATGAGGCAATGTATTATAGTTAAAATGCGACTTGTATACTTTTTACCGAAACAAAACAACCTAAGCTTTTCCAAATGGGACAATTGATGGCAGCAGCCTTTCATCTCTTGAAATTGTCAGACTTTATTTTCAAAAATGAAAAATGTAACATCAGTTGTGTTATTCTGTTTTTCCATCATCAAATAATTATGCAAACATTCTGCTCTGTTCCATTTAGAAATGGCATATGCACTTGTTAGCATTTAAATAAAACAAATTCTGAAAAGCGAGAGTAACTGTCAAGACTCCACAGCTGGCTGGCCTGTCTTGGCTCAACACAAAGCGCAAGTGGTGCAACATGCCTGTCTTGGGCAAACAATAACTCCAAACTGCTTTGAAGGCTGGCCAATGCCCCAGTATTCTTCACAGGGATAATACTCCATGGGAACAACCCCAAAAATTGGGGCTTTTTAACCACCAAGAGAGACAAATTCGGACATATATTTTTGAAGTCTCCAACATCTATACTTTATGTTTGGTATATGATAGCCTTGGACAAATTGTAGATTTTCCAAGTTTATCACGTGATCAGTGCAAGGACCTCAGTATCACTGCTAATTGCGTTTTTGGTCATTACCGTATTTTCCGGTGTATAAACCACGGCAGTGTATTCACCGCACCCGTTTTTTCACCCTCAGGAAAAAAAAAAAACCTCTTCCGGTGTATTAACTGCACCCATGTTTTTCACCATCAAAATAAATGAATGTATTGATCATTTTATTTTCTGATCGAGATCAAAATACATTTGTACATTAACTTGGTATGGAACAAAGTGAGGAGTTATCAACATGCTTACTCCTATGTCCGCTTAACTTCATCTAACAGTCTTATTCTCATTTTCAAGAAGTTGAAGAGAGAGGAGAGGATACCAAGAAGCTTTTATTTTTCTTTCTTATTTTTTAATATTATAAAGAGGATTTTTTGTTACAAGAAAAGGGATTCATACCGGTATTATATATATATATATATATATATATATATATATATATATATATATATATATATATATATATATATATATATATATATATTCATTGTGGATTTATGGCCCTGAAAAGGGCTGTTTGGGTTTATGAAAAATTTTCAGCAAACCCGAGGAAATCCTCGTTCAATGCTTTCCTCATCGAAGACGGCACGAAACTACTTGTCTAAATCAGGGTAAAGAAAGTCCCCGTCACTATCACCATCATTTGCAGCCTCCTCCTCCCAAATGATGTCGGCCTCTTTGCCATCCATGTTGTTGGAGATGCATTTCAGAAATGCTCACTTGATGATGTCCGACAGTATCTCCTCCCACACCTTGACGATCCACCCGCAGATCATCAGAAAGTCGACCTTTCTCATCCTCCTGCTCTTGGTGTTGGTCTTCTCCCCACTCATTATCCAGTCAAACCAGCAGCGACGTTGCCTGTTCTCGAATGGCTTGTTGATCGACACATTGAGGGGCTGCAGGAACAATTTCATCCCGCCTGGGATGATGACGAGATCGGTGTTGGTTTGACGGAGCAGTGCTTTGGTGTCATCGGTCTTGTGACAACTGAACACATCTGGGACTAGCATGGTGCATCATCGGGAGAGACCGCCATCCGGCCTACTACACCAGACCGTACGCACCCAGTCCTGGACCAGTCCCTCGTCTATCCACTCCTTCTACTGCGAACGAACAATGATGCCGGCTGGAAACTTGTCTTTTGGTAGTCTTCCTCTTGAACATGACGTACGGGGGAAGCTTGCCACCGTCTGTGGTGAAAGTGAACATGACGGTGAATCAGTCCTTCTCGTGACCAGTAGTGTTGATCGTCACATTGTGCTCCCCCTTCACTCTAATGGTGGTCCTTACGAAGCACAAAGCGGCCCTTCCTCAGGATCATGTGACCACCCCCAGCCTGTTGTCGGATGCATGTAAGTTTGTACGCAAGCTTATTTGAGGTGGGTGCTCTGTTATTACACTCTTGCTATTGTGAATAATTCTTCTTTTGACGTGAGACCAGGTCTTCTTCTTCTTTTGTGTTTAATGGCGTTTTCAGAGCCGTGAGGCTCTATATACCACACACATTTCAACACTGGGTGTCTCCAGACGTCACTTTATTTAATTTTCGCACATGGTTAATAAAACGCCGTGCAAGTTCTTAACCTGAACCGATTTTCAAAATTTAAATGGTGGAATTTGAGCTAAACAGATTGCTAAAAAAAAAGTGTTCATTTAGAATATAATTGAAATTCAGCATTGATCGTTTTTAAGACTGATTTTTTTCTATACCTGTGTATTAACCGCACCCCAAAATTTTACCTGTTTTTGCTGATACAAAAGTGTGATTTATACACTGGAAAATATGGTACTTTGGTGTAGAAGTGTCTCACTTTGAACTATTTAAAACCCATTACTTGATGTTGTGGCTTGAGAAATTGTTAGTCTGTCAGATTGTTGAATGCCTTACCAAAACAGCAAATAAAGAATAACAAATGGTGACATTTCTGTTATCTTGGAAACCACAAAAAAATGGCACGAAATCATCAGCAGAGAATGCAAAAACATGAAACACACTGAACAATAAGTACATGGGTGATCATTGCATTCTGATCGCCAAAATAATCCACATAAACTTAAGGATCTTACTTAATTTTGTAATAAACTGACAATTAGTGCACCGTCATCTGATACCAGAAACAGATATCAGAAAGTTCATTGTTCTCACTTTAATGGTTTTCACATGCCTGCAACCTGCACATATCCGTGCACTTCAAACCACTTGCAAGACATATGCAGTTTGGAAACTTACATGACGGGGCAAATTTGCATGACAGTAATTGTAGAACAGACTTTGCTGTAGGATTGCCATCCATCCAGGATAATACAAGATTGTAGCCATAATCTACCATTTCTTGACAAGCCGGATCCAATAGGGGATGGAATGTCAGGGCAGCTTACTAAAGTTAACCTCCAGATTCTTGCTGGATAGTTTGCATGAATAGAGTGCTTGAGCAGACAGTCAGCATGAGGAGGAAGCTGACTGGAATCAAGTTCGCCTTTCTAAACACAGAATCCATCCATATTCAAGTTCATTGAAATCACTAGTGCCTGGTTTAGAACTGCACATCAAACAAGTGAAGTTCTGAAGGATTCTGAAGATCTCAGTGGAGAACTCCAGTTTACCTTCAGCTTTTGAAAAGAATCCTCTTGAATGTTTTAAAATTCAGATCAAGTCTCTTGATACAGTGCTTACAGAAAGTCTACATACCCTTTCAAATTTTTCACTTTTTGTTGCCTTAGAGCCTGGTATTAAGTTGCATTAAATCAAACCTTTTCCACCTTTATTTATACATCGTAACCCACAACTCCAAAGTGAAAAACAAATTCCACAAATTTCAGAAAATTAGTTTAAAATACAAAACTAGAATATCTTGGTTGGATAAGTGTCGACTCCCCTGAGTTAATTAATACTTGGTGAAAGCACCTTTGACAGCAATTACAGCTGTGAGTCTGTTGGGATAGGTCTCGACCAACTTTGCACACCTTGATTGGGAAATACACACACACACACACACACACACACACACACACACACACACACACACACACACACACACACACACACACACACACACACACACACACACACACACACACACACATACATACACACATACATACACGCACACTATGAGACCTGGCAGTTCTGTTTTACCTGAAACCCACCCACATGTGGTGATGGCAGGCAACAAAAACAACTTGCATGTACACACACACACACACACACACACACACACACGACCCTGGATACTTCGAGACCTGGGAAGGATCCATTCCACCTTCTGAAACGCACATATACAAAATAAACTTCATAGCTTTGTCCAGGAATTGTGACCCCTTACTGAAATCAAGATGGATACTTTGAGCCTGCCCTGGGAGGACTCCATTTCACATTCTGAAACCCCATATGTACATACATACACACACACACACACACACACACACACACACACA
>NC_140962.1:140782613-140787613 GCF_056783735.1 Eptatretus burgeri | reverse complement strand
ATCAGCAACTTGAGCTGTCTTTATCACTGAAGCTCCTGTCAAACGTGTCCCAACAACCACCCCTCTTTCAAAGTCACTAAGGTCTCCTCTTGCAGCCGAGCTAGCCATAATTATAGGAAACCAGGCCTGTGCAGTGTTTTTATACATGACCAGAAGCATGTTAGGATATTTGTTTAACATATGGCCCACACCTGTGTTGAAGCCATTGCTTTCAATACACTTGGTGTCCTTTCGTCCACTACCTGCATGTACCATATATATATATATATATATATATATATATATATATATATATATATATATATATATATATATATATATATATATATATGCATATGCAAACCATGCTCCAGTGCAATTACGCTGATAAAATGATAGAAAGCAAAATAGTTGCGAGGATTTCACGTTTCAGGATGGAAACATTTTCAAGTGTTATGAATCATTTGTTTTCTTCTGGGGCACTCTCAAGGACTGTTACTGAAAGATGAACAGACCACAATTATATCCTTTTATTGTAATATTTTGTTGTACCCCTTAAACATTTTCGCAAGGTTCTTCATTGCTTAATTTGCTCCAAATATCACTGGTATTATGTCAAATTTCTTCAGTTTCTACATTTTCTTTGATTCATGTTTCAAGCCATGATACTTTCCCTTTTATTTTCATATCTCTGAATACTCCAGTGTCTTTTTTTTTGCTTAATAACCAAAGAAATGATTTTCCACAACTTGAGCATGTTTATTGGCATCCACATCGGTAGATCTTCATATGCGCTTTTTGGGTTGATGAGGCACTGAAAGATTTTCCACAAATTTCACATTTGCATGGGCGATCACTCGTGTGACCTCTCATGTGAATGTTAAGATCTGATGGAATTTTGAAAGATTTTTCACAAATTGTGCATTTGTTTGGGAGTTCACAACTGTGGATTTTCATGTGCCAATTAAGGTCAGATAGTTGATTGAAAGATTTTTCACAATTTCTACATTTATGTGAGTACAAAGTGCCGTGGATCTTCACATGCCTTTTGAGGTCTGACGATGCAATGAAAGATTTCCCACAAGTTTGACATTTGTACGGAAACTCACCAATGTGAATTCGTATGTGCATTTTCAGGTGTGATGAATGCTTGAAAGATTTTCCGCAGATTGTGCATTTGTATGGTCGTTCCATGCTGTGAATTCGCATGTGTGATTTCAGAGTTGACGAGATTTTGAAAGATTTTCCACAAATTTCACATTTGTATGGGCGATCACCAGTGTGATCTCTCATGTGAATTTTCAGATCTGATGACCGAATGAAACATTTTACACAAATTGTACATTGGTACGGGCGCTCACCAGTGTGACTTCTCATGTGAGTTTTCAAATCTGATGACTTCATGTAAGATTTCCCACAAATTTCACATTTGTACGGACGATCACCACTGTGACATCTTTTGTGAGTTTTAAGATTTGATGACCTTTTGAAAGATTTTCCACAGGTTGTGCATATGTGTGGACGCTCAGAACTATGAATATGCATGTGCTCTTTCAGAGTTGATGAGGCATTGAAAGAATTTCCACAACAGGTGCATTTGTAAGGACGCTCACCACTGTGAGTTTGTACATGAGCTTTAAGTCTTGCTGAGTTCATGAAAGATTTTCCACAAGATGTACATGTGTATGGACGCTCAGAACTATGAATATGCATGTGAACTTTCAGGTTTGATGAGGCGCTGAAAGATTTTCCACAAGATGTGCATTTGTATGGACGGTCAACACTGTGAGTTTGTGTGTGAACTTTAAGTTTTGAAGGGGTCACGAAAGATTTTCCACATGATGTACATTTGTATGGACGCTCAGCATTGTGAGTTTGCACATGATCTTTAACCTTTGAAGGGGTCATGAAATATTTTCCACAAATTAAACATTCATATGTGTGGTCACAACTGTGGATTTTCATATGGATCTGACGGTCTGATTGAGGAATGAATGACATTTCACAACTTCCACAATTACTACTTCTTGTTTCAACATCCTTTTGCCATATTGACGGCCGATGGACTTTGTGAAGAAATTCATTCTGTGTGAATGTGTTTTGCTCAGTTTTGACCAAATGCGTCTGGAAATGTAAAGTCAAAAGGTCTTTGCAATGAGTACTGTAAGGGCACTTAAAACATTTGTACATCGTAACAACAGCAATGTCATGGTGCGTTTTCATGTGCAGCTGAAGTGCAGATCCTGTGGTAGACTTCAAACAGCATTTGCCGCAGGGGATCATCTGGACATTCTGTCGGACGCCTGAGCAAACATACAAAGAAAACAGTCATGACAATTTTTGTGTAATGTATTAAATAATTCATGCAATAATTAAAAATTCTTCAAAGGAAACGTGATTTAGCAAGGCAGCCACTTCTCCCCTGATCTGGAAAAACCTTGTAAGTGCTCTCCATTGGAATTCGACTGACTCAGTTTTCCAGATCGGGGAGACTTCACCAATATTTCAACACATGATATAAAGGCACAGAAGTGCTGCACACACCTTCCTACCAGAAAGGACTTTTTGCTGAATTATATTTACTATTTTGGTAAATTATCACACCTGCACTCGTTCAATTTGACCTATCCTCAGCATGTATGTGAACTTTAATCAACCAATCCAATTCCGTAATTTGAGATGGTGCACTTGGCAATTTGAATCATAGATTTAGCAGGATCAAAATACATGAGCACAGACTACTCTTATTTATTGGTCATAAAGTCACCAAACCACAGGATGTGAGAAAAATGCACAAGTGTCCCTTCACCTGAGCCCTCCACCCCCCCCCCCCAGTTTCGCCCTGACCCAACACACCCACAATTTGCCTCAACCCCACACATTCCCAGCTCTGCCCAACCCCACACCGCCCCCAACTGCACCCCCCCAGCTTTGCCCCAACTCCACACTCCCTAGCTTCACCCAAGCCCCCCAACTCAACATCCCCTAGCTTCACCCAAGCTCCACACCCCGTCAGCCCTGCACCCCCCAGCACTGCACCCCCGAGCTTCGCCCAAGCTTCGCACCCCAACCCCCCCCCCCAGCCTTGTTCTAAACCCACATCCCCCAGCTTCACCAGAACCCTACACGCCCATGGCCCACACCCACCCCAATTTTGCCCAAGCCCTGCATCCCCAAGCATACACTAATCTCGCAACCTCCCAGCTTCACCACAGGCCCACACCACCCCAGCTTTGCCCCAAACCCCCTGCACCCTCAAGCTTCACCCCAACCTCCCCACACCCTCCAGCTTCGCCCCAGCTCCGCATCCTCTCCTTGCTCCTTTCCACATTCCTGCACCCTCCCAGTAGTGCCTCCTTTGATCGACCTGAAGCCTGCCCTGGCGGCAGAGTCGCATTGTTCATCAAGAACTCCATTTCTCAATCTCAATGTACTCACTGCTCTCCATTTCTCACTGCTCTTTCACCCCCAAAGCCCCAGGAGTACCTCCTCCTTCCCCTCCACTCCCAGCTCATGTTTGACTGTGTTGCACCATCCTCCAAACAATGATGACTCCATCTACATCTCTCTCTTAGATGATGTGGACCAACATTTAAACACTCATCTCAACTCTCTCTTCCTCATATGTGGTGATTTTAATTGTCATGATGCATATTGGCTGGGGGTTGGTACGTCTCTCACTAGCCATGGCACTTCTGCAAAGGACTTTTGTGACTGACTCAATCTGTAAACATTCCTACACGGATTTCTGGCAATGGCAAATCTTCTCTTCTGGATTTGATTATGACCAACTTCCCTACTTATGTATCTTGCTCTTCCTCTGCTCCAATTGGTTCATTTGATCATGTGCTTGTTAAGGTCAACATCTCTGGCCATTCTCAAAGAACAGCCTTAGTGCTGGCAAGTCTGGCAGTTCACTCAAGAAAACTGGCAGGGACTGCAAGCAGCCATCACACTTCAGGACTGGTCTCCTATATGGGCTGTTTCACAGTCATGGTCATTTCTGGTATTTTGTACCCTTGCATGCTAAATATCAAAATGAGAGGCTGTAGTATCTCTGTCATTAGGGCCAGTAGTTGGTACTAGTGATGGCACAACTTGGACCACTTTTTATTTGACAAAAAAATGTCAATTTTTGGCAGAATGGCATAAAAATTGCCATTTTTTTGAGAAATAGCTGTCTCATTTTCTCCAGGTACACTGCATTCACAGTGTATAAACAAATACAAGCAGAAATTGGGACTTTTATTTGTTGTTGCATCAATTTAATACCTCTTCTGTACTTTGTCCACAACATTTTATTCATTTCAGACGATGAATATTTATTTCACCCTCAATAAATATGTCCCACCGTTTGTCCGTCATAAAATGTCCTCTCCGGAAATGCATATTGTAGAATAATTTTTTTATATAAATAAAGGGTCTTTTAAAAAGTTTATTGTGTTTTACCAAGTGTGTATATGCCTGCACTGATATTATGCTACAAAGTTTGAGTGTAACCAATAACCTTCTATTTGCATGGCCTGCACTGATTGCCTTACATGTGTCCGTCAAAAATGTGTCCTTTCCGGAAACACCAAAACTGCCACGAGTTATAAGGAAACTGCTTGCTGGCTATAAATTTTGAGGGACATTGAGGAAAACTTACATGTTTCATTTATTTTTTTCGGACCTATTACTTTGCTGGGAAATGACCTGTTCATAATAGATTAAATAGAGGATCTTGCCTCTGTTACTCAGGCCTTCAGTAAAATTAAATAAGATGATACAGTACTGTATGCAGCAATCTTCATCCCCATGCTTATAAAAGTAGCCATGACGTTACATGTATATTTTGTCATGTCAAAACATTTTGTCCTCTCCGGAAGAATTTCCTTATTTTTGATTGTGCAGATTAATATTTAGTTCAGGAGATGAACTCTTTCTTTTTCCTTCAGGACAGGGTGAATATTTCAGTTAGATATAAATGTTAGTGGCTAATCATGTATTACTTAAATGTCTGAGTAACAATACATTTCCAA
>NC_140962.1:140750113-140765113 GCF_056783735.1 Eptatretus burgeri | reverse complement strand
CACGAAGTCTTATCACGTCCTATCATCTCGAAGGAATTAAACCAATGGTGAGACACGTGTGTGTGTGTGTGTGTCTCTCTCTCTGTCTGTCTTCCTACCTACCTCTCTCTGCTCTTATTGAAGAGATCAATGATTTATAATGACTGGTCTCTTGATCTCGAATGAATTAAACCAATGGTGAGACACGTGTGTCTATGTGTGTGTGTGTGTGTGTGTGTGTGTGTGTGTGCGTGTGTGCGTGTGTGCGTGTGTGTGTGTGTGTGTGTGTGTGTGTGTGTGTGTGTGTGTGTGTGTGTGTGTGTGTGTGTTGCTTTCCCTGTCTGTCTGTCTCTTCATCTATACCCTTGACTTATTTTTTTTTTTTTCAGCACTATCGCACAACATCAGCTGTTGAAGCAATCTTGTACAACACATGATTTTCTGGAGGTAAATATTTCTGAATTATTATTAATATCACTCTCTCTTTAGAATGTCGTCTAATGTTGGTTGCATTATTAGTTTGAACGCGGTTTTGTCAGTACACTGGAATTAATTTTATTGACCTTGAAAGGATGACAGGCTGAGTCGGCCTCCTGGTGTGTTAATTCAGTGGTCAACGAGGCTTACTCATATTACCATGTAATTATTATCCACTTTTGTTTCAAAACAGAATATGGTGTCTGAGTTTCGAAATCACAAGACATCTGGAGAAGATTGCTGGGAAAGATTATACATTCTCGCAAATGAATATTTAATATTTTCAATATTAATAAATTATATTTGTTTTGTATACAATTACTTGATTCTGAATTACAAGAAGAGGATCAAAACATGAAGGGAGGGTAGGCGCTTCACGACCCATCACCCCCTCATCCCATCCCTCCCTCCCCATGTGTGTGTGTGGGGAAGGGTGGGGGTGGGATGAGGGAGGTGGTGGGTCAAAGGTGGGGGCGCACAGGGGGGATGAGGGGGTGGGGCTTGTGTGGGAGGGGCTTGTGTGGGCGGGGCTTCGGTGGGGCTTGTGTGGGCGGGGTGTGGGTGGGGCTTGTGTGGGTGGGGCTTGTGTGGGAGGGGTTTATGTGGGCGGGGCCGTGGGGCTTGTGTGGGCGGGGTGTGTGGGCGGGGTTTATGTGGGTGGGGCTTGTGTGGGAGGGGTTTATGTGGGTGGGGCTTATGTGGGCGGGGCTTCGGTGGGTCTTGTGTGGTCGGGATGTGTGTGCGGGTTTATGTGGGTGGAGCTTGTGTGGGAGGGTTTATGTGGACAGGGTTTATGTGTGTGGAGTTTTTGTGTGGAGCTTGTGTAGACAGGACTTATGTGGGAGGGGTTGATGTGGGCAGGGTTTATGTGGGCAGGGGCGAATGTGGATGAGGTTTGTGGATCAATGGATGGGTGGAGAGATGGGTGGATGGGTGGATGAGTGGAGCTTGTGTGGATGGGTGGATAACTAATTAAATAAACATGTTGTGTGTGGGGGAACTAATTAACTAATCACTAATTATGTGAATATGGGTGGAGCTTGTGTGTGTGTGGAGCTTGTGTGGAGCTTGTGTGGAGCTTGTGTGGAGCTTGTGTGGAGCTTGTGTGGAGCTTGTGTGGAGCTTGTGTGGAGCTTGTGTGGGGTTTGTGTAGGAGGGGTTTATGTGGGTGGGGCTTGTGTGGGTGGAGTCAAAAAGGGGCGGAGTCAAAAAATTTCAATTTATTGGAGCTTGTGTGGGGTTTGTGTGTGGTGGGTTTGTGTGGGGCTTGTGTGGGCGGGGTTTGTGTGGGTGGGGCTTGTGTGGGTGGAGTCAAAAAGGGGCGGAGTCAAAAATTTCAATTTATCTTTGTCTTTTGTAATTCCTGTGAATAAAATGAACCTAAAATCTCTTCCCTTCCAAATCATATATTTTATAAGTCCAAGGAACTGTATCTATTACATCAACAATTTTAAAAAGTTCTTTCGTCCATCGTTCAGTAAAACCCTTTTCAAAATGAGATTTCCACCTATATATTCTTACGATATCACCAACTTTGAACTTAGGTTTTCTGACATTAATCTCTTTTTCATATTTTAATTTTGTAAATGTTTCTGATGGCTTCATATTCGTTGACGTGTGAATCGTGTCATTATACTTATCCACAATATCCTGAATAAAAGATAACCATTGTTGTGAACCGAGTTGTGTGAATTTTTTATATAGTCTCTCTTTAAGGTACGATTAAAACGTTCAACAACAACTGCCTTCCCTTCATTAAAGGTACTGTATAATGTAATACTGTTATTTTTTAGAAAATTCATAAATGTCTTGTTATAAAACTCTCTACCCTCATCAGTCCACAATTTTTTAGGTTTTCTCTTACTTTTATTAAATATCTGTTGAAAAGCTAACATAAGAGTATTACCTGTTTTGTTTTTTAAAGGGACAACCCACGCATATCTACTTCCTCAAATCAATAACGGTTAAAGCATACTTGTACCCCTTATCATTATTGAGTTCAATCAAATCAGCAGACCAGATATAATCAACTTCCTTGGAATAAACTTTCCTTCTCTGAAACTTTGTGAATATTGGTTTATGTAATTCATCAGCTAATTGCTCTTCAGTCTTAATGGCATCATTAGAGCCTATGAGTTTTTTGAATTTCCAAGTCCAAGTTTCAATTTAGCACTAATCATCTTCTTCACGATGAACCTATCAACTTTTTTCTCTCAAGGTTGGATTTTGTATCAGAGACAAATTATACAACATTTCTCTATCGGCTTCATGCTTTTCTTCCAACGTTGTGGTATTCCCATAATCAATATCGTGTCTCATGCACACTTCATCAACTCTATTGATTGGTTTACTCCAGGATTTAGGATTGTCTGCCTCATCTAATCTTTTATCCAAGTTTGTGCCTGGACCACAGAAAGAATACCCTGGAAGATGTAATTCCCTGGTATTCCAGTAGTTGTAAATTTACTTCCTGATAAAAACTTTTGTATATCTCCTCCGAGTTTGTGTTTGGAGATAAATTGATTTTTTTTTTGAACCACACACCGAACATATACCTTTTTGGATAACCCTGTTATTTTTACTTTTAATATATGAAATATTTTTAGTATTAGTTTTCTTTTACATTTGAGACAATAACTCATTTATTTATGTGAAAAAGTCCTGCAGAGTGCAAAAACCTTTTTAGTTTCCAACATGCACATTTGAATCTTAATTTTTAAAACATAAAGAATCCTAAGAAATGCCTTCACTCTCTCCTCCATTTATTTAAGAAAAACTTGAATTAAAATGAATAGCTTGACGATGTCAATAGTCTTGAAGAAAATATTGCAAATAGACTTGTCAATTCTTTGTTTTCCTCCTCGGTGGGTTGAGTTATTTTCTGTAATACCGCCAATCTTTTTGAATCTCACTGGTTTCCATATTTTGATATTTATTTTGTCTCGCTTCTTTCCTCCCTCTCCTCCCTCTCTCTCTTCTCTTTTTCCTCCTTCTCTTTCTTCTCCCTCTCCTCCTTCTCTCTCTTCTCTTTTTCCTCCTTCTCTTTCTTCTCCTTTTCCTCCTTCTCTTTCTTCTCCCTCTCCTCATTCTCCTTTTCCTCCTCTTCCCTCTCTTCTTCAACTCCTTCCTCATCCCTTACTATCCTTGAATCGTTTACACCCCATAGAATATTATACATATATTCATCAGGATTTCTTGTTATTCCTGCATCGAAAATAATTTTTTTACAACAGGAAACCAATAAAATTTCTTTTGAATTTCTAAAAGAGCCTTACCTTTTCTTAACTTTATAATTTTTTCATTATTTAACATTCTAATTAAATCTAAAGTTGTCGGTTTATCAACATCAGCATAATGCCAATCTTTTATTGAAAATACCTCATTCTTATGTTGTAGAACATATTTATTAAAATACCGAATACCCTTTTCTTGAAGGTATGCTTGGACACAGAAATGATAATTTTCTTGAAGCCTTCTTGCTGTCATTTATGTATTAGAAATATATGTTAGAATAATATTATGGCACGAAACACCTCCCCATCTTCCCATAGTTAAATCATTTTGTATTTCCTTACTTATTATATATAATCCTGTTTTTTCTGTTTTCATGAGATAAACAAGGGCAAACCATTATTATATTTACCCTTATTAAATTCTTTTTATTTGTTGTTTACTAATCGTGGACCCACAAAACTCATTCTCGATACCAAGTGGATAATATTCTTCCTTACGAGACTGATTTAATTGTTCCAGGTCTTCGAGGTTAATTTTAAATGACCAATTATACCCTAAATCATTCATATCATACCCCCATTGTTCTATTCTCATACAAACGATACGCCCTTCTTTATAAAAATTTATTTTAATTCTAACTGTGAATTCTGTATGACCTGGAGATAATATCAACACTTCTGTATCTTTGGAATACACAGCCGTTTTATTCAAGTATATATATTGTGATAAATCGCTTAATCTCACCAAGTCATTCGCGTCAGTTGGGCTTGGATAATTTTTTTAATTTATAAGCATTTTTCATGTTAATATTTTTGTTTATATTATATTTATGTCGTTCAGCCTGTGCCTTTGTATAATAATTTGATAAATCAATATCCAGTTCTTGAGATACACCAAAGATAGAACCATCTTTACCAACATAAGTCATTTATATTAGATTAAAAATAATATCATAAAATTTTTTATTTTTGTTGAGTTGAAATAACACATATAGACATAATTGACCACAACACTTGGAATTTAATTCTTGGACTTGAAATGTTTGATAAACACCATTCTGTAAGAATTTTATGACTTCAACAGGTGGTGGAAGACCAAAACTATCAAAATAATATTTGTCTTGATTATTAAAAATACAAACCCAATGAGAACCGTTCCCATTATTATCTTCTAAGTTCATAATAATATTCTTTGTATGTTTCGGCACATTTGTTAATTCATCTCTCATACAAATAACCACATTTTGAATTTTTAATTTCTTACAATATTTGGCAAGTTGTAAATTTGATGTTGTATTCTTTCCAAATTCTTTCAACCACTCATCAATGCTCATTTATTTATTAGAAAGATATAATCCATTACCTCTTTTCGTTAATTTTACACCTGCTTGTGCAATAGAAGAAAGCATATCTCCAACTAACAATCTCGCTTTATCAGGCAGACCTTCAAGTTTTTCAGCAAAATCTACAATTACGCCACTTCCACTAATTTGTTTCTCCAACTCTTTGTTATGTCTTTCCAATTCTTTTGAGCCTGGAGTTGAGCCTTCCTTTCGTTGGCAGTTTTCACCGCTGTTGAAATACCACCCGTCAATGCTCCAACCGCACTTAAACCAGCAAATAAAGGAATTAGAAATGGGAGAAATCCTCCACTCGTCTCTCTTATTGAATATTTTTTCAACATTGGTTTTGTCATTTTAATTTTAAGTGAGCCAGTGTCATTCAAGATTTTAACCTGTTCTCTTGTGAGCAAAACATCAATTCTTACTGCTCCTTTTCTCTGAATTGTATTAACGTTAATCGTACAAGGCTTTTGATTTTGAACACAAGATGATAGTTTATGAAGATTGATTTGATTAACATATACCCCAGTTGGTACTTTGCCACTCATTTATTTAACAAAAAATTATGTGAGACTAATCATCACACCATTATCTGTATTAATCTGCAATTCTGTTTCTTCCAAAAGCAAACAATATGTATCAACTTCTTCACTCTCTCCTCTTTCAATGTATAGGGAAGTATCCACTCGATTAGACTTTATAGTTTCCTTTTGCGCGCTCAGGTCAAACGCATAGATTGTATACAAACTTTTAAATGCTGTCATATCCAAAATAGGTTCTTTATTTCCATTACTTTCACACACCTTTTGGTAAGACTTGTATGCTTCAGCAAAATCATTTTTTTCCCAATTAATTTCCAATCTATCTCGGGAATAAAATGTTCCATCTAGAGAAACGCGAAGTTGTTTCACCTTAGCATTATCACTCAATGCATTATTCTTATCAGTCGCAGTATCACCATCTGGCTTTTTAAAAATGATCCACAGATATCGTGGCTTTCCTTCCAGAACACCCAAATTCCACGTGTAAGTAGTTTGATTGAGTTTAACGTGTTGACATCTTCTTTTGAGGTATGATACACTGAGTGGTTTCTTTGAGTTAAGTCTTCGATTCAACATCTCTTCTGTTTTAAGATTAGGAGCATATTCACTGATATACCAACTCATCTCCTCAATTACAAATTTATTCTGATCACCAAAAGCATTACCAACACCAACAAGCAATCTATTTTCATTATCATTCCTTTGTAGTTGAAATCTAATTTTAAGACCATACAGAACTTTATCATGATCACAAAATCCAAATATACCTTTAAGAGGAACCGCCACAGTAAAACTATTTTCTGCTTTTGTATCATCATTATACGCTCCTTTCCTTTGAATATATCCAGGGTCTGTGTTTGTTCCCGTTGACATATCAGGAATAAACCTTCGACAGACCCCTTTCCCATTCTATCACTGAATGTATAGAGTGTAAATTTTATCATTTCAGATACAGCAGAGACATAATCAACCGCTTCAACTTCTTGTGTTCCAATATACAAACGCACACTATCAAACATTTTCCAGAAGAAATCATTTACAAGTGTAGCGTTTGTGTTATTCCCAGCTTTAGTGAATTTAAATTTACACAACAAGAAACTTTCGGAGAGATTCAAATAGGTTTGTTGATTATTTATTTCAAAAACTTTTTGTACCATTCGTATTCCAGTCTGTTCCAGTTATTGCATTTACCTTGAAGTAATCTTCTTTTTTAGTGGAGTTTGAGATAATAATAGTATCATCCAAATCATAGATACTATCAATTGCTTCCATACTTGTATTTATTTTAGGAAAAAAGATGTTAAAACTTTTGAAACCCTGATCCAAGTATTTGAATTATTTTCTGTCGTTCTTGGGGGACAACTGAGTTTTGCCTTCTTAATTTCTTTTATTGCTTGTAATTTATGAGATTCCTTCTGAGCATCTTTTATACTTTTACAGCACCTGCTACATTTCCCACAGCAGAAGCAGTTGAACCAATTAGATCTTTATGTTTAAGAATAGTTGAACCAATACCCATGAGAGTATCAATTATCCCATCTCCTCTAAATTGATGTCCAACACCCCTTTGTCTCTTAGGTTTATAGTATCCTCTACCAAGATACATACCTTCACCCTTGTAGTATGGGGAAAGGAACATCCCATCCCCTGTAATTATTTTATATTTTCCCAACTGTTTCCTCACAATAACCATCGTATTTATTTATTGGAAAACTTCACGTAGGTGAATTCTGATGGATATAACTTCTCCATTAAAAGAAATCACACGATTATCTTGGTCGGTTATCCTAAAATTTACTCTGTGTATGGTTTTTCCTGACACAGGTAGATAAACCAAATTTTTAGGTTCCATATTGAATTTATAACCAATTGGGGTTGAGTATGCACTGAATGAAAATATTGTATTTGTTTTTTTCCATCATTATAAGCACCATCAATCAAATCACAGTGAATTAACACCGAGTTTATTCCTGAGGATATTTGAATGACATTATCACTGTAAAACGTCTCATTCGTTTCAATCTTTTTGAGGAGAAACCCAATAACTCTCTAAATGAATTATCAATTGTGAAATCAACCTTGTAGTTATTTTTTAACTTTAATCGTTGATTTTGAAGTATGTTTTTGAATGTTTATAACAATATTTTTTGGTTCATCACCCTGTTCTTTCATAAGACGAGCAATTTCGAAGATATTTGAGAAATCTCATATGCTCCGGGTGAGACTGTTATCGTTTTGTATCCACTTCCGGGATTATAACTAAACTTGTCATTTTTATCAGTTATATTAAATAAGGTATTATAAGTTTCCATGGACAATAAAGATGCCTCATATTCTTTTGTTGTGTCAAGTTGTAGTGGGTATGGAATGAAGATGTGTGGTCGCTTGTTGTGAAATTGAAACCAAGGATTGTGCTTCTCATCTTATTTAATATGAGATAAAATGTCTTTATATTGATATTCATTAATTATTTTCATGTTCATCAACTGGTCTAAAATGGCTGATGCTTCATTAAAACAATTGTTATTTCCAGCCTTCTGACTGCCTAACAACAATAACAGTCTATTAACTAATTGCGATGGGTCATTTGGAAGAAAACTAACACCTGAACCAAGGATACTTAAAGCCTGAATAATGTGTTTCTCCTTCTCATTCTTCCTACTTTTACCAGAAAGAATAACCTTATAATTTAGAGTGTTCAGCAAATCAATATATACTCTATCATCATTATTTTCCATATCCAATGGTTTATCAATATACTTTGATTCATCCTTCACAGTTGAACCTTGTCTTCCATCTTTTGTGAGAAGAAACATTAACTTCGGAGTTAGTTTAACAGGGGGTTGAGCAGAACTTTAGAACTTTAATTCATCATTAAATATCAATACCTTTTTCTTGAACAAGATGAAATATTGCTGGTTGTTCTGTTGGAATGAGTCCTGCTTTGGTTTTTGAATCCGCTGAATATTCATTGTTTTGAACAGCATTCACAATATAATCAGGGGTTGATTAATCTCTTCCAGTTGTTGAAATAAACCTTCATCATGTTCTAATTCTCCAATATGCTCTAATTCTTCCTCCGTCATTTGACTGAAATCTTTCAACATTTGGAGCTTTCTGGGAGTATATTCTACTGTGGGAACTGTGGAAACATCTTTCATTTTTTCTTGGGAAGTTTTTAAAAGTGGTTTAAAAATTTCTCTTGTTTTCTTTCAAATGCTTCTTCGCCCGTTAGTTTCTGTCTGCGCTTTTCTTTATGTCTTCCTGTTGTTTTACAACTTTTGAAACCAACTCTTGATGTTCCTTAAATCTTCTTGCTCTTTCTTTTACATCCATTTATTTATTGTAAAATATCATTTAATGAATTGTAAAGATCAACAGGAAATTTTCCTTTTCTTCATCATTCAAGTAGATGTGTTCAAATAAATCCTTTTCTTTAAATATTTCATCAAATTCTTTATTAACATTAATGCGAGTTGTAATCTTCTTCTTCACTAATACTTGCATCTCTGCTTTTCATACGCTTATGCTGAGTTTCTTCATCAACATCAAAACCGAATGATAAAATCTTCACTCCACTCAGATGTTTAATAATTTGTCTCTGCTCCTTCTGGATTAGTTTCTAATATCCCAACACCACCAGATTTTAGTTTCCTTAACTCACTCTTACAATGTGAATATTTTGTTGTAACCAAGAGAAACCTCCTCAAACATTTGACCTTCATTCCTCAATCGCATAATTGTTCCTCCACCGAAATATAGTGATAATCTCTCACCTTACTTACTTCTCCAGGTCTTATTGCTCTTTTCAGTTGTTGTTGATACAATGCGTATCACGGGGTGTTTTTAAGTAAATTTACAAATATTCTCATTTGTACTACACAAGAACCTTGACTTTATGAAAGTTTTTTCCAGAAGCAGATTTACCCACAAGATTTATAATAATAGTTGTCATTTATATATGTAATTGTTTATAAAACAAAAAATATATCCCTTAATATCTCATCTTGTTTCACAACAATATATTTATATATTTTTCTAGTCGTAGTGCTTCATATAATCCTCAAATTTCTTTTTACTACATAATGTAGAACAATTATCTCTCCAAAATTATTGATATCTATTGAATTTAACTTGAATAAAATAAAAGTATTAGCATTGTTTCTGATGGAACTACTTGAGGAAGTTGGAAAGTACGATTGACTAAGATAAATACAATTACAAGAAGAATGTCTCCCTCTTGTGTAGTAGCTGTCCATTAACAGTTTGGTTTCTCTCATTAACACAATCATCAAAGATAACGAGGTTCTTTTTTGATTTATCCAAATCTTGAGAAAGGAGACGGTATATCATCCGTATTATCACTAAGAATACAAGTATAGGATTTGATTTCTTTACATCTCTTGTGGGAGTGGATCACAAAAATAGTTGAATTATATCTTCATATGTTATAATCATTTAGGTTTTTTTTGACGTTTAAATAAACCGATTATATCTTCTTTTGAAGACCAGCATTAAAACCCTTGGTGAGAGTAGTTGATACTCTGGTTGAAAACTCCGACTTTGTGAAAATTATTAAATTGTCATAAATCTAAAAAGTTGGGAGTGAGGAGCATTTTCCTTTGAAAAGTAAGCAGGTTTTTCCACATCCACTTGAACCAACTATGAGACATCTTAATGAATTTGGGAGATTTTTATGGTTGTTAAATTTTATCTTATTTTCCCAAATAGGTAAAAATCATTCATTTCATATATTTGAAAAACAGGTTATTTAATTTATTATTGGCTTTTTTAGAAACTCTATATTTTAATCCTAAGTTCAGGTTTAATTTCAAGATAATCCATTATTTTATTTATACAATATCTTGTGTTGATATTTCCCTGAAAATTACATCCATGAATAATATACAACAACAATCCTTTGAACATTTCTCTTATACGTTCAGTTTCTTCCCTTGTAAGGAAAGGTGTGGCATATCATCCCTCATACTCTTACATTCATTTCTCTAATCAATCTTGTAAAAGTAATTCATTTTTGGTGTAAATCTAAAAGAATTATTTTCTTCCTTTTTATATTTTTTATTATCATTAATTAGAAAGATAATCACAGAATACATACATTGTTTATAGGCTTTTGACCTCTGTGTTTAATCCCCGTCTTTCACACGCTAGGACAATTCTCAAATTTGTCATATGGAGAATCAGGAAAGTCTAGCATATTTATAAAGTAAAACTTTTACTTAAACTGAAATTCATCTATACTTTCAGTTGTATATTACTATCGATATCGATATATATTCTTTTTTTCATTATCAGATTCAACGACAACATTTTTTATATTAAAGGTAATTTTAAAATTATCGTTAACTACTATTGAACGAAATGTCATTTCACCTGATATATTAACATCCTTTATTTTCACTGTGGATTTACATCTTTAGGTTGTTGTTGAAAAAAATACAAATTTCTCCTTGCATATTACAGATGGTCTTATCTTTTCTTTTCTAAAGCTTCATCCATAAGGTTTTTTGTTCTTGATACTTTTCTTGTTTCATTGCTTTTTCTCGTAGTTTTGGAATATATTACTAGAAGGAGAGGAGAAACTTTTGTTAGAGATACTTTAATTGATGTTCTACCAGGTATACTAAAAGCCCTTCCACTGAAGGAAATTGAAGAACTCATATTATTTACCATAATAGTTTTTATCCAATAGTTGTTATATTTATCTTTGTTCAATTTTACATCCTTGACATATTTCTCAGTATCTTTAACAGATGAAGAGATTGATTGAAACTTGTCTTTTTGTGTCTTGAAACATTGTATTTATTAAGTGAAAAAGTTGAGGATAAAATGTTTTTAAGCACAGATTCACCTGTATAATTAAAACGAAATTTTCATCAAGAAAATTTTAGTTTAAGCAAAGTTTTATTCTTATAAATATGGTGGAATAACAACGATACTGCGATGTTTGTAATCACGAATATAAACATTATAGAAAACACCTCCGAACCAAACAAACACACATTTAATCTGTTTTCATAAAAATATCTCTCTCTTGAGTTTGGAAAGAAAACATTGTGATATCTGTTCAAAGGATGTTTTGAAGAGTAGTTATAATAAAACATCTTCAATCACAAAAACACAAGAAAAATGAGTTTAAAGTAAAGGAGACTATTATATTGAAAACACTGATGGGGCATTTAAAGGGCATATAAAAATAAGTGATTTTTCAATTTGGAGAACCCGGTCCATCATCAATAGCTGTAATCAATTGAAATAGTGAAACCTGATGTTGAAAATTTTATTAAAAAGACATTAAAAGAAAATGGAAAACTTTAAAGTTTTATATGGGAGTGAAAATGAATATGAAAAGACAAGATGAAGAACAAACTCCTTATATGAGAACAGATCTTCATTTTATAAACATCATTTCCAAGATTTCTTTGAATAGTGGGGTTTATGAAGAAACTATCAAGACAAGAGGAGGATGTTGATAATACAGTGGTAGGAAGTGGATTCAATATTAAAAAATCATCTTTTTAGAGGAGTATACACATTCTAAAATCAAACCCTCTTTAAAGCTTCTTCTCTTATATTGAATTACCAAAAAGAAATAAAACTAAAGAAGGTACAGTTGTTAATATTAAGAACAATGATAATAAATGTTTTCTCTGGTCTGTTCTTGCTCACTTACATCCACCAAAATAAGTAATCAGAAAGAGTAAAACAATATATGAAGATATGAGAATACCTTGGACATTTAAAGATTTTAAATTCCCAATGCCACGAACAGATATTCCTAAATTTGAGAAAAAGAATAATCTTTCTATTAATGGTATATGGATTAACGGATACAAAACAAAAGTTCAAATATTAAAAATTTCAAACAACTATAAAAATGAAGAAACACACATTGATCTTTTTTATATTTTTAGTGTTGGAAAGAATTCTACATTACACATATACATCAATAATTTATCAAGATTAATCTCTTCTCAGGTATTCAGATTACAGCAAAAACAAAATATATCCTTGTAAGTTTATGTCTTAATTCATTTCATACAAAAGAATTCCATTAGAACAACATTCAAAATATTGTAGTAATTCATAAATCAACATAGCTGTAATTACAATGCCTAAAACCTGGTGAAAAGGATTTCTTTTGAAGATTATAGATAAATCTGATCATGCACCCATTTGTGATATTAACGCATGATTTTTGAGTGTATCCTTGAAAGATAAATACTGCTTCTCCTAATCCAAAAGAACCATATACAAATAAATATCAAAAACATATTCCTTGTAGTTTCTGGTTATTATATCAAATCATCTGTTGGAGAAAAGTATAACAAACTTGAACATTATCGTGGAAAAAAATGCTTCACAAGAGTTTGTAAAACGCATTAGAAAAGGATTGTATAAGACTCACTTAAATTAATGAAAGAAACAAATGAACCGATGAAATTAACCAAAAGAAGAAAAAATTAGAATTTAGAAATGAACAATATCTGTCATATTGTTGTGAGGGGGAAATTAAGGAGTCTAAAGTTAGAGACCATTGTCATCATCTTACTGGTAAATATAGAGGTCCCGCTCATTCCTGTTGTAATCTTAATTATAAATTACCTTCTTTTATTCCAGTCTTTTCTTCACAACAATGCCAACTATGATACACACATCTATTTATAAAATAGAACTTTCAAAAACACCAGGGAATATTTCTGCCATAACAAACACAAGTCAAAAGTATATTTCATTTTCAAAAAATGATATTCACACAAACCTTTAACTCGTATTAGGGTTTCTAGATTCTTACAAGTTTATGGGAACACCACTAGCCTACCTCGCATCAAATCTAAGCTCCAACGGACTCTTTTCCAAATCTTAATTCATTCTTTCCTGAAAAAGAGGAAATTTACCAAAGAGGAAATTCAGATTAAAGAGAGAATTCAAAGTAAAGAGGAAACTGTAATTAATGAAGAAATTCTAACTTCGAAGATGAAAATTTCCAATCATAAAGAAAAATTCGAGTTACTAAATGAATGAAATTTAACTAAAGAGGAAAATTCTGGATTAAAGATGAAATTCTGATTAAAGAAGGAATTCTTACGAGAGAGGAAATTCAAACAAGGAATGAAATTCAAAAAGTAAAGAGAAAATTCTTACAAGTAAGGGAATTTATCCTTATGATTATATGGATTCATTTATGAGATTTTTAAAAGAAACACAACTTCCATCAAAAGAAAGTTTCTATAATAACCTTTTGGTGAAGAAGAGATAAGTGATAAGGAATATAAACACGCACAAGAAATATGGAAATTATTTAAGATAAAGAACCTTGGAGAATGATCAATACGTTTATTTATATCTAAAAACAGATGTTTTATTGTTAGCTAGATGCAGTGTTTGAGGCTTTTAGAACACTCTGTCATAATAAAAATTGTTAAGTGGATTAGACCCTGCCTGACACTATTTCACAGCTCCTGGTTTAGCTTGGAGTGCAATGTTGAAAATGACAAAACAAGATATAGGATTTAATCAGTGATGTGGATATGCTTTTGATGATTAGAGAAGTCTCAAGAGAGGTGGAATATCACAAGTATGTTCAAAAAGATAATGCTAAAGCAAATAATAAATATCTTCCCAAATTATGATAAGTGAAAAAGATAGTAATTATTTGATGTATTTGATGCTAATAATTTGTATGGATGGGCAATGTCTCAATCTCTACCTTATGGTAAATTAGAGTGGGTGGAAGAAAAGGATTATGAAAAGGCTTTGATGTGAATATTGTTATTTCTTCTCAAGAGGAATTGACATGGACGAAGAAGAAGGTTATTATTTTGAAGTTGATTTGAGGTACCCGAGTGTTCTTCATAATAAGCATAAAGACCTTCCTTTTGCATGTGAGAAAGAAACCCCAAAGAAAGAATGGTTCAGTGATTATCATAAAAAGCCTAATATTAAAGGCAAATCAACAGAAAAGTTATTAACAACATTCTGATGTGATAAAGAGGGATATGTTTTACATCAGAGAAGCTTAAAACAGTTTTTGAGAGAAGGATTGAGAGTAGCTAAAATTCACATAGAGTTTTTAAAATTTAAACAAAGTCCTTGGGTGAAAAGTATATTCAATTCAATAACAGATATGAGAGCAAATACAAAAGTAAAATTTGAAGGGGACTTTTATAAATTAATGAATAATGCTGTATTTGGAAAGACTATGGAAAAATGTTAGAAACAGGCAAAACATTAGATTTCAAGCAACATCTTGGAAAAGAAGCTTCGAGATTGATAAATAAAACCCAGTTTTGATAGAGAAAGAGGTTTTTTTCAGAGAACTTTTCTGCAATTCATATGAAAAAGGAAAGTATTGTAATGGATAAACCAATTTATATTGGAACAGCAGTTCTTGATTTATCAAAG
>NC_140962.1:140529325-140749613 GCF_056783735.1 Eptatretus burgeri | reverse complement strand
GATGGCGCACCACTATTTTTGTAAGGCTTATTTTGTTGTGATATTCAGTGTTTACCTCATAAATTATCTTCAAAGGGGTGTTTAAATTAACCCAAACACCCAATTTTCATTAATGTACTCCCTCCGAGATCCCTTCGTGTGCATGCAAAGTTTGGGGCCGCAAGGTTTCATGGTTTTGGAATTATGGAGGAGACGGGTTGACGAACTTACGGACACACACTGACATTTATTATGATAGATTGTGGGTCAATGGTTCCTCAAACTGTGTGAACATTTGCTCTGTCATTCATTGGGTTTCCAGTCTCGACGACTCAGCAATACCTGTGCTGTGTTAAGAAACAATGAGAACAAACTGCAAGAGTCAGAGCCATCACCAAAATCGATGTAAAAGCTCAAGGAAAGGGTGCAATGCACACACTCACCAATGTTTGGATGATCAACCTGCAGTAACATTCTCCCTTCATCAGAGAGCTGAAAAACAAAAAAATGGATTAAACTTGTCAATAAAAAGCAATCATTTTTTCAAGACTTTAATTCATCTCATATAAAGTAAGTGAACCAGTTAAAAATTTACAGAAGGAAGTGCTGAGGAGCCTCGGGGAACAGGAATCCCAAATATCGAAACTGATGATCTTTCATGGAGGACACTCAGGAACATCCACCATTTTGCTGCCGTTTCCGTTACCTCTGTAGATTCTCACATGATTACGTGTGGGTTTAAACGTCACAAACAGCCTGTATAGTCCCAATGGCCGGTTGTGTTCCATGTAAATGGTCCTACATTCACCCCATTCCCATAAACTCACCATTTTCCAATTATCTCTCTCCATGCACTTCACAGCAACCTGGGGAAGGAACAGCGAACATATGGAACAATCTCATGTTATAACCTGACAACAAAACATGATAAAGCAGGAAACGAGCACAATGTTGGTCTCTATTGATATACAATGATTGTAAATGTCCACCGCATGTTACGATGAATTGGATCAGATGATGTAATCCTTACATTGTTTCATTGTTGGTGTTCAGTTTCAATTAGTGTGTGTTCCATCAATAAGAAGTTTATCCTTGCACACTCAAACATGCTCAAGTTGATGTAATCTTTCTTGCCACCATCAATTCGGAATCTGCTTCCGTGGAGTGTTGAGACGAGTGTCGTGGAATTTTATGAAAAACTTCTCTGTTATGATTGTGGTAACCATAGTCCATGGGCCCAGGCATATATCGGTACCAACTGAGGAAACCAAACTTTAGGGCTACTCAGTTATTGGTAGGGACTACATGATTATTTCAATATGTGATAACCGTTCCAGAAGAGCAGCTTAGTGTATGTATTTTGCATTTTTCCCATTTTACCATTCTGAGATATTGACGTTTTGGGGGACAATAAAAAAAAACCAAAAAAAAACCAAGGACCACTGGGAGGAAGTGGCAGAGCTGAAGTGCACGCAGGAGGAAGCCGACACCCGAATGCTTCTGCATGCAGCAGTCTGTGTACAAGGCTGTGGTGATCACTGCCGAAGATACAGGTGTCCTCGTGCTGTGTCTTGCCTTCAATAAGGACATCCCATGGCCCGTGTCTCAGAAGTGTTGTACGCAAACCCGCACACGGTTCCTAGACATTGACAAGCTTGCTAGATCGATGGGACACAGTGTCTGTGATGCCCTGGTTGGACTGCACGTGTTCTCCGGTTGTGATACAGTCAGTGCCTCTGCAGGCCGGGGAAAGATGGGCACCCTGAAGCAAATTAAGTCGGATAAGACCGAACAAGAGGCCTTCCATCAGCTCGGTCATTCATGGGAAGTCTCCACCGAGCTCTTTCAGAAGCTGCAAGAGGTCACCTGCCACAGGTACGTGCCGTCTACCAACACCATGAAAGTCAATGAACTCCGATGTCAACTCTTCTGTGCCAGACGGGGAGAGATAAAGTCCAGTCAGCTTCCACCATGTGAAGACTGCCTCTTCATGTACGTCCTCCGTGCAAAGTATCAGGCTGCTATTTGGAGGCGCTGTCTGCAATGCCAACCCTATGTTCCAAGTCCCAAGGGTTTTGGATGGACCACTGAAGATGATGGGAACCTGGCCATCGAGTGGATGCATGGTTCTCCAGCACCGGATGCCGTGTTGCAACTGCTTTCCTGCAAGTGTGGACGGTCGTGCAAACTCCCAGACTGCACATGCCTTGCCAATAGCCTGAAGTGCACTGACATGTGCAAGTTGCAAACCTGCAGGAACCAGCCCGCTGATGTCGAGGAAGAGGTTGTAGACCTCGAGGATTCTGATGCTGATAACAGTGATGAAGACGAGACTACTGATCCATGGTGTGAATGTTTTGGCATAATCACAAGGACATTCATGGCTACAAATATACAAGAGTAAAACATAGTACATAAACATGCCACAATAACGTGGTGAAATTTGGGTTATCCGTAAATTTCACATTTTGGACGCTTGTTGGAACTCGGGTAGGGGAAGGGCAATTCCTTTAACTGTGGGAAAAACTTGTAAAATGTTCATAAATGTTTTCCTCATTCAACATGTGCATGTTGTGGTCTACTGCGGTTCAGTATCACTACCCAGGGAACTTGTGTGACAATATTATAAATTAAAATGCACTGCAAATCACTAATCAGCAACATTTTGATCGGCCCTATTGTTCACCCCTTTCTGCCATAAAACAAATTCTGCCTTCAGGAATGACAGAAAGGATTATTCGGATGGTATAAATAAAGCATTTCAGACATGTATTTGTGGTTTGCAGTTCATTCTCGCCCCATGTGGAAACACCAATTGCATCATTAGTGAATGTTTCTGAGTTTGCCTTTTCGCTTTCATGATGCGGAGGGTGGGTACATTCCAGAGATGATAACTACCAATAAGCTGCCAGTCTGCAATGGTTATCACATCAAAATATGATATATATAAATCTATACACCAATTCAAAAATCATAACTGGGATTGGTTTCCTGAGATAGTACCAACAAGTGGAATTTCTGCCCCGGGCCCATGGACTAAGAATACAAACACATCAAAACAAACGTTAAAATATCCGTTTCAAGATATTTATTCAGGAAAAAACGATTAAGTGTTAAGTGGAGACGGATTTCTTTATTAAACCAAACTTGATTTTCTCATTCTGTGGACGGACGTTGAAGCACTCAAGAAAGCACTCCACTCAAAACCGTCCACATGGAACGGCAGGCTTGGCAAGCGCGAGCAAGCTGCTTGGGAACTGAACACACCGTGGTTGTTCAGCTTTGCTCATTCCATTGTGACGTAGATTGACTGATTGAAAGATATCTTGGACAATCAAAACTCAACAAAATTACAACACGTGATCATTTGTAAATCTGTTTCATCAATAAATATCCGAATATTTACAATTCAATGTTTGTTCTGTTCATTTGACCTTTACATGTGAATTTACACCAATAAACGTCGAGACTCTGAGAGACTTTGCTTGGTTGACGACTCCTCGACGTCATGTCCTGTCAGTCCTTGGAATGAATTACACCGAGGAACGAATGAGTTACACCGAGGAACGAATGAATGAATTACACCGAGAAACGAATGAATGAATTACACCGAGGAACGAATGAATGAATTACACCGAGGAACGAATGAATTACACCGAGGAACGAATGAATGAGTGAAAGCGAACAAACCGCTCACATTCTTACCTGAGTCCCAGATTCCAGGTGTGTGCCTTTATATACCGTCCCAAAGGCTCCAGTCCCAAGTTTGTGGAGAATTTCCAGGTTCGGAACCTGTAAGAAAACATAGAAACCTCATTCCACTCCGAGAGGACTTTCTATAAGAGGGAAGGAAACAATAAAATATAAAAATAATATTTTAAATTGTGTCCGTGTGGAGGATGAACCTGGGGGTTGTACACAAGGTGAACATGAACACCTGGGGAAGAGAATCAAGAGGAAATGGAACATCTGGTTCACCTTGGGCATCTCGTTGGGATAACCCTCGTCCCGCCTCCAAACGTTCATCTCATGATTGTCCGGATCGTTCTCGTAAAATGGAGATTGATGACTTCTATTCTCCTGAGGTAAAACCTCAATTCGTCTCATGGTGAAACCAAGCTGTTAGACACCAGAAGCGAAAACACTGAGAGAACCGTTTTGATCGTCTCCACAAGAGAGAGAAATAATGACGAACAATGAACCTCATTCCCTGGTGACGAATGGGAACGCCCCTTCATTGTTCGTCATAATGGGCCGTTAAAAATTAAATAATCCTTGTGGGGGCGGGGCGAGGCCGGGTGTGGGGGCGGGGCGAGACGGGGTGTGGGGGCGGGGCGAGACGGGGCGTGGGGGCGGGGCGAGACGGGGTGTGGGGGCGGGGCGAGACGGGGTGTGGGGGCGGGGCGAGGCGGGGTGTGGAGGCGGGGCGAGACGGGTTGTGGGGGCGGGGCGAGGCGGGGTGTGGAGGCGGGGCGAGACGGGGTGTTGGGGCGGGGCGAGACGGGGCGTGGGGGCGGGGCGAGACGGGGTGTGGGGGCGGGGCGAGACGGGGCGTGGGGGCGGGGCGAGACGGGGCGTGGGGGCGGGGCGAGACGGGGTGTGGGGGCGGGGCGAGGCGGGGTGTGGAGGCGGGGCGAGACGGGGTGTGGGGGCGGGGCGAGGCGGGGTGTGGAGGCGGGGCGAGACGGGGTGTTGGGGCGGGGCGAGACGGGGTGTGGAGGCGGGGCGAGACGGGGTGTTGGGGCGGGGCGAGACGGGGTGTGGGGGCGGGGCGAGACGGGGCGTGGGGGCGGAGCCAATGGAGGATTTTTGAAATGGAAGTCCAGAAATCAAGGGAATATCACCCCAATTTCCCACGGTTTGAGCTTCTGACGACGAAAATACGAAAACCTCCATATTTGTTGTTATTTAAAATAAAAAGGGTATTTCTGTGTTCATGTGGAAGAGTTTCACCCATGAGCAAAGATCTTTGGTGATCCGTGGACGACGGCACTTCCAAGTTCCAACCAATGACAGTGGAATATAATGTGACGTCAGAGGAATTGATTCACCAATCCAAATACAGTACCTACTGTACACTGCACTGTACAGTGTGTACTGATGGTAACTTGTAACAAGTAAGCCATGTCTGTTTTTTACCAACACAGGTCCGGTGCTCAGTAAAGCCATGAGAAGGAGCGGCGGGAAAAAGAAACACAGAAAGGCTCTCGTACTATGTTCCATGTCGGTGTAATTAAGAGCAGTATCTCTCGTTCCAGTGACAGGAGACCTCGTGTTCCACAAGTGAGGGAAACAATTTGTGAGGAATCTCGAGGTGGTCCCGCTATTGATGATATAAAAGAACAATTTCTTCGTGGAATTGAAAGTGAAGTTCAGAGAGATGGTGGATCATAATCACAAGGCCATGAACTCTCACAGAACATTGAGAGCCCCTCAAATTCCAATGTGTAAACTATGACGTCATCAAGTCTCTGAAATTCCAATGTGTAAACTATGACGTCACCAGTTCTCTGAAATTCCAACCCAGACAGAAGAAGAAACCTGTGAGAGAGAGGAGGCCATCAGGAATATCCGAAAGAACTTTCTTCTGATCGACAGGGTCACAAATTTCACACAAACATCTTCAGTTTCAAAATGTCGAACGGTGAAATTGGCCCAGTCCTTGATGAATATTATATTAATAAACAATCACTCTCCACTTCACTGATCATTCCTTCATATATGTATCTATTGTTACGGATTTGGAAACCGTGTGCACACAAACAGCCAGAGTCCCGAAGCTTAGTTATTTCGATAAGTGTGTGTTTGCAGTTAGAATCTCACGGTTTGTCTCATGGGAATTGCATGTGTGCGCTACGAATTATTGTATAGTCAGGTTTATTACAACTTTTACAACTACTACGACTACGTCCACTACAACAACGGACCGTCACCTCACTCCACCGGTCGCCATTGCCCACATGCTTTTGGCTGAGGGCGCGGGCGGAGCCTCCGTCGCTTCGAGTTGAGGCTCTGCTCCAAGGAAGGGCATGGACAGTTTCCTCCAGCCAATGAGCGAAGGGCGAGCACGACACGCACGCCCCAGCCAATCAGGAGGTGACCACGAGTCATCCAACAGACCCTCATCCAATCAGGGTTCGAGTGGGAGGAGAAGAGACCCCTCTCACTAAAAAGAGGAGTAGAATGGTTGTGAGGGGCAGTTTTCGGCAGACCGGGTGATCCTGAGGATGGCAGCGTGGTTGTGGGAGACGAGAGGACGGCAGACAGGCGGATCGTGGCGATTCTGAGCAGTCTGTCATTGTAGCAGACGGTCGTGTGTGGTGGTTGGAGCGGTCTGAGACAGTGGTGGTCGTGGTTGAGCGGTCTCGTTCGTGGGCCGTGGACTTCGGGTCGTGGGTTCGAGTCCCACCAGTGCTTCGGGTCAGTGTGACCGCACGAGGCGGGACAGGTACCCAGCTGGGCCCCTGCCCTCAGATCACCTTCCCTCCAAGCTGAAAGGGCGAAAATAGACCCACAAGGTCCAAGGTGTGTGTGTGTGTGTGTGTGTGTGTGTGTGTGTGTGTGTGTGTGTGGCTCCGTCCTGTAAGTAGAATTGTTAAGTGCTTTTTCTTTGCTCATTGTACATTGCCTGCCTTTTATTCGGATAACTCTGCTCTTTGTGTGCTCCCCTCCACGATTATTCTTTATAAATAAACCCCTGTTAAATGTACCAGCTCGTTTTCTGTGCTTTCCTTCATTGGCCTCGCAAGGTGCGTATTGTGAATTATTTAGGCCGTTTGTGCTGTAAGTTGTTCATTTGGTCCGGCGCGGCTTTGGTAACTCCCACTCGGTTACGCTGGATCCGAGTCGGTGATAGCGACTTCATTCGGACAAAGTCGGCCGAGGGTGTGGTTTTCCCCGGTAGTTGGACGACGTGGGTATTTAGGTAGATTGAAATTAGGCAATTAACCCTACCCCACGGCGTAGAAATATTGGCGACCACAGTCCGCAAAGGGACTCGTGACCTTTGGAGTCATCCAAAGGTTACGACCTAAATTCCGGGTGTTCGGTAGGAGACGGCTCCACTGCTCCACCGAGTGGTCGTTTATCGCCACCGAACCCCGGCCCACAACAATATAACTGGAAGGATCCTCATTTTCTCCTTTCGTATGCATTCTGTGGCTGCTGGTTGCATCATTGCTGGGGCCTGGGAGTGCAGGATTACATTTTATATTGTCAGGTTTTATCTTCATATATTATATCTGAAGCTGGATGAAGGGGGCCCAATACGAAGTGTTTTCCCAGGGCCCATTCTGGCTCTCAGTGCCCCTGCACACGTGTAAGGAACTTTGGCACAGGAGGCCATTCAACCTATCATGCCTGCGCTTTACCAACCCCAGAATCAATCACCCATCCACACACAAGCTCCTTACAAGTCCTGCCAATATCCCCCCATAAGCATACCCTTCTATCTCCAATTTAAACCTCACCCCATTCCACTGCTGGTTGCTGTGATGCATCATTGTCACAAGTGGTGTATCATGCTATTGAGCTTCTGGGATGCCACCTCCAGTGGTGTGGCATCTCAAGATGGGGATGGACCAGGCATCTGCCTGGGGGATGGCCAGACGGAGGTCCCTGGAGTCGCAGCAGAAAGTGGACGCAGCGATGCGCTGCTCCGGTGCATGCTCCCACACCTGACCCGACCCGGCGGGGCAGCCAGATCTAATCGGACAATTTGTGGTCCAACCTTGTCAAGTACTCCTCCCGAAACTTCAGCCTTATTTGCAGTGGTCGGGGGGAGAGTGGTGACTCTTCTTCTCTTTCAGAATTCGCAAGCTAATGGAGACCTTTCCAAGGATGGGTGCTGCTTCTGAAATGCCATGGTTCAAGTTCAAGACAAGAGCTGTGCCAGATTGTCACCAAGCTGTCTCCATCACTCTCCTCCAAGAGTGTGATCTCCCACTGAATCAAGACCATTGACAGAGTTGTCTGCAGGTACAGAAGCCTCTTTCTCTTTATTGTTAATATTTTTGGCAAGTTAATGGAAGGTCAGGGTTGACTCTCCAGTTTAAATATTCATCAAATAACATAAGCAAATGGAGTTTTACTTACCATTGGACAGTAGAAGTAATGTGTCTCATATAAAACTAGAAAATACAATTTGATGTGATTGAGACAATGGATATGCCTCCACCTGCGTTTACACATCAACTCACTGTTGTTCAATATTCAACACTGATGCAGGACAATGACACAACAGAGAAATATGAAATCAGCAGAAAGGACCATGTTAAAATCATTAAAAAAAAACCCCAAGAAGGACTGGAAAAGATGTTTTTGACAGACTGATCAATCTTGGAGGAGAAGTACCTGTTTGTCTGGCTTACAAATCAGTGATTGTCATGTGAGCAGGTTTGAGGACGATAACCTCATACCTTGAAGGTGATTGGTGCCAAATGTTCTCTGAAGTCTGAAACAAAGTCTGATCAGTGAACATCGTTTCAAGGATAAACTTTAAAATCCTACATGATGACTGTGTGTCTGTTTGGAACATAAGGAAAAAAAAAAAAAAAACATTCCCTTTTATCAACATTTATTTCAAATCAATATTAATCAGATTGCAAATATAGCACTGTGTCATGCACAAGTCAAGGATTTTCTTGTTTTTAATCCAAAATAACCTTCACTTTGTACATCCTGTTGAATAAAGTTTTGTCACAAACATAATGGAATGAACAAAAGCATCAAAACGAGCAGAACCGAACGGACCCATCAACATCATAAACTCCAATAGGGTGTTTAATGGGGTCCATAAAGTTCCTCTTGAACACGTGCAGAAGCTGAGAGTCCCCAAAATACCTCAACTCACCCACCTCGCAATCCAAGAAGAACCCAAACCGTTCTGGATCCCCCGGTACGGACAGGTATTGTCTACGGCACGATTGTTGTGACATGCTGAGTATTTGTTATTGTATTTCCGGAAACACCAAGACTTGGGATTCTCTCCCAACTTGCACTCATCCTCTCCCCCTTTACTCCCCCCCAGTGGTTAAAGAGGTTCCGATTCTGCAATAACAACTCAAACTCACATCGACCTCCGAATAGTGACGGCCCAAGGAGAAAGTGTCAGAGTAAAGAAGTTCGTTTGAACGATTAAACCGATCTGGATATTTGGGGCACGGATTCTCGATCCCAGTTCGAGTCACCTTCCTGAGATCCTGTGAAGTCATGATTGCTGAATGCGCAGAATGTGGGTCCAGACTCGGGGTCCGTCCATCTGCGGACAGAATGAGACAGGTTGAGACCTTTGTCAGACAAGCGGACAGAAACACAAACATGTTTATCTTTATGTATAATAATAATAGTAAAATAAATCAATCAATAAACGAGACAGAGAGAGAGAGAGAGAGAGAGAGAGAGAGAGAGAGAGAGAGAGAGAGAGAGAGAGAGAGAGAGAGAGAGAGAGAGAGAGAGAGAGAGAGAGAGAGAGAGAGAGAGAGAGAGAGAGAGAGAGAGAGAGAGAGAGACTGACTTTTGAATATTTTTTATTACAAAACAATAAAATAAAAAATAAAAAATAAAAAAATATATATGTGAGTGTGTGTGTGTGTGTGTGTGTGTGTGTGTGTGTGTGTGTGTGTGTGTGTGTGTGTGTGTGTGTGCGTGTGTGTGTGTGTGTGTGTGTGTGTGTGTGTGTGTGTGTGCCAGTCGGTGAAAAGATACTATTTATTATCAGTACATTAATACTTGCAACAATTCAGTATAAACAATAAATACTCAAACCTCAATAATACATTCCAAATCAATCAAAAAAACAACAGGGATATCAATAAATTGTTCTCATGAACTTTGCAAATCCCCTCATGACACCAAGACTTCTTAAAATCATCAACACTCTTTTCATTTTTAGAAAAACAAAATTCAAGTTTCAGTCTTGCTGTTATTAAGGCATTGACAAAAAACATAACATTGCACATCACAATCAGCTTTCCTTTCAATTCCTCCTTCCCCGATAAATAAATCGCCATTTTTGCTGTGGCTACTAAGAACAAAAATAAAGTTTATTTGTTCTTTCCACCCGAAAATAAACAATCTTAGTGAGAAGGTAATTTGCATACTTTTTGCCATGTGGTTCAGCCATTTAAATCATGACACAAGCCTTGTACAGTCAACATACTCATGGAACAAAACTAGAGGGGGAGCACTCGGTAGAGTGCAAAACCTCCGCCGCCAATAATGCTAGGTCACTCAAGTGAACCTGATATCCTATTCGTTCAATTTGACGTCAACAGTGCTCACAGAGTTATAGTTTGCAACTTTCCCTTTTACTTTTAACTTTTACATACTCAATTCATTCGTCATAACTAGATTCCTTGAGACAGAAATTGATTTACGTGGGTATATCCACCTGAAGTTCCAAAATCAGCCGCAATTATAATTTTGGCATGTTTTTTTGTTGGAAATCACTTATAACATGTAGAAATGCAAAAAAAAAATCGAAATTTTATTGAAAAAAAAAGTTGGACAAAACATTTTTTTTTCTCTAACAATTTTTTTTTTTGGGGGGGGGGGGTGAAAATCACTTAAAGCATGCAGAAATGCAAAAAAGAAATTCAAATATTTTTTCAAAATGGCCGCCATAGCGGCCATATTGGATTTTGGACCAAGTCAAAAATCTAATGGCATGATCCAAGGACCGTACCTAATCCCGCCACCAAGTTTCGTCGAAATCCGTCGAGGAGAGTTTTTCCGTAATACTGTTCACAAACAAACAAACAAACAGAAAGGGGTGAAAACTAACCTCCGATCCTCAATGGGGGAGGTTAATAATCCTTTGAGTAGGGTAAGAATACTGGTTCTGGCTCACTTTTCCCCATGTAAATGAATGGGGGATTTTCAGCCATGAAATTTTTCTTTTTTTTTCCCCTAAAAAAATAAATCCCCTTTTTAGCCCAAGGTATATTTATTTGTCTCCCCTTTTAACCTGGAGCCTGGTGTTGGCTTAGTGGTTAGGGTGGCGGCTTGGGATCCCAGGGTCCTGAGTTCAAATCCTGTTGGCTGCTGAATTAACACCAGGGGGTTGACTCAGCCTGCCACCCTTCCGAGGTCGGCGAAATGAGTGCCAGTGTACTGGTCCCGGTGTATGCCCCGGTTAGAATAGGTGTACCATATCTCTGTGTGTCGTAAGAGGCGACCAGGGTTGGCGTCAGGAAGGGCATCCGGCCATAAAACATTGCCTCAAGAAAAAGCCAAACCCCTGCACAGCAGGGAAAAATGGCTGTAAAAACGGTCATTTTTTTATTTCCCCTTTTAACCTAGGGGCTCTCTATTCAAATAGCCCATACAACAAGATAAAGATTTGTTAAAGGTGATTCTAAAGAAATATCTGAAACGCCTAAGCCCCGGGACACTATCAAATAACCCATACAACAAGATAAAGATTTGTTAAAGGTGATTCGAAAGAAATATCTGAAACGTCTAAGCCTCGGGGCACTCTTTATCAAATAACCAATGCATATTGTTTAGCTCACTCATTGAACCTATAAACATTTGTTCATTCTCAAATTCCTTCAATAGTTTAATTTTCTTTGCACAATAATCCCCATCTAAAATATTGAAAAACAAAACATTTGAATCTTTATATTTTTTAAGATACCCCTTTTGTGCCATTACGAAATGATAAACTTCTCTTAATGATCTCATCTGACCACCTCCTGAGTTGCATATCATTTTGATATTGTAGTAAATTATTTTTCCATTGTTCAATTGATAACCATCAAATTTTTCAGTCCATTCAAACATATTTATTATTTTCTTTACATCCTCTAACTTATTGGTTTTTAAATTGATTCGCATATTTGTTTTATTTACCTTTGTTTTAGATATTTTTTCAATAAGACTTATTTGATATTTTTCACATTCATTATGTTTTCCATTTATATACCAAGACTGAGATTTTCTCCACTCTTTAGTTTGACTAATACTTGGTTCGACCATTTATATATTGTGAAAAACGCGGCGGTAGCCCTTAAAAACCCTAACCCATCTTCCCATCGTTAAAACTTGTGTCCATATGGAACACAATCTATTTTATACACTCTATCATACAATATCCATATGGAACACAATCTATTCCATTATCTAAAATAAATCTCTTATCATCAAAGGCTCCTAATGCCTTTTTATTTACTTCTTCACTATATATCTTATGTTTATAACTTCTTATTGTATTCATTTTCCTATATTCTTCTTTCTTATTCATCAAACAATTATAATAATTTCTAAAAGTTATTGATTTCTTTATTACATATTTCTTTATTCCCTTTAACCTTTTATCAATCTGATCACCATACTTATAAGCATATGCCTTTGCTCTCAATCCAATAAACTCACTCATTACTTTTCCACCCAACTCATCCTTAAACTTGCCAATAACCTTTTCATTCTTTGGTGAAAATAACTCACTCTTCTTACTAAAATTACTTGTATCATATACTCCAATGTTTTTCTTCATATCCTTATAAACATCGTCAGTTTTTATATCTAGAATAAAACTATCGGTGTCCATATACAACAATGAAGCATTTTCACCATACTCTTTCTTTAAATCATTATACAAATAATCATACATCAATATCTTTGATAAATCAAGAACTGCTGTTCCAATATAAATTGGTTTATCCATGACAATACTTTCCTTTTTCATATGAATAGCAGAAAAGTTCTCTGAAAAAACCTCTTCTCTCTCAAAACTTGGTTTATTTATCAATCTAGAAGCTTCTTTCCAAGATGTTGCAAATCTAATGTTTTGCCTGTTTCTAACATTCTCCATTGTCTTTCCAAAGACAGCATTATTCATCAATTTATAGAATTCCCCTTCAAATTTTACTTTTGTATTTGTTCTCATATCTGTATTGAATTTAATATACTTTTTCATCCAAGGACTTTGTTTAAATTTTAAAACTCTATGAATTTTAGCCACTCTCAACCCAGCAGATAAATATTGTCTCAAGTTCCTTTGATGCAAAACATATCCCTCTTTATCATAGAATGTTGTTAATAACTTTTCTGTTGATTTGCCTTTAATATTAAAACTTTTATGATAATCACTGAACCATTCTTTCTTTGGGGTTTCTTTCTCACATGCAAAAGGAAGGTCTTTATGCTTATTATGAAGATCACTCGGGTACTTCAAATCAACTTCAAAATAATAACCTTCTTCTTTGTCATTCAATTTCTCTTGAGAAGAAATAACAATATTCATCAAAGCCTTTTCATAATCCTTTTCTTCCACCCACTCTAATTTACCATAAGGCAGAGATTGAGACATTGCCCATCCATACAAATTATTAGCATCAAAGTACATCAAATAATTACTATCTTTTTCACTCTCATAATTTGGAAGATATTTATTATTTGCTTTAGCATATCTTTTTGAACATACTTGTGATATTCCACCTCTCTTAGACTTCTCAATCATCAAAAGCGTATCTACATCACTGACTAAATCTATATCTTGTTTTGTCATTTTCAACATTGCACTCCAAGCTAAACCAGGAGCTGTGAAATAGTGGGCAGGATCTAATCCATAACAATTTTTATTATGGCAGAGTGATCTAAAAGCTTCAAACACATCAGCTAACAATAAAACATCTGTTTTTAGATACAAATCATGATATTCTCCAAGGTTCTTTATCTTAAATATTTTCCAAATTTCTTGTGCGTGTTTATATTCCTTATCACTTATCTCTTCTTCATAAAGGTTATTATAGAAACTTTCTTTTGAAGGAAGTTGTGTTTCTTTAAATCTCATAAATGAATCCATATAACCATAAGGATAAATTCCCTTACTTGTAAGAATTTTCTCTTTACTTTGAATTTCATTCCTTGTTTCAATTTCCTCTCTAGTTAGAATTCCCTCTTTAATCAGAATTTCATCTATAATCAGAATTTCCTCTTTAGTTAGAATTTCATTCTTTGTTCGAATTTTCTGTATAATTAGAATTTCATCTTCAGTAAGAATTTCTTCATTCATTTCCTCATTAATTAGAATTTCCTCTTTACTTTGAATTCTCTCTTTAATCTGAATTTCCTCTTTAGTTAGAATTTCCTCTTTTGGAAAGAATGAATTAAGATTTGGAAAAGAGCCCGTGGAGCTTAGATTTGATGCGAGGTTGGCTAGTGGTGTTCCCATAAACTTGTAAGAATCAAGAAACCGAATACGAGTTATAGGTTTTGTGAATATCATTTTTGTAAATGAAATATACTTTTGACTTGTGTTTGTTATGGCAGAAACATTCCCTGGTGTTTTTGAAAGTTCATTTATAAATAGATGTGTATCATAGTTGGCGCTGTTGTGAAGAAAGACTGGAATAAAAGAAGGTAATTTATAATTAAGATTACAACAGGAATGAGCGGGGCCTCTATATTTACCAGTAAGATGGCAATGATCCCTAACTTTAGACTCCTCAATTTCCTCCTCACAAATAGGACAGATATTGTTCTTTCTAAATTCTAATTTTTCTTCTATGGTTAATTTCATCGGTTCATTTGTTTCTTTCATTAATTTAGTTAGTCTTATACAATCCTTTTCTAATCGTTTTACAAACTCTTGTGAAGCATTTTTTCCACTATACTGTTCAAGTTTATTATACTTTTCTCCAACAGATGATTTGATATAATAACAGAAACCACAAGGAATATGTTTTTGATATTTATTTGTATATGGTTCTTTTGGATTAGGAGAAGCAGTATTTATCTTTTTAAGGATACATTCAAAATCAGCGTATATCACAAATGGGTGCATGATAGATTTATTATAATCTTCAAAAGAAATCTTTTCACCAGGTTTAGGCATTGTAATTACAGCTGATTTATGATTACTACAATATTTTGAATGTTGTTCTAATCGTTCTTTTGTATGAAATGAATTAAGACATCGCTTACAAGGATATATTTTGTTTGCTGTTCTGAATACCTGAGAAGAGATTAATCTTGATAAATTATTGATGTATGTGTAATGTGAATTATTTCCAACACTAAAATATAAAAGATCAATGTGTGTTTCTTCATTTTTAAAGTTGTTTGAAATTTTTAATATTTGAACTTTGTTTGTATCCGTTAATCCATATACATTAATAGAAAGATTATTCTTTTTCTCAAATTTAGGAATATCTGTTAGTGGCATTGGGAAATTAAAATCTTTAATGTCCAAGGTATTCTCATATTTCATATATTGTTTTACTCTTTCTGAATTACATTTTGGTGGATGTAAGTGAGCAAGAACAGACCAGAGAAAACATTTATTATCATTATTCTTAATATTAACAACTGCCTTCTTTCGTTTTATTTCTTTTGGTAATTCAATATAAGAAGAAGCTTTAAGAGGGTTTGATTTTAGAATGTGTACATCTAAAAAGATGATTTTTTTAATATTGAATCCACTTCCTACCACTGTATTATCAACATCCTCCTCTTGTCTTGATAGTTCTTCATAAACCCCACTATTCAAAAAATCTTGAAATGATGTTATAAAATGAAGATCTGTCCTCATATAAGGAGTTTGTTCTTCATCTTGTCTTTTCATATTCATTTTCACTCCCATATAAAACTTTAAAGTTTTCATTTCTTTTAATGTTTTTTTAATAAATTTTTCAACATCAGGTTTCACTATTTCAATTGATTCAACTATTGATGATGGACCGGGTTCTCCAAATTGAAAAATCCTTATTTTTATATGCCCTTTAAATGCCCCATCAGTGTTTTCCATATAATAGTCTCCCTTTACTTTAAACTCATTTTTCTTGTGTTTTTGTGATTGAAGATGCCTATTATAACTACTCTTCAAAATATCCTTTGAGCAGGTATCACAATGTTTTCTTTCCAACTCAAGAGGGGATATTTTGTGAAATAGATTAAATGTGTGTTTGTTGGTTCGGAGGTGTTTTCTATAATGTTTATATTCGTGATTACAAACATCGCAGTATGTTGTATTCACCATATTTATATAATAAAACTTTGCTTAAACTAAAAGTTTCTTGATGAAAATTTCGTTTATTTTACAGGTGAATCTGTGCTTAAACTAAAATTTTCTTGATGAAAATTTCGTTTATTTTACAGGTGAATCTGTGCTTAAACTAAAATTTTCTTGGTGAAAATTTCGTTTATTTTACAGGTGAATCTGTGCTTAAACTAAAATTTTCTTGATGAAAATTTCGTTTATTTTACAGGTGAATCTGTGCTTAAACTAAAATTTTCTTGATGAAAATTTCGTTTATTTTACAGGTGAATCTGTGCTTAAAACCATTTTATCCTCCAACTTTTTCACTTAATAAATACAATGTTTCAAGACACAAAAGACAAGTTTCAATCAATCTCTTCATTTGTTAAAGATGCTGAGAAATATGTCAAGGATGTAAAATTGAACAAAGATAAATATAACAACTATTGGATAAAAACAATTATGGTGGATATGATGAGTTCTTCAATTTACTTCAGTGGAAGGGCTTTCAGTATACCTGGAAGAACATCAATTAAGGTATCTCTAACAAAAGTTTCTCCTCTCCTTCTGGCAATATATTCAAAACTAGAAAAAGCAATGAAACAAGAAAAGGTATCAAAAAATAAAAACCTTATGGATGAAGCTTTAGAAAGAAAAGATAAGACCATCTGTAATATGCAAGGAGAAATTTGTATTTTTTTCAACAACCCTAAAGATATAAATCCTGATGAAATAAAGGATGTTAATATATCAGGTGAAATGACATTTCGTTCAATTGTAGTTAAGGATCATTTTAAAATTACCTTTAATATAAAAAATGTAGCAGTTGAATCTGTTAATGAAAAAATGTATATCGATATCGATGGTAATGTTTTTTCTACTAATTAAATGAGCCAATATTCAACTGAAGATTTTGAAGATTATGAGAGTGATTATGATACCGAGAGTTTGCATTCAAACGATAGTTATGGCACCGAGAGTTTGTGTTCAAATGATAGTTATGAAATTATAGATGATTCTGAAAGTATCGAAGATGATATCGAAGATGAATTTCAGTTTAAGTAAAGTTTTACTTTATAAATATGAATAGTTTACTCGATTTTGAGCCTCTTGAATTCCATGATTCTCCATATGACAAATTTGAGAATTGTCCTGCGTGTGAAAGACGGGGATTAAACACAGAGTCAAAAGCCTATAAACAATGTATATTCTGTGATTATCTTCTAATTAATGATAATCAAAAATATAAAAAGGAAAATAATTCTTTTAGATTTACACCAAAAATGAATTACTTTACAAGATTGATTCGAGAAATGAATGTAAAGAACGAGGGTGAGAACACACCTTTCCTTACAAGGGAAGAAACTGAACGTATTAGAGAAATGTTCAAAGGATTGTTGTTATATCTTATTCATGGATGTGATTTTCAGGGAAATATCAACACAAGATATTGCATAAATAAAATAATGGATTATCTTGAAATTAAACCTGAACTTAGGATAAAATATAGAATTTCGAAAAAAGCCAAGAATAAATTAAATAACCTGTTTTCCAAATATATAAATGAATGATTTTTTACCTATTTGGGAAAATAAGATAAAATTTGACAACCATAAAAATCTCCCAAATTCATTAAGATGCCTCATAGTTGGTTCAAGTGGATGTGGAAAAACCTGCTTACTTTTAAAGATGCTCCTCACTCCCAACTTTTTAGATTATGATAATTTAATAATTTTCACAAAGTCGAGTTTTCAACCAGAGTATCAACTACTCTCACAAGGTTTTAATGCTGGTCTTCAAAAAGAAGATATAATCGGTTTATTTAAACTTCAAAAAAACCTAAATGATTTTAACATTGAAGATATAATACAACTATTTTGTGATACACAGAGATGTAAAAAGAAATCAAAACCGATAACTTGTATTCTGAGTGATAATACGGATGATATACCGTCTCCCCAAGATTTGGATAAATCCAAAAAGAACCTCGTTATCTTTGATGATTGTGTTAATGAGAGAAACCAAACGGTAATGGACAGCTACTACACAAGAGGGAGACATTCTTCTTGTAATTGTATTTATCTTAGTCAATCGTACTTTCAGCTTCCTCGTCGTTCCATCAGAAACAATGCTAATACTTTTATTTTATTCAAGTTAAATTCAATAGATATAAACAATTTTTGGAGAGACAATTGTTCTACATTATGTAGTAAAAAGGAATTTGGGGATTACATGAAACACACGACTGAAAAATATAAATATATTGTTGTGAAACAAGATGAGATATTAAATGATATTTTTCAATAAATAAATGGATGCGAAAGAAAGAGCAAGAAGATTTAGGGAACATCAAGAGTTGGTTTCAAAAGTTGTAAAACAGCAGGAAGACATAAAGAAGAAACGCAGACAGAAACTAACGGGCGAAGAAGCATTTGAAAGAAAACAAGAGAAATTTTTTAAACCACTTTTAAAAACTTCCCAAGGAAAAATGAAAGATGTTTCCACAGTTCCCACGGTAGAATATACTCCTAAAAAACTTCAAATGTTAAAAGATTTCAGTCAAATGACGGAGGAAGAATTAGAGCATTTAGGAGAATTAGAATATGATGATGAAGGTTTATTTCAACAACTGGAAGAGATTAATCGACCCCCTGATTATATTGTGAATGCTCTTCAAAACAATGAATATTCAGCGGATTCAAAAACCAAAGCAGGACTCATTCCAACAGAACAATCAGCAATATTTCATCTTGTTCAAGAAAAGGTATTGATATTTAATGATGAATTAAGGTTCTTGGGTTCTGCTCAACCCCTGTTAAACTAACTCCGAGATTAATGTTTCTTCTCACAAAAGATGGAAGACAAGGTTCAACTGTGAGGGATGAATCAAAGTATATTGATAAACCATTGGATATGGAAAATAATGATGATAGAGTATATATTGATCTGCTGAACACTCTAAATTATAAGGTTATTCTTTCTGGTAAAAGTAGGAAGAATGAGAAGGAGAAACACATTATTCAGGCTTTAAGTATCCTTGGTTCAGGTGTTAGTTTTCTTCCAAATGACCCATCGCAATTAGTTAATAGACTGTTATTGTTGTTAGGCAGTAAGAAGGCTGGAAATAACAATTGTTTTAATGAAGCATCAGCCATTTTAGACCAGTTGATGAACATGAAAATAATTAATAAATATCAATATAAAGACATTTTATCTCATATTAAATAAGATGAGAAGCACAATCCTTAGTTTCAATTTCACAACAAGCGACCACACATCTTCATTCCCATACCCACTACAACTTGACACAACAAAAGAATATGAGGCATCTTTATTGTCCATGGAAACTTATAATACCTTATTTAATATAACCGAGAAAAATGACAAGTTTAGTTATAATCCAGGAAGTGGATACAAAACGATAACAGTCTCACCCGGAGCATATGAGATTTCTCAAATATCTTCCGAAATTGCTCGTCTTATGAAAGAACAGGGTGATGAACCAAAAAATATTGTTATAAACATTCAAAAACATACTTCAAAATCAACGATTAAAGTTAAAAATAACTACAAGGTTGATTTCACAATTGATAATTCATTTAGAGAGTTATTGGGTTTCTCCTCAAAAAAGATTGAAACTAATGGGACGTTTTACAGTGATAATGTCATTCAAATATCCTCAGGAATAAATTCGGTGTTAATTCACTGTGATTTGATTGATGGTGCTTATAATGATGGGAAAAAAACAAATACAATATTTTCATTCAGCGCATACTCAACCCCAATTGGTTATAAATTCAATATGGAACCCAAAAATTTGGTTTATCGACCTGTGTCAGGAAAAACCATACACAGAGTAAATTTTAGGATAACCGACCAAGATAATCGTGTGATTTCTTTTAATGGAGAAGTTATATCCATCAGAATTCACCTACGTGAAGTTTTCCAAAAAATAAATACGATGGTTATTTTGAGGAAACACGAGTTGGGAAAATATAAAATAATTACAGGGGATGGGATGTTCCTTTCCCCATACTACAAGGGTGAAGGTATGTATCTTGGTAGAGGATACTATAAACCTAAGAGACAAAGGGGTGTTGGACATCAATTTAGAGGAGATGGGATAATTGATACTCTCATGGGTATTGGTTCAACTATTCTTAAACATAAAGATCTAATTGGTTCAACTGCTTCTGCTGTGGGAAATGTAGCAGGTGCCGTAAAGAGTATAAAAGATGCTCAGAAGGAATCTCATAAATTACAAGCAATAAAAGAAATTAAGAAAGGCAAAACTCAGTTGTGCCCCCAAGATCGACAGAAAATAATTCAAATACTTGGATCAGGGTTTCAAAAGTTTTAACATCTTTTTTCCTAAACAAATACAAGTATGGAAGCAATTGATAGTATCTATGATTTGGATGATACTATTATTATCTCAAACTCCACTAAAAAGAAGATTACTTCAAGGTAAATGCAATAACTGGAACAGACTGGAATACGAATGGTACAAAAAGTTTTGAAATAAATAATCAACAAACCTATTTGAATCTCTCCGAAAGTTTCTTGTTGTGTAAATTTAAATTCACTAAGGCTGGGAATAACACAAACGCTACACTTGTAAATGATTTCTTCTGGAAAATGTTTGATAGTGTGCGTTTGTATATTGGAACACAAGAAGTTGAAGCGGTTGATTATGTCTCTGCTGTATCTGAAATGATAAAATTTACACTCTATACATTCAGTGATAGAATGGGAAAGGGGTCTGTCGAAGGTTTTATTCCTGATATGTCAACGGGAACAAACACAGACCCTGGGTATACTCAAAGGAAAGGAATGTATAATGATGATACAAAAGCAGAAAATAGTTTTACTGTGGCAGTTCCTCTTAAAGGTATATTTGGATTTTGTGATCATGATAAAGTTCTGTATGGCCTTAAAATTAGATTTCAACTACAAAGGAATGATAATGAAAATCGATTGCTTTTTGGTGTTGGTAGTGCTTTTGGTGATCAGAATAAATTTGTAATTGAGGAAATGAGTTGGTATATCAGTGAATATACTCCTAATCTTAAAACAGAAGAGATGTTGAATCGAAGACTTAACTCAAAGAAACCACTCAGTGTATCATACCTCAAAAGAAGATGTCAACACGTTAAACTCAATCAAACAACTTACACGTGGAATTTGGGTGTTCTGGAAGGAAAGCCACGATATCTGTGGATCATTTTTAAAAAGCCAGATGGTGATACTGCGACTGATAAGAATAATGCATTGAGTGATAATGCTAAGGTGAAACAACTTCGCGTTTCTCTAGATGGAACATTTTACCCACGAGATAGATTGGAAATTAATTGGGAAAAAATGATTTTGCTGAAGCATACAAGTCTTACCAAAAGGTGTGTGAAAGTAATGGAAATAAAGAACCTATTTTGGATATGACAGCATTTAAAAGTTTGTATACAATCTATGCGTTTGACCTGAGCGCTCAAAAGGAAACTATAAAGTCTAATCGAGTGGATACTTCCCTATACATTGAAAGAGGAGAGAGTGAAGAAGTTGATACATATTGTTTGCTTTTGGAAGAAACAGAATTGCAGATTAATACAGATAATGGTGTGATGATTAGTCTCACATAATTTTTTGTTAAATAAATGAGTGGCAAAGTACCAACTGGGGTATATGTTAATCAAATCAATCTTCATAAACTATCATCTTGTGTTCAAAATCAAAAGCCTTGTACGATTAACGTTAATACAATTCAGAGAAAAGGAGCAGTAAGAATTGATGTTTTTCTCACAAGAGAACAGGTTAAAATCTTGAATGACACTGGCTCACTTAAAATTAAAATGACAAAACCAATGTTGAAAAAATATTCAATAAGAGAGACGAGTGGAGGATTTCTCCCATTTCTAATTCCTTTATTTGCTGGTTTAAGTGCGGTTGGAGCATTGACGGGTGGTATTTCAACAGCGGTGAAAACTGCCAACGAAAGGAAGGCTCAACTCCAGGCTCAAAAAGAATTGGAAAGACATAACAAAGAGTTGGAGAAACAAATTAGTGGAAGTGGTGTAATTGTAGATTTTGCTGAAAAACTTGAAGGTCTGCCTGATAAAGCGAGATTGTTAGTTGGAGATATGCTTTCTTCTATAGCACAAGCAGGTGTAAAATTAACGAAAAGAGGTAATGGATTATATCTTTCTAATAAATAAATGAGCATTGATGAGTGGTTGAAAAAATTTGGAAAGAATACAACATCAAATTTACAACTTGTCAAATATTGTAAGAAATTAAAAATTCATAATGTGGTTATTTGTATGAGAGATGAATTAACAAATGTGCCGAAACATACAAAGAATATTATTATGAACTTAGAAGATAATAATGGGAACGGTTCTCATTGGGTTTGTATTTTTAATAGTCAAGACAAATATTATTTTGATAGTTTTGGTCTTCCACCACCTGTTGAAGTCATAAAATTCTTACAGAATGGTGTTTATCAAACATTTCAAGTCCAAGAATTAAATTCCAAGTGTTGTGGCCAATTATGCCTATATGTGTTATTTCAACTCAACAAAAATAAAAAATTTATGATATTATTTTTAATCTAATATAAATGACTTATGTTGGTAAAGATGGTTCTATCTTTGGTTTATCTCAAGAACTGGATATTGATTTATCAAATTATTACACAAAGGCACAGGCTGAACGACATAAATATAATATAACCAAAAATATTAACATGAAAAATGCTTATAAATTAAAAAATTATCCAAGCCCGACTGACGCGAATGACTTGGTGAGATTAAGCGATTTATCACAATATATATCCTTAAATAAAACGGCTGTGTATTCCAAAGATACAGAAGTGTTGATATTATCTCCAGGTCATACACAATTCACAGTTCGAATTAAAATATTTTTTTATAAAGAAGGGCGTATCGTTTGTATGAGAATAGAACAATGGGGGTATGATATGAATGATTTAGGGTATAATTGGTCATTTAAAATTAACCTCGAAGACCTGGAACAATTAAATCAGTCTCGTAAGGAAGAATATTATCCACTTGGTATCGAGAATGAGTTTTGTGGGGCCACGATTAGTAAACAACAAATAAAAGAATTTAATAAGGGTAAATATAATAATGGTTTTGCCCTTGTTTATCTCATGAAAACAGAAAAAACAGGATTATATATAATAAGTAAGGAAATACAAAATGATTTAACTATGGGAAGATGGGGAGGTGTTTCGTGCCATAATATTATTCTAACATATATTTCTAATACATAAATGGCAGCAAGAAGGCTTCAAGAAAATTATCATTTCTGTGTCCAAGCATACCTTCAAGAAAAGGGTATTCGGTATTTTAATAAATATGTTCTACAACATAAGAATGAGGTATTTTCAATAAAAGATTGGCATTATGCTGATGTTGATAAACCGACAACTTTAGATTTAATTAGAATGTTAAATAATGAAAAAATTATAAAGTTAAGAAAAGGTAAGGCTCTTTTAGAAATTCAAAAGAAATTTTATTGGTTTCCTGTTGTAAAAAAATTATTTTGGATACAGGAATAACAAGAAATCCTGATGAATATATGTATAATATTCTATGGGGTGTAAGCGATTCAAGGATAGTAAGGGATGAGGAAGGAGTTGAAGAAGAGAGGGAAGAGGAGGAAAAGGAGAAGAGGGAGAAGAAAGAGAAGGAGGAAAAAGAGAAGAGAGAGAAGGAGGAGAGGGAGGAAAGAGAGAAGAGAGAGAGGGAGGAGAGAGAGAAGAGAGAGAGGGAGGAGAGGGAGAAGAAAGAGAAGGAGAGGGAGGAGAGGGAGAAGAAAGAGAAGGAGGAAAAAGAGAAGAGAGAGAAGGAGGAGAGGGAGGAAAGAGCGAGACAAAATAAATATCAAAATATGGAAACCAGTGAGATTAAAAAAAGATTAAGGGTATTACAGAAAATAACTCAACCCACCGAGGAGGAAAACAAAGAATTGGTAAGTCTATTTGCAATACTTTCGACAAGACTATTGACATCGACAAGATATGGATTTTAATTCAAGTTTTTCATTTTTTTTTCTTAAATAAATGGGGGAGAGAGTGAAGGCATTTCTAAGGATTCTTTATGTTTTAAAAATCAAGATTCAAATGTGCATGTTGGAAACTAAAAAGGTTTTTGCACTCTGCAGGAATTTTTCTCATAAATAAATGAGTTATTGTCTCAAATGTAAAAAGAAAACTAATACTAAAAATATTTCATATATTAAAAGTAAAAATAACAGGGTTATACAAAAAGGTATATGTTCGGTGTGTGGTTCAAAAAAATCAATTTATCTCCCAACACAAACTAGGAGGAGATATCCAAAAGTTTTTATCAGGAAGTAAATTTACAACTACTGGAATACCAGGGGAATTACATCTTCCAGGGTATTCTTTCTGTGGCCCAGGCACAAACTTGGATAAAAGATTAGATGAGGCAGACAATCCTAAATCCTGGAGTAAGCCTATCAATAGAGTTGATGAAGTGTGCATGAGACACGATATTGATTATGGGAATACCACAACGTTGCAAGAAAAGCATGAAGCCGATAGAGAAATGTTGTATAATTTGTCTCTGATACAAAATCCAACCTTGAGAGAAAAAGTTGATCGGTTCATTGTGAAGAAGATGATCAGTGCTAAATTGAAACTTGGTCTTGGAAATTCAAAAAACTTATAGGCTCTAATGATGTTATTAAGACTGAAGAGCAATTAGCTGATGAATTACATAAACCAATATTCACAAAGTTTCAGAGAAGGAAAGTTTATTCCAAGGAAGTAGATTATATCTGGTCTGCTGATTTGATTGAACTCAATAATGATAAGGGGTACAAGTATGCTTTAACCGTTATTGATTTGAGGAGTAGATATGCGTGGGTTGTACCATTAAAAAACAAAACAGGTAATACTCTTATGTTAGCCTTCCAAAAGATATTTAATAAAAGTAAGAGAAAACCTAAAAAATTGTGGACTGATGAGGGTAGGGAGTTTTATAACAAGACATTTATGAATTTTCTAAAAAATAACAGTATTACATTATACAGTACCTTTAATGAAGGGAAGGCAGTTGTTGTTGAACGTTTTAATCGTACCTTAAAAGAGAGACTATATAAAAAATTCACACAACTCGGTTCACAACAATGGTCATCTTTTATTCAGGATATTGTGGATAAGTATAATGACACGATTCACACGGCAACAAATATGAAACCATCAGAAACATTTACAAAATTAAAATATGAAAAAGAGATTAATGTCAGAAAACCTAAGTTCAAAGTTGGTGATATCGTAAGAATATATAGGTGGAAATCTCATTTTGAAAAAGGTTATACGAAAAGATGGACCAACGAGCTTTTTAAAATTGTTGATGTAATAGATACGGTTCCTTGGACTTATAAGATATATGATTTGGAAGGGGAAGAGATTTTAGGTTCATTTTATTCACAGGAATTACAAAAGACAAAGATAAATTGAAATTTTTTGACTCCGCCCCTTTTTGGCTCCACCCACACAAGCCCCCGCCCACACAAGCCCCACCCACACAAACCCCACACAAACCCCACCACACACCCCCCCCACAAGCTCCAATAAATTGAAATTTTTGACTCCGCCCTTTTGACTCCGCCCACACACGCCCCTCCCACCGAAGCCCCGCCCACACAAACCCCACACAAGCTCCACACAAAAACTCCACACAAGCTCCACACACACAAACCCCACACAAGCTCCACCCATATTCATCATATTCACATAATTAGTGATTAGTTAATTAGTTCCCCACACACACAACATGTTTATTTAATTAAAAAATTATCCACCCATCCACACAAGCTCCACTCATCCACCCATCCCCCCATCTCTCCACCCATCCATTTATCCACACAAACCTCATCCACATAAGCCTCATCCACATTCACCCCTCCCACACAAGCTCCACCCACATAAACCCCTGCCCATATAAACCCTGCCCACATAAACCCCTCCCACATAAGCCCTGCCTACACAAGCTCCACACAAAAACTCCACGCACATAAACCCCTCCCACACAAGCTCCACCCACATAAACCCCCGCCCACACAAGCCCCACCCACACAAGCCCCACCCACACACACACCCCGCCCACACAAGCCCCTCCCACACACACCCCACCCACACAAGCCCCCACCGAAGCCCCGCCCACACAAGCCCCGCCCACACAAGCCCCACCCCCCTCATCCCCCCTGTGCGCCCCCACCTTTGACCCACCACCTCCCTCATCCCACCCCCACCCTTCCCCACACACACACATGGGGAGGGGAGGGATGGGATGAGGGGGTGATGGGTCATTGGGGAGCGCACCCACCCCCCCCAACCCCCCACCTTTACATCTCTTTTATTCTTTTCTTGTAATTCAGAATCAAGTAATTGTAAACAAAACAAATATAGTTTATTAATATTGAAAATATTAAATATTCATTTGCGAGAATGTACAATCTTTCCCAGCAATCTTCTTCAGATGCCTTGTGATTTCGAAACTCAGACACCATATTCTGTTTTGAAACAAAAAGTGGATAATAATTAGGTTCTATAAAGATAATTACATGGTAATATGAATAAGCCTCGTTGACCACTGAATTAACACACCAGGAGCCTGTCATCCTTTCAAGGTCAATAAAATGAATTCCAGTGTACTGACAAAACCACGTCCAAACTAATGATGCAACCAACATAAGGCGACATTCTAAAGAGAGAGTGATATTAATAATAATTCAGAAATATTTACCTCCAGAAAATCATGTGTTGTATGAGTGATATTAATAATAATTCAGAAATATTTACCTCCAGAAAATCATGTGTTGTACAAGATTGCTTCAACAGCTGATGTTGTGCGATAGTGCTGAAAAAAAATAATAATAAGTCAAGGGTATAGATGAAGAGACAGACAGGGAAAGCAACACACACACACACACACACGCACACACACACACATACACACACACATAGACACACACACACACGTGCCTCACCATTGGTTTAATTCATTCGAGATCAGAGACCAGTCATTATAAATCATTGGCCTCTTCAATAAGAGCAGAGAGAGGTAGGTAGAAAGACAGACAGAGAGAGAGGCACACACACACACGTGTCTCACCATTGGTTTAATTCCTTCGAGATGAGAGGACGTGATAAGACTTCATGCCACTCATTGAAAATGTCTTTCAATTCTCTTCTAAAATCATTGATCTCTTCAATAAGAGTATTAATTTCATGAACCACGTCGTGATATGTGAACTCAATTTCTTCCAATGCCCTGTCAGGGAAAAAATATATATATATATATATATATATCAGAATTATCATGATTTAATTAATAATCATTTGCTTCATCGTTCAAAGAGAAAAGCATACACAAACTTACCAACTCTGTAGTGGGCTGTTGGCTTCATCGGAAGAAATATCGTCCATGCCTCAGTTGTAAAAATGAAAATCCCGTCTGGCAGAAACTTTGTCTGGCGAACCGCTTATAAAGCAACGATGAGGAGATTGCTTAATCATTGGGTGTGGGCACAGGAAATGACAAGCTTCTCTTAATGATCTCATCTGGCCACCGCCCGAGTTGCAAATCATTTTTGGACATAAACCACGCCATAAAAGTTTTGATTCAAATGTTTTCAGTTCGTGTTCTGAGATAAAATATAAACACGAGACCTTGTCTCACAGAATAGTTCCTATTTTTTCACAGCATGACAGTCCAAAACCACTTCCTCATTCACACAGCATGGCCGTGTCAAAAAAACACTTCCTCATTTTCACGGCATGAACTGAAAACATTTGAAACAAAACTTTTTTTCTGGCATGGTTTATGTACAAAAATGATTTGCAACTCGGGCGGTGGCCAGATGAGATCATTAAGAGAAGTTTATCATTTCGTAATGGCACAAAAGGGGTATCTTAAAAAATATAAAGATTCAAATGTTTTGTTTTTCAATATTTTAGATGGGGATTATTGTGCAAAGAAAATTAAACTATTGAAGGAATTTGAGAATGAACAAATGTTTATAGGTTCAATGAGTGAGCTAAACAATATGCATTGGTTATTTGATAAAGAGTGCCCCGAGGCTTAGACGTTTCAGATATTTCTTTCGAATCACCTTTAACAAATCTTTATCTTGTTGTATGGGTTATTTGATAAAGAGTGTCCCGGGGCTTCGGCGTTTCAGATATTTCTTTAGAATCACCTTTAACAAATCTTTATCTTGTTGTATGGGCTATTTGAATAGAGAGCCCCTAGGTTAAAAGGGGAAATAAAAAATGACCATTTTTACAGCCATTTTTCCCTGCTGTGCAGGGGTTTGGCTTTTTCTTGAGGCAATGTTTTATGGCCGGATGCCCTTCCTGACGCCAACCCTGGTCGCCTCTTACGACACACAGGGATATGGTACACCTATTCTAACCGGGGCATACACCGGGACCAGTACACTGGCACTCATTTCGCCGACCTCGGAAGGATGGCAGGCTGAGTCAACCCCCTGGTGTTAATTCAGCAGCCAACGGGATTTGAACTCAGGACCCTGGGATCCCAAGCCGCCACCCTAACCACTAAGCCAACACCAGGCTCCAGGTTAAAAGGGGAGACAAATAAATATACCTTGGGCTAAAAAGGGGATTTATTTTTTTAGGGGAAAAAAAAAGAAAAATTTCATGGCTGAAAATCCCCCATTCATTTACATGGGGAAAAGTGAGCCAGAACCAGTATTCTTACCCTACTCCTTTGTACAAATGCAGAAAGGGCAGCACCCAGATATGGGAGAAAAATTACTTGACTTATTCGAAGGAATAACCCAATGTGCTAGTCGCCACTGTAAATCTCCAGTCCTTTTTGCAACCAGCTTACTATAGAATGAGTTCCATATCGGCTCAGATGGGAGTCCTTCCGGCATTAGTCTTTTCTATCTGGCCGCTCCATTCAATGGAGAGTCCTCGAGTAGGACTTGAGTAGACAGTCTATATTGGTCTTTACTGCTATATTTCTGAAAAAATTTTTTCCTGAGCTCATGGGGGGTAAATCTCTCTGACTCCTGGGGTGGTACTAACCGTGTCCCCAGCGGATTGTTTTTAAGACTGGGAACCCATAAGGCTTTACTCTTGTTCCAGTTACAGTTCAACGAAGATGTCAAGCAAAAGAGATTTAAACACTTAACAAATGCAGAGATATCATTGTCATTCTTAATGACCACAGTGACATCATCTGCATAAGCTGATACAACGATTGAAGGAATCCCTGTGGATACAGTTACTCCTGAAAGATTTTTCCTGAATAGAATTAGAAGTGGTTCTATAACCAAGGAGAATAATAATCCAGAAACGGGGCACCCTTGCCTCACCCCTCTCTGTACCTGTATAGGAGAGATGAGCTCATTATTAATTGTAAAACTACTACATATGTTGCTGTACAGTAAGGATACATAGGCCCGAAAATTGGTGCCAAGACCACATGCTTCCAACACATGATGCAAAAACACATGATCAACACTATCAAATGCCTTTTCTAAGTCAAGGAATATTATCCCAAATTCTTTTTCCATGGAATCACACTCCAGCAAATCTCTGATCAAAATTTTTTTGTCATAAATTGATCTGTTTGGGATACAGTAGTTCCGATCAGAGTTGACGAGATCACCAATTACCATCTTCAACCAACTGGCCAACACTTTTGACTATTGTGTAGTCCGTACATAATACTGAGACCGGTCACCAGTTCTTCATCTGCCGTAAGTCTCCAGTCTTTGGTAGAAGAGACACCACCGCTCTTCTAAAACTTAGAGGCAGTTCTCCATTTACCAAAGATGATTCCAGGACATTCAATAACTCAGGGCCCAAAAGGTCCCAAAATGCCAAGAAAAACTCTGCCGGTAAGCCGTCAATTCCAGGCGCTTTCCCCGAGTTCAATCCAGCAAGGGCCTGCATTAGCTCAGGCAATGTGATTGGTGAGTCCAAGCTCAGGTGCTGGGGCTCAGTGATGAAAGGAAAGTGAGAAGAGAATGGAAGGAAATAAAAATCCCATAGTTTGCTCACAAACAGTATGTTTTGCATAAATTTTTGAAAAATAATCTCTAATGCACAACCATACATCACTGGAGTTAACAACCATGTTTCCTCTTGAGTCCAGCAGAGAAAAAACGGTATTTTGTGATTTGTTGACAAAATCCATTTGGAAAAAGGATTTGCTGGGAGTATCTCAAACCTTGATGTTGTTATCCTTAATCTGATTAACATACCTGCTGCTTTCTCTTGCATTAATTCTCTCAATTGCAGTTCCGTACACTCAACCCATACACTCTTTTCAACTAATATCCTTTGGTCTCTCCTGTTTCCATATCTGGCCACTTTACTCTCTAACTGTATGTTATCAGCTTCTAACAGTCATTGTTGTATTATTAACATTGGTGACATTTGAAACAAACTGCTGACAAAACATTCTAATCTGTGCTTTTGTGTTGTCCCACCATAACTCTAATGAAGAAAAAGAGGCTTTTTTTGAGAGTTGGATAGCCCAAAAGGTATAGAAGCCTTTTTTAAACGAAGTATCTTCAAGAAGATTGGTGTTGAATTTCCAGTACGCACTTTTATGTGAGGGTTGAGGGAAAAAGAGGCCCATGGTAACTAAATGATGATCGGAAAATAATGAGGGAAAGTGAACCGGAGAGAAAACTGCAGTCCTGAAATGCGAGTTTATGTACCACCGGTCAAGTCTAGCAAAGGATGCTCTCCCGTGAGCCCAACGTTCCCACGTATATTGAGATTCGTTGGGGTGACATAGCCTCCATGCATCTTACAAACCTATTGCTGAAAAAAAAAATAGACAAATCGGCATATGATTCAGGGTGAGGTTCTGCTGTATTTCTGTCTAAAAGAGGTTCTAAGGTACAATTAAAATCACCTCCCATGCAAATACAATCTTGATATAAATTGAGTGAAAGTGTCTGATTAAAGACAAAAAGAAGGCTCTTCGTGCTACACTCTCACTGGGCGCATACACATTGAATAGTGTAAAATGGAAATTATTGATGACCAGTTCTAGAGAGATGAACCGGCCTTTGATAATCTCTTGGAAGTGGCATGATTCAGGTACCAGCCCAGGTCTGAATAAAAAGGTCACACCAGCAGAAGAAGAAGACAAATTACTAAAGAAGCACAGTCCCTTAAAGAGGTGACACCAATCATACTCCACACCTTCAGTTATGTGCGTTTCCTGGAGTAAAAGTACATCTATTTGTTTACGATCAAACAAACTTTTCACTTGAACCTGGCGGTTGTGACATGCACCTCCGCCGTTCATATTTAATGTTCCAAAAATGATCTTTTTCATGGTTTATCCAAAGGCTTGAGCGAGTGCAGAGAAATTTCAGTCCCCGCCTTTGGAACAATCTTTCGAAGACGATGAAACTGTGACTTTGTTAACTTGAATTCAGCAAGGCTTCCTCATGATGTCTTTTGCAGCTTGAACAAATGAAATTGAATCAGGAAAGTGATCTTTAATGATCACATTTCGGTGTCAATATGTTTCATTCAGAAAGGCAAGAATAAGTTATGGGGCTATGTGTGACTGATACGATGAAGATTGAGACAACTCAGTCACCTCAGCTTCATAATTTGATTCTGAAAAATCAGACCCAGCCCCACCTGGGTCATATAAATCAGTCTGAGCAGTCACTATTTCAGGTCCTGGAAACTCTGAAGATTTGCCAGAATGTTCCTCAACTTTACTCTGGTACTCAGTACGTTAAACCGGAGCAGTAACCTCGGTTTCTTGCTCTTGAGGGCTGATATTCACTGGCTCAGTTGAATAACCAGGATAATGAGTGGGATTTTGTATCAATGAAGGGGTAGTAAGGACTGAAACATCTCCATTCTGCTCGGTCTCAGCAGGAAGTGCTGGTGACGACTTGCTAATGAGCTTTCCATCAACATCAGCCTCACCTGATGCTTTACTCGTCAAATTTCCAGTGTTGCACAGTAATCCTTGAAAATCATTTTCTTCATTAATCAATCCAAAATCATTCTCCCAAGTATCAATGCAGCTTGGAGAACCCTGAGTAACACATTGAGGTGCATCCTCAACTTCACATTCTTCGTCCAAAATTACCTTTTTTTACGGTAGTGTTGGAACTACTAATATCGGATGCTCTTCATTTCTTTGTCACGGCAACGGGATCCTCCTCCATCTCCACACTACATGCAGCAACAGCCAAACCATTTGGGTTGTCAGGGGGGATTTCATTATCTCCTAAAGCTGGGGTGTTGTCTTCTTTAGGATTAGGAACTGGAGTAAAACCCTGAGTCTTCTTATGCGAGGAAACAACAGGAAGCGTCTAGGTATTAGGAGTTACTCTATTCTCTACTATTGGGACCGGGGTAATATCTTTTTCACAATTGGTGTTGTTATGACCTGCTTCACCACACTTTACACAAGATACTTTTGGACAAAACCTTTTCACATGTCCAAATACTCCACAGTTAAAACATGTTAACGAGGCTGAAGATGCATACATTTGGTACTCATAATTGTTATAGGTAACTTTAAACGAAATATTTAGACCGGTATCGTCACCTCGATTGGGAAGAACCATATAAACCTGCCGTCGGAAACTCATAACGTTTAATCTGTTCATCTCGAGCTCCAAAAGAAATCATCGAGATTTTCGACACAACTGTTCCGTATCGTGACAGAATGCACATCAGTTTTTCATTGGTTATAAACGGGGGTACATTTGAGATAACAATTCTCATTGATGGGGTATCCATTGGCGAAGCCAATATAAAGAGAACAGTCTCTGTAGTTAATCCTGAACTTACAACATCGTGAACAAATTTTTCATCAGCCAAAAAAAAGACAACAATTTTCTTATTCATTTTCGATGCTGCTCTTCCATTTTAATTCCCTATTATTTTCCCCACTGATAAAACAATGTCTTCGGTGGCAATTCCTTCAGGTGGAACGCACACCAATGCATGCATGTTAAATTATCCTTGTTAAATTCCTTGTTAAATTATCAAACGCCTAAAACCGAGTGCGTGTGTCCGCCATATCAACGGTTTATGTCCCCCTTTTTGCTTGAGCCTGACAAAGCAAAGGGGAGTCAAACTAAAAAACAATCACACTAAAAACTAAGGAAAGTGCATTATAAGCAAAGAAAAAAACAAGGACCAAGTTTACAAGGCCTCATCAAAGCAGGTAGGCCACACCTAAATAGGCCAGCTCTCACTCTTTCCCTCTCTCAAGGATACAAGGGATAGAGAAGACACAGACAACCTCCAAAAACACGTTGGGAAGAAAAAGAGGAAAAGGAAAAAAGAACCGAGATCTCACAACACAGAGCAGGAGCCTACGGCGGCCATGACACCACGCCCAGAAACCAAACCAGAGACAGAGACTCGGAGAGAGAGAGAGAGAGAGAGAGAGAGAGAGAGAGAGAGAGAGAGAGAGAGAGAGAGAGAGAGAGAGAGAGAGAGAGAGAGAGAGAGAGAGAGAGGGAGAGAGAGAGAGAGAGAGAGAGAGAGAGAGAGAGAGAGAGAGAGAGAGAGAGAGAGAGAGAGAGAGAGAGAGAGAGAGAGAGAGAGAGAGAGAGAGAGAGAGAGAGAGAGAGAGAGAGAGAGAGAGAGAGAGAGAGAGAGAGAGAGAGAGAGAGAGAGAGAGAGAGAGAGAGAGAGAGAGAGAGAGAGAGAGAGAGAGAGAGAGAGAGAGAGAGAGAGAGAGAGAGAGAGAGAGAGAGAGAGAGAGAGAGAGAGAGAGAGAGAGAGAGAGAGAGAGAGAGAGAGAGAGAGAGAGAGAGAGAGAGAGAGAGAGAGAGAGAGAGAGAGAGAGAGAGAGAGAGAGAGAGAGAGAGAGAGAGAGAGAGAGAGAGAGAGAGAGAGAGAGAGAGAGAGAGAGAGAGAGAGAGAGAGAGAGAGAGAGAGAGAGAGAGAGAGAGAGAGAGAGAGAGAGAGAGAGAGAGAGAGAGAGAGAGAGAGAGAGAGAGAGAGAGAGAGAGAGAGAGAGAGAGAGAGAGAGAGAGAGAGAGAGAGAGAGAGAGAGAGAGAGAGAGAGAGAGAGAGAGAGAGAGAGAGAGAGAGAGAGAGAGAGAGAGAGAGAGAGACAGAGACAGAGAGAGAGAGAGAGAGAGAGAGAGAGAGAGAGAGAGAGAGAGAGAGAGAGAGAGAGAGAGAGAGAGAGAGAGAGAGAGAGAGAGAGACAGTAGACCTCCATAACTCCAAAACCATGAAACCTAGTGGCCTGCAACTTTGTATGTACAAGAAGGGAACTCCAAGGGAGTGCATGAATGAAAACTGGATGCTTGGGTAAATTTAAACATCCTTTTTGAAGATAATTGATGGTAAAACCATAAACAAGCTTACCTTTGGGCAGCATGCGTTCAACTTGCTCAGCTCAGGAGTCTTAATTGGCCATTTTGTCCACTCAGCTAAAAAAATGCCTCGTCTTGGAACAAGTCAGATTCTGTGCAATAAAGGTTCACACCTACAAATTGCTGAATACACTGCTGATCTTCATACTTATGAATCTCTGGATACATTTCTGATCTTCAAACCTATGAATCTCTGGATACATCGCAATGTTTATAAACACCTGGAGATGCTAGTGTTCATGCCTTTATTTAATTTCCACATATGTGATAAGCTATAAAATCATTTTACCTGATCCAAATTAAAAAATTTAAACTGCGGAATTGACCTTCGCAGCAGCTCTGACCACGAATAATTATATATTTTTAAAAAGTGCTCATTTGTCCAATTCGGACAATGACAATCCGGGTGTCTCTGCATGGTGCTTTGTATGACTGATCCCTTACCAAGCCCGCTGTTCCTTCTCACCCGTTTTGTTGGAGTGCTTGTTTGAGTGCTTAAGCCACTTGACGAGCACCCTCCAGTTGATCACGGTAAAACGCATGCAGTTCGTGTCATCCAGTTCGCCCACTGAAAGATGCCTCACCACACATCGCTATACACTCCCGGAGATGGGTAGTTGTGAGGAAAATGGGGGAGAAAGGAGGGGAAGGAGGAAGAGGGGAGGGGAAGGGGGTGTTCTGGTCTTGCGTTTGGTCAGAGGAAGTTTCGAGTTTCGACTTTCATTTGGTTGGAGAATTGAAGGGAAGTGGGAAGGTGAGTGGGGGGTGGTCCATCTTTGCCAGAATTAATGCAGTATTGCATGAAATGGGGGTACGTTCAAACAGGTCATATGAAACTCCTGCAGGAGAAGAAACAAAGTGAAATTTTGTGGACAGGTTCAGTGTGTGACAAGGACAAACTGCTGAGATTTTGGTGAAGATCCGGATTTGATGACTAGAATTTTAAAAGTGATTCTTCACCATTGAGAGACAGGTAAGGGCCAAAAACGAGATGCAGCACGATATCTCAAAAAGTTGTGGACGGATTCGGACGAAACTTGCTGGACAGGTTGGGTGTGTCACAAGAACGAATTGATTCGATTTTGGTGAAGATCCAAATCCAGATCTAGATGTGATAATTATTTAATTTAACAAAGTGATTCTTCACCATTGAGAGATTTGGGGGAAAAAAACGATACATAGTATGATATTTCAAAAATGTATTTATTGGGCCCGATAAGTTCTTATGGATCAGGCATTACGTGGTGGAGGTATGCGCTCTTATTGATTGTAAATACCGCTGAACGGCCATGCTGTTCTCCCCCCTCTTTCCCTCTGTAAATTAATTCCCTCGTTTTAATGAAACTTTGTGTGGCCATTGTTGTGCTTAGTAAATTGGTTGATTGACCCTTTAAACAGGCAGATTGGGTCTACGCGTGCATCCCTCAATGCGGAATGGTGACAAATTTCACTCGGCTATCCTGTCGGCATCCCACCGCGGTCGTTGTGTTTGGAGACGTCGATTCACGCCAAAGGTCGAAGACCGCAACAGTACTTCGAGAGACTGCAATTTGTGTTCAGCATTAAGCAAACGATCGGGGTTGTCATTTTGAAGCACCTGTTGAGTCTGAATAAGGTACAGGATGAGATAAACCTCAACAATTCCATAGTTATCAACAATTGGTTTTAGGATAACTGATAACAAAATAATTTCATCACAACTTTGGATCTTGTCCATCTAATATAATGTCATCCTTCCGAGGTCGGCAAAATGAGTGCCAGCATGCTGGTATACTGTGTCGGAATGGTGACCCGTCCAGGATTGTGCCCAATAGCCAAGGAGACTGCTTAAACAGCACCAACGCTCTGCACAGAATATGGTCCCAATTTCCTCCTCCTCCTATTATAATGGAATTGTTAATACTGTACTAAAAACGATGTTGTCCACATCTGGGTTCTACAATTGAGTGCTGAAGTCATGGTTGGTCTCATCCAGCCCCCTTTATGGGTCCGATGGACTCCGTTACATTCCTGCCAACATTTCCAACTGTTGTCATTCTATCATCTTCTTCCTGATGTTCATAATACTTTGCTGCTGACCGACACCCCAAGAGGGTTATCACTGAACCTGCCACAAGATGATAGCAAGGTCACCCACCTGTCCACCTGGGGTACATCAAGTCATGATGGGCTTCATTCTGATGGCATACAATGGCCGCACCAGCTTTATTAGCAAAAATAAATTCAAGAGACAAAATAAATCTACTTTCATGTTCGACAGACTTCATGCAGTTTATAACAAGCATAAGGTGAAGGTAATGTCCTTTACATTTCATTAGGAAGTTCTTGGTGCAATCACCTCCCTTAATCTCTTCTGATTTTACCTGAGCATTCGACACTCCGAAGATCCAAGATCGGAAAGCCGAGATGCACAGATTCCGAAGGACAACGTCTTCCTATTCAAAGTTCCTGATGTGCAGGGTAGCCACAATATTTTGTCACATGACATGACCTTGTGGCCACCCTGTACTGTGTTGGAGACTTTTCACTGAGGCTGTTTGGCAGGTACAAGTCTACAGATGCTCACCTTCGTTCGGTATGCAATCCAAGTCTTACCTGCCAACAGCAGGAAAAGCAAGCGTATTCTGCCCACCAATTCGAAATCTCTGTCTTAAAGGTATCCACTTGTAATATCCACAGGTGCACGCTTGTTATGTATCAGACTCACCGGATCAGGCCTGTAACGACTGAAAGTCCAAACTTCACCAACAAAAACAGATGTACAAGGGAGTCAAAACGTTTTCGTACTTTAAAAACATATAATTAACACAATCGAAGATCGTCTCAACTTCCCCGTGGTTACTGAACCCGTTCATTGAGCAAACATCTGAAACCACAAGCCGATGACATCACTCCAGCAAGTGGAGGGAATTCCGCGAATGTACGTCATTATTTTCTCGGGGTGGATACAGGTGTTGTGGATATTAGATGTGGAATTATTGAGAACGACGTCTCTGCAAAACAATATATTTTCACATTGATTCACCTTATAAGCTTGATGAACTCCATCAAGGGATATTTGTGACGTTCCCGACACCAGTCCGAGTCGAGCTGGTCAATAAAGCTCAGAACAGGTTTTTATATTACCCGCACACAAAGCGAAAATTGGGGTTCATCCAACAGAGTAACCCAGTTCCACATATGGCACTGGGTTACATGAGGAATATGGACCCAGGAGGAGGCCATTCGGCCCATCGTGCCTGCGTCACATCAACACCACACCGATTTATATAAAAACAAGAAAAATGCAAAATATTTGTTTTCGTGTTTTCTGAAGTTTGTTTTTAGTTTTTTTAATATTGTTTTGTAGATTTTTCTGCATTTTCTTGTAGATTCTCTGTATTTATTTAGATTTTTTTGTACTTTTTCTGTATTTCTTTGTAGATTTTCTGTATTTGTAGTTTTTTCTGTAGGTTTTTGTTGTTTTTTTATTGATTTTTTTGTAGGTTTTCCGTATTTGTAGTTTTTTCTGTAGGTTTGTGTAGTTTTTTTCTTTAGATTTTTTTGTAGGTTTTCTGTAGTTTTTTTCTTTAGTTTTTTGTAGGTTTTCTGTAGTTTTTTGTTTGTTTTTCTGTTGTTTTTTTTTGTACTTTTTCCTGTAATTTTTTGTAGTTTTATTTGTTTTTCTATTGGTTTTTTTGTACTTTTTCGTGTAATTTTCTGTCTTTTTGTCTCCCCCCGACACAAATCTCAATAATAAAATACATGATCTCGCGTAGAAGTTTCCACAACCTCTTGCGAACAACTGGAAATGACGTCGCCTTCTGTCTGTCTGTCCATCTGTCTGCAAACTTCAGTTTATGAACGAGGAACAACTTTATGTCAATTGAATGTTATATTTTGAACATGAATCGGAACATTAATGAGAAAACGAAGCTGCAGTTTAGCAGCGTACATTGCCTCTGGATTGTCAAGATCACACATGCTTTTTCCTGTTTGCCTGTCCTGGCAATCAAACAAAATTGAAAAACATTCCAAACAGGAAATTTACTGTTTTTAAGGATGTCATAAAGGATACAAACACCAGGTATGAGTAACTATTGTAACAAATCAAATAAGGTGGTGTAATGGACTGCAGCAATAGCCAAAAACTTTTAGGATTTTTTTTTTTTATACAACCTTCGAAATCTTCTTATATATTATTTCCGAGTTTGTGGTTTCGCGTTGCGCTATCTTCGACTTTGTTCTGCGCTTGAGTAACGTGCTATTCGGCTTACATTATCTCAAAGACCAAATGAGGTGCATGGTACAAAAAAGTAAATAAAATGGTTCTGAAACAGTGAAATCGTATTCCACTTATTGCATTAAAGTAAAATTACTACTGATACTCTGCATCAGTTCCTTTCTCAAACACACCCACCCCAACATGTCGCGCAGAGCACGGGTTATGCTAGTATATATTATTTCCGAGTTTGTGGTTTCGTGTCGCGCTATCTTCGACTTTGTTCTGCGCTCGAGTAACGTGATATTCGGCTTACATTATCTCAAAGACCATATGAGGTGCATGGTACAAAAAAGGTCAATAAAATGGTTCTGAAACAGTGAAATTGTGCCAAAAACGGTTACTGCATTTGGCTTTGTGTCCTTTGGTCTTACGTAACCTATGTATAAAAAGAGGGTTATGTAATGGTACATGACTGATTGTTAGGAATCTCCACACCCATGTTCTAGATGCTGAGATCCAAACTGGGGCAAACAAAGGTGACTATGTGTTGATACCACGAATCAAACTGGCCCCATCAGATGTGAACTTGCCATTCATTCTTGAAAGAACACAGTTTCCAGTAAGAGTCAGCTACTGCATGACTATAAACAAAGCGCAAGGCCAAACCTTTGATAAAGTTGGGTTATATCTTCCACAGCCGGTGTTCAGCCACGGTCAGCTATATGTTGCCTTCTCACGATCACGTCGGTTCTCGGACATTACGGTGCAAATTATACCAACTACAAAACAAGGGTTCCACAATGACAATGCTATAACCCAACACATTGTGTATCAAGAAGTACTTTGAACATTGTATTCCACTTACTGCATTAAAGTAAAATTACTACTGATACTCTGCATCAGTTCCTTTCTCAAACACACCCACCCCAACATTACGCGCAGAGCGCAGGTTATGCTAGTCTTTATTTAAATTTAATTATGTACTTGAACACTGTAGAACACAAATCGTCTTCTTGTCGCTTCCAAAAGCCTCCAGTTTTGCAGTACTTGGATATGTTAAATAAGGTGGTCTGGAAGACACTGCATCAGTGGCAGTAAACTTCCAGAATTAATTTTTTATACGACTTTTAAATTCATTATTTTATTTCAATTGAAATGTATACTTGAATACTGCGTGGGGTAAGGTGCTCTATGAACTCTCTAGTTGTTCGTTGTACTCGTCCAAAGCTTGGCAGAAATGTCAATTGGAGAGTATCTCCTGGAAGAATACTTTGTTGCATCTTGAGATTTTAATGCATATTTCCGAGGGATGTATTATCAAGGAGGTGCTGTATAATTTGATTGTCTTCTTTAAGTTATTTTATGTTTGGGTCAATTTTCTGGGATTCTATCCGTTTGATGATCAATGGTTATGGGGCAGTCAAATGCCGTTTTGCAGTTGATCAACGCTGTTGACACTGGTTCTTCATTGATCAAAATTTTCTCATATACAAGGGGTGGTCAATAAGTTTTGTAAACTGGGTATATAATGAAAATGCAGAACCACAAGTCACATTTAATTTGTCAATATAGTCTCCCTTGATTTCAATGCACTTACTCCACTAATCCTTCAAACTCACTTTGCCAGTCCTGTAGAAGTCTTCTGACTGCTCCTCACACCACACCTCAGTAGCCAACTTCAGCTCATCATCCTGAACACAGTGCCCTTGGATGTGGGACTTCAAGTTTCAAAACAGAAAAGTCACTCAGGGCCAGATCTGGACCATATGGTGGGTAGTTGAGTTGTGAGAAATCACAAGTGTGAATAGACACCTGTGCAACATGGGATTTGTGGACCAGCGCATTGTCATCGAGCAGGAGCACACCCCTAAACAACATTCCTGGTCATTTCTCATGGATGATGTTGTGCAGTTTTGGCATTAGGCCACCATGATAATTACCGGTGATTGTTGTTTTATGTGACAGGTAGTCATTCAGCAGAATCCCTTTGGCACCATGATCTTGTCGGCAGAGGGTTGAGTTCTGAAATTCTTGTGGATTTGAGAATTTGAATGCTTCCTTTGCATGGATTCCATCTTTGACTCGGGGTCGCAGTGATGAATCCCGGTTTCATTGCCTGTCACAAGACGAGAAATAAAGTTGGCTGAATTGGCTTCATACAGATCAAGGAGCTCACAGTTTGAAGCCATTCTATGGTGTCAGGTCAGGTTCGATCTGTGACCTGCTACAGGTACCATGTAAACCTGTACTAACCTGTTCCATGGTCGGGTTGTCGGCGACTAAACCGTCTCCCCCACCAGGTTTTCTGGTGAGGAGGGTGTTTGGATATGGACACCCAGCAGGATTAAAAACAAAACCTGTCAAAGGGCGGAGGAGCTCCTTGTGAGCCAACGGCCATCCATATCTAGTGCCCAACTGTGTCTGCGGACGTCCTCCTGCAGTTGGGTTACTTGTTATTAGGAGGTTGGTGGCAGGATTTGCACTCCAGCCACCGTAAAACGCTTCATTCCGCAAAACGCAAAAAAATCTGAAAACCCACTCCGTGGGAGTACCTCCTGTGCAGCTTCCCTTCGCAGGGCAGCTCACCGGATGATGGGATTGGGGCAAAGCCTTCGGGACCCCCAATCTTTGATAGGAGGGAAACCACGGGGTAACATCCCTGGGTCAGATTGCGGGAGAGTGTGTCGGAGTGGTGCTGAGGTGTCGTCCACCAGACGGCGGTCTCCTTGGGTTAACCTGAGGCGGTCCCTTCGGGTGGGTGCCTGGAATGTCCTATCCCTAAGAGAGGATGATCACCTGTCTCTGTTATCATCTGAGCTCAAGCGTTTGGACATCGGGATTGCAGCTCTCTCTGAGGTTCGGAGACCGGATTGCGGCGAGATAATGGTGGGTGGTTACACCTACTATTGGTCTGGTCGCTCTGATGGTTACCATACCCAAGGAGTTGCTGTAGCTGTGTCCAATAAGCTGACCCCAATGATAATTGAGGTAACACCGGTCAACGAGCGTATTATGAGATTAAGGATTCGTCACTCCTTAGGTGTCATTTCCCTGGTCTCTATTTATGCTCCGACTGAGGCGAGTGATCTTACCGTGAAGGACACATTCTACGCCACACTCGAGTCTGTGGTTGATCAGTGCCCCAGACGAGATACACTTCTAGTCTTGGGGGATTTCAATGCATCGACTGGAACTGATAGGGATGGTTATGAGGTGTGTGTTGGTCCCCATGGGTCAGGAACTATGAACCAGAATAGCACTAAGTTCCTTGACTTTGCAAGAAGTCATGGACTTAGGGTGGCTGGGTCATGGTTTCAGCGCCCGCAAGCTCATCGCTGGACTTGGTATTCCAACGCTGGCGGTGTGGCAAAGGAGATTGACCATGTCCTCATTGACGGTCGTTGGAGGATGATCCAGAACTGCAGGGTCTACCGGAGTGCTCAGTTCCTCAATACTGACCACAGGCTTGTTGTAGCAACTCTAAAGCTGCACCTTAAATCCTGGAGAATGGTACCATCCCAGCCTAGGCTGGATGTTGCCAAGCTCAGGGATGAGAGAGTAGCTGAGGAGTTTGCGAACAGGCTGAGTGGACACTTGGGGGTCTGGGTGCTTTGGGGGGTCCTGAAGAGTTGTGGAGCATCTTCAAGACCACCGTCCTTGATGTTGCCGGTGGATGCCTTGGAGTTCACCGCAGGGCAAAGAAGAATTTTGTCTCTCAAGGGACACTGGATACCATTGACCAGAGTCGCAGGGCCAGGCTGAATGGCAGAGCTGAGCTGTTCAGGGAGCTGAGGCGTAAAACTGTACGTGCACTGAGGGTGGACAAGGAGGCCTATGTGCGAGGAATCTGTGAGGGGGTAGAGCATCACCTGTGGACAGGTGATTCTCGTCCCGCTTACAGGGGAATTCGCGCATTACGTTCATCCAAGCCCATCCCTCGGAGCACTGCAGTTCGAGCAGAGAGTGGTAGGCTCTTGACAGAGGAGTCTGAAGTGAAGGCCCGCTGGGCCGGTTACTTTGAGCGGTTGTACCAGGCTGATCCCCCAGCTGTCGAGTTGGACGTCAAGGGTGTTACAATCCCTGTTGCTGACCCTCGAATCAACTGTGGTCCACCATTGCTTGTGGAAACATGGGCTGCGGTGAACCAGTTGAAACGGGGCAAAGCTCCAGGGATCTGTGGCATCCATGCCGAACTTCTCAAGGCTGGTGGAAATGCTGCACTCGCGTCGTTGCATGCAGTTTTGTGCTCTGCCTGGAACACAGGCATCATCCCAACTGACTGGAAGAGGGGCCTTGTTGTCCCTCTCTGGAAAGGGAAGGGTGATCGCCAAGACTGCAACAACTACCGAGGGGTGACGCTGCTCTCAGTGCCGGGCAAGGTCTTTGCTCGGATAATTCTTGATAGGGTTCGCCACCATCTGCTTGAGCACCAGCGTCCAGAGCAGTCAGGCTTTACACCAAAGAGGTCAACGATTGACCGTATCCTTGCACTTCGTGTCCTCACCGAACGCAGACGAGAGTTTCGGCAGGGGCTGCTTGCAGCCTATGTTGATCTCTGTAAAGCGTTCGATTCAGTGAATCGGGATGTCCTCTGGAGGATTCTTGGTCTTCGTGGGGTGCCACCAAAACTGATCGATCTGATGTCTGAACTCTACTCTGGTACTGAGAGTGCTGTGAAGTGTGGTGGTACCATCTCTGACTTATTTCCAGTTGTTACTGGAGTTCGTCAGGGGTGTGTACTTGCCCCCACACTTTTCAGCACTTGTATGGACTGGATTTTTGGGAGGATGTCGGAGAGATCAAGTTGCGGTGCATCGTTTGGCAATGTCAAGATCTCGGACCTTGATTTTGCAGATGATGCAGTCATCTTTGCGGAGACTTTAGACATCCTCTTGGGGGCCCTCGAGGTGCTGAATGAGGAGTCGGAGCCGTTGGGATTACGGATTTCTTGGGTCAAAACAAAGATCCAGGCTTTCGGTGACATCTTGGATGCTGCTGTCCTGTCTGTGTCTGTTTGTGGTGAGGATGTTGAGGTCGTGGATAGATTCACTTACCTTGGCAGTGATATTCATGTCTCCGCAGGTTGTGAGCCGGAGGTCAATAGACGTCTGGGTCGGGCCTGGGGAGTCATGGATTCACTGGATCATGGGGTGTGGCGCTGCCGGTACCTGTGCGGGAGGACGAAAGTCCGAGTCTTCAGGTCCTTGGTACTTCCAGTCTTGCTCTATGGGTGCGAGACTTGGACTTTGACCAAGGATCTGAGACGGAGACTTAATTCCTTTGGTACCAGGTCTCTTCGGAGAATCCTTGGCTATCGCTGGTCGGATTTTGTGTCCAACGAGCGGTTGCTGAGAGAGACTCGGATGAGATTTGTTACCTGCATAGTCCGTGAGCGTCAGCTGCGGCTGTATGGACATGTGGCTCGTTTTCCTGACGCTGATCCTGCTCACCAGATTCTCTCAGCGAGGGAGTCTCATGAGTGGAGGAGGCCAGTGGGCCGACCACGTGCCTCATGGTTGCAGCAGGTTGACCATCATCTCAAGGAGATGGGGATGGGCCTGGCATCTGCCTGGGGGATGGCCAGACGGAGGCCCCTGGAGTACCGGCGGAAAGTGGACGCAGCGACGCGCTGTTCTGGCACATGCTCCCATACCTGACCTATGGTGTCGATCCTGACTGCTGAGGTTTTGAGGAACCCATCTTGCAAAAACCTTCGACATGGCCAAATGTTCATGGATGATGGTTACAACACTTCCATTTGAAATGCCAACCTCAGTGCATATATATTTGATCTTGATACGCTGGTCCTCCATAATCAAGTTCCTGGCTTGGTCTGCAGTTGCCTCGTCAGTAGCATCTGAAGGTTGTCCTGATCGGGGGTCATCCTCAAGGTTATCATGCCCATGCTTGAACTCCTTGTCCCACCTTGTTATGATAAGCACATGAAGGGGCATTTGTGCCATACACTCCCACCAAGCATCAATTAATTTCTGTTGCTGTGGAACCTTCTTTGGTTAAAAATTTAATGACATTTTGATGCTCAATTTTTATAAGACCTGTAATTTTCTCCAACACCATACATGAAACTCTTCCTCTGAAACAGTAAATGGTATCACATTAATCAAATTAACTGAAACAAATACACAAGCATTTTACTTCATGTTACCCAAAAAATTAGAACCCTGCTATATTGCTTTACCCCTGAATTGCAAAACTTCTTGATCACCCTTCATAGCTTTGACGAGCAAGGGGTGAGTTTTGGTTCCATACGTTTCAACTGCATCCTTTTAGTTCTGCTTCAGGTATCTTAATTTTTTTTTATTACCGGTGATTGTTGTCTGATCGGCTGTGAATAGGTCAAATTTATTTACTCAACATAAATCTAAGGCGCTTATAACAGGCGGAGCTTGTAAGTAAATTGCGTGCAGGCCAAAGACAATGTTTGACATCAATGTACTTTTAATGTGAATTACAAGGACATAAGCAGACAATGGAAAAATGCATAGTGTGAGATTTGGAACCTTGGTTCCAAATCTCATAAGCCATCACTTACAACTAAACAAGCCAACCCAAAGTAAACTGGGTGGACATATTTTCGATAATCCCCGTGACAAGTTTGTAAAGATATATAGTTTTGAGATTGTTGTCGTACTTCAGATGTTATGACCAGGACATTGTTGCCTTGCGCAAAAACGCATTTCGTTCTTTCTCCATGGATGAAAGCCTGGTGTTGGCTTAATGGTTCGGGTGGCTGGCTTAAGATCTTAGGGTCTTCAGTTCAAGCTTCTGTTTTCACCGTTGAATTAATGCCAGATGGGTTGACTCAGCCAGCCATCCTTCTGAGGTCAGCTTAATGAGTACCAACGTGCTGGGGGCATTGCATCAGCGGCACAGCCATGTCCTCAGAAAAAAAAAATGACGCAGCCAGGCAGCCATAGTGCACACGAATAAATAAAAATCCATGGATGAGTTTGTCGAAGACACAAAGGGAGGGTGTGAATAGGTCAAATTTCTTGAGCAAGAATTTTGATAATCTTTTTAAGTAAAAGAGCTTGTAAAATTCAGATTTTTCTTCATAATCTACCACTTGAGGCATTTCCACAATGTGTTGTTTTCAATTTTGGCTTTTTATCCATTCTGCCTTGTTGTGTTATTTTGGATCTTCCTTTGCAGAATTTTTCTATTTTGTCTTTTTTCTGGGAGCTCATTGATCATCTGTCTTGCCCTCCAGTGCGTGATCTCTACCAACATTCTTTCTGCTTCATCTGGGATTGGAATTGCATCAACTTCCTGCATCCTGATCCGACACCATTTTGGGGCTCCTGCTGGAGAGTTACGGCTGGGGCTCATTATTTGTGTTGTCTTGCTGACATTCCGTTCTGGTGTTTGACAGCTGCTTCGGTTGGGTATTCTCTCTAACTAGCTGCATCCTGTGTGCAATGTGGTGACATCAGCTCCTCATTTGGGATTTTCTCTGTTGGTTATGTATTGGCAAGATAAATTCAGGGCTTCCCACCAATAAAGTACAGCTTTGTTGGATTTTCCTCCCAAGCGGCACTTGCTTGCTTACGATCATGTCATGCCTAATGACATACGGAGCTTCTTGAGGAACTCATGCCACTTTCGTCTGTCTTGGGCTCACTGACTGATTGTCAACCAGTTGGTTTCTAGCTCCCTCAGCTCCTTTTCCACCATACGCTACCAAGTCTCTATAGGTTGTCCAACCCTCCTTTTGACCCCAAGGCTACCGGCGTATCACTCCTTTTGTGATGTTTTTCATACGCAATACATGCTCAATCCATCTCCACCTAGTTGTAATTTCCTCCATGATGTTTTTCCTTCCAGGCCTTCTTTCAACCTCCTTCTTGCTCACTCTATCTGACCAGAATATTTTTGTGACAGCTATAAAAGGATTCTAGTTTCTGTGCAATGACTTTGGTTACTTTCAACAGTCAAGTAAAGCAAGCAATTTAATATTAGCCAAAAATTTGAATTTTAATTGTGTTGCATTTTTTTTTCTTCCAGATTTCTCTCATCCTCATAAATGCTACTCTTGCTTTCTGTATCATTTGTAGGACATTAAAATCACCCCTCCCCCTTCTTATTACTCCATCGACTCTAGATAAGTAAACTTGGTGACGTCTCTTATGGCCGAGGCATTGCATATAAAAACATTGTTTCCGATGCACGTAGTCTCATGTTTTATTGGTGTTGATTTTCATTCCTAAGCAAGTGTCTGAGAATCCATCTATTGTGGCAATGCTGGTATTTTGTCTTCTGTTGGTGACCATTTACTTCAAGGTGCTTCCTCGACTCGATTCCATTTGTTTTGTCCTCGCCTGCACAATGTTTCGTCGCATTGTTGCTTTCACATAATCTTCAATGGTTTGTCTTCCGACATGTTCATACGGGCAATATTTTGGAAACGGCTGCTACCACTTGTTTCTTTGTGAATCCTCATATGCATTTTAAGGTTGGATGACCGATTGAAAGGTCTTCCACAAATTGTACATTTATACGGTTGCTCACAACTGTGAATATTCATGTGCCTTTTAAGATCTGATGATGCAGTGAATGATTTTCCACAAGTTGAGCATTTGTAGGGGCGCTCACCGGTGTGAGATCTCATGTGCGTTTTCATTTTTGATGGATGAATGAAAGATTTTCCACACGTGAGGCAGAGATACGGGCGCTCACCACCGTGAGATATCATGTGTGTTTTAAGGTTCGATCCGTCAATGAAAGACTTTCCACAAGTAATGCATTTGTACGGGCGTTCACCACTGTGGCATCTCATGTGCCTCTTAAAGTTTGAAGACACAATGAAAGATTTCCCACAAATGGTACATTTGTACGGATGATCACCGTTATGGATCTTCATATGCATGTTAAGACTTAATCGGAATATAAAAGATTTTTCACAAACTGTGCATACATGTGGACGCTCACCGCTGTGGGTTTGCATGTGCCTTTTAAGGTTTGATGGATGAATATAGGATTTATCACAAATTGTACATTTGTATTGGTACTCAGCAATATGAATTTTCATGTGCCGCTTCACGTTTGTCGGATAAATGAAACCCTTTCCGCAAATTGTGCACTTGTGAGGTCGATCACCGCTGTGGATTCTCATGTGTGTTTTAAGGGCCGATTGATTCGTGTAAGATTTCCCACAGGTCGTGCATTCGTATGGGCACTCGGCACTGTGAATTTGCATGTGCCGTTTAAGGTTTGACGGATGAATGAAAGATTTCTCACAAATCGTGCAAGTGTTGAGTTGCTCACCACTGTGGATTTTCATGTGTGTTTTCAGGGTCGATGGATGAATGTAAGATTTTCCACAAATTGTGCATTTGTATGGGCAATTGTCACTGTGGATTTGCATGTGCCGTTTAAGGTCTGATGGATTGATGTATGATTTTTCACAATTTTCACATTTGTGTGGCCGCTCGTTGGTGTGGAACTTCATGTGCCTTTTAAGATTTATAGTCCGATTAAAACATTTTCCACAAATTGTGCATTTGTGCTGGTGCTTGTTACTTCCTGTTTCACCTCCTTCTTGACATGGTGACTGAAGGACTGTTTGAGGCAGTGCATTTGAGGCAGTCTGCGTGGATGCGGTTTGCTCATTTTTGACTGCATGCATCCTTAAATGTACAGTCAAAAGGTCTTTTAAATGAGTACTATAAGGGCAATTAGTACATTTGTACATCGTGTTAATAGAAATCTTGTGGTGCCTTTTGCTGTGCAGCTGAAGTGAAGCTTCTGTGGCAAACTTCAAACAACATCTGGTGCAGGGGATCTTTTGGATATTCTTTGGTTCTCCTGAGCACATCATTCACAAAAGAGAACATTGTAATGCTTAGGTTAGTGATCACCGATTCATAAAATTTATGAAAATCTTTCAAAGGAAATAAATAACATGACAGAGTGACGGCTTCATCATTCTATCAGACCGTGATGTATTAAGCAGAGAGTGCTGCGTCTTTCTTTCACTTTATGTTGAGGTTGTTGCACTTCCTTTTAACAATACCGTGATGGGTCATTGTATTGTTTGCACCTGTCTTCTAGAAATGCCCAAAAATCCTTCCTTAAAATTACTACAATCACTGTAGGCCTTTTTACAGGTGATGTGTAAATGGTGTCAAAAGGTGGCAATGGATACGGCTTTCCAACTGTAGCATATTCATGGTTCGCACAACCATGGAAGACCAGATTTCGAGGAGTTTTCCAGGACAAAAGCGTTGTCTTCCAGGATGTTTAACACACGTTTTATGTACAAGTGACATTGGATTTTTTTTTTCCGATGAATAATCGAGATCCCAACGGATGATCCAAAAAAAAATTAATCGTCCAAGCTACAGCGTTTTAAAAAATAAAACTCAATAGAGATGAATGTTTGGATTAGATCTGGAAATGCAGACAATAACTAGAACAGCACTCAGGAGAGCGCATACCTCTTAGTCCGGTCGCTTAAGGAAGAAATTCGACAAAACATTTACTGACTGGACAAAAGAACCAAATTTGGTACACAACTTCCTTGGCAAATAAGATCTAATTTTGGAAGGGGAGCCAAGGTCAAGGTCACCCATGAAGGTCAAGGTCAAAAATGACATTTTCTGCATTTCCAGAGAGCACGCCCAGCTCTATCAAAATACTCTGTTACAAATCAGTTAGTCGCCCTCATTTGCATTGTATACGCATCACTAATGTCGAAATATATTCAAATCGTATTACTAAGTGGCATAAAAAGCTGGTTTTCCAACATTAGTACCATGGGAATGGTCAGGACCGTAAAAATCTCGCCAAAACCTTTACCGACTGGATACCAGCAACAAACTTGCTACGCAGCATACTTGGACCATAACCTGCATTTTCAGAAGGGGAGCCCAAGTCGAGGTCACCCATGAAGGTCAAGGTAAAGGTCAAAAACGTCAAAAATTACATTACTGTATTTTCGGAGAACATCGCTGTATCTAAATACGCTGTCACAAATTATGCAATATGTTTCATCTATGTTTTATATACAACGGAAATGGCAAAATATCTTCAAATCGCATTACAAACCTGTATAAACCCCCAGTTTTCCCACTTTAGTACCATGTCCTGGATCAATTCTCTCAAGTTAAATGGGCCAGGACCTGATCAACGTAAGTGACATTGGGTAAAGATGGGTTATTGTACCCCATACAAACAAGGTATGACCCCTGAGATTGGGATGAGTAGTCGAATCTCGGCGACAGTAGGTTCCTCTTCCAATCCCCTCGCGAGACGCATTTGTCATGGATCAAATCGGATCATTCGCCAAATCAAATTTGTCATGGCAAGATTTGTGCCAACGAGCCTTGTTTCGGATTAAACACTCTGCTGTCCCAGAACTACCATACCCCACATTGACGGGAAGTGCATTCATTTCCTGGAACAGCCCAACGTTCTGAAGGAAATTGGTGTATGCTGCACCATTTCCATCCCATGAGTTGGAATCGAGGGGACAACGTAATTCCTCTGCAGATAGTGACTGGCACACGACACAAAGGTCCCAATCAACCCGGCGCGCAACCTGGAAATAAGAAGAGTTATAATAAAGGAGTTGTCTGTATCTGCACCTATCGGGACTAAATTAGGATATTGTCAAAATATTGTTACGAATTTGGAATTCAATTGCACACAACATACAGGTTCCGTCAGTCAGCTATGTCGATAAGTGCTTGTTCCCTAGATAGCTCACCTTTCATTGTTTAAATGTTCAGAAATCGATGAGATGCGCTGTGGATCGATTTAATAGTTAGGGAACGAACAATGGAGACATCCCTCCCCCTCTCCTGCGAAGAGGAAGAACCACCCTGCCTTCCCGTGATTCATGATGTCAACAACTCCCTCCCACCCATGGTTGAGCGGGGGGATGGATCATGAGGGCATGAGTCATGCCGGGCGTGGGGGAGGGGGGCGGAGAAGGATAAGAGGAGATCTTTTCTTTGTTCGTGTCAGGACTTGAGTAGTAAGCTTTTTGCTTCGGCAGAGAGTTTCCCAGCAGACCTTCAGGTCCTGCTTGGCTTGGGTTAGGGTTGAGGCCTTCGGAAGCTTTTTGCTCCGGCTGGCTCAGTGAGCTTCGGCTGTGGCCTGGCTCGGGAGGAAGCTTTTTGGAGGCTTTTTGCTTTGATGGTTCCGTGAGCTTCGGCTTCTGCTTGGCTCGGGAGAGCTTTTTGCTTCAAGCTGCCCTGTTTGGAAGAAAGTTAAGCAAGTCACTCGGCTCGAGCTGCGAGTGGTGGCTTCTTCTTCTTGGTTCGTGGAGCTCTTTGTTCTCCATTTTGGTTCCCGGCTTGGTGTGACTCATCGAGCTCTTCTTGGAGGTGGTTCTTCGGGGAAGCAACGCATCAACGGGAAGGATCAGCGCCTCGTCTCACCAGCACGTGTTGAGAAGCTCGGGAGGATTCGTGGGAGCTCGGGAAGGATCGCAGCTCACGGCGATTGGATCCAGCTTGCTCTCGCTGGAGCCCGGGTCCGAACAACTTGAAGACCACACGAGGTGGAGAGGTTCGAGATAGGTTCTGGGTTTCAGCTCACCTGTCCTCCGAGCTGGAGCCCGTTATGAAAGGCCTCAGCCACCATTTCTTGGGTGTGTGTGTGTGTGTGTGTGTGTGTGTGTGTGTGTGTGTGTGTGTGTGTGTGTGTGTGTGTGTGTGCGTGCATACGTGTGTCCGTGGGCCCATCTAATAAGTAGGAAATTGTTAAGTGCTTTGTGTGCTGTAAATGTTTGCATTGCATTTCGTATAGACGGTCGTAGTTCTTTTGTCGTGCTTTTGTTGCTTGTATAATTGATTACGTGTTTTACCTTGTTTAATTGCATACGTGCTTTATTTTAAAAAATGTCCCTGTGTGAATGTAAACCTGTTCGTTGCGTCCATTCCCTCATCGAACTGCCCCATCTTGCATTCGGAATATAGTTGGTTTTTAAATTGCCGGTAAAGTGATCGGGTCCAACGGGACTTCGCAATAATACCCCGCTCGGTTATCCCAAAAGGAAGCGAGCTGCTTAAGCAGCTCGTTTCCAAGCAGTCCCGTTGAGGTACAATCTCTCGGTAACCTACCCGCGCGAATAATTAGGTAAATCGAAGATTTGGCGATCGGACCCTGTAGCGCGGGTAGAGTGCGGACAAGGTTGTGGTGTGCTTAAGAACACACCCGTGGCTAGTTTCCTTCGTTGATCTGGAAAGCCGTGACTGGATTGTCCGTTCGGTGGGCGAAGCGACCGCTATTGGTTAGACGCGGTCGTTCACACGCCGGCGGGTGGAAATCTACAACAATATACATCCAGCAAGCCCTAATTATGCCAACAGGCTGATGTCGTCATCAGGTTGAACTCCCTGACACAAAAATGTCGGAATTATTTGAAAAAATAAGGGAATTAACTTGGTACAATTGAAATTATAGTATTTATAACCTACCTGAAATTATTTAACATCACATTTTCAAGTAGAATTGAAAAAAAATCAAAAGTTGGTTTAAAAATTGGAGCACAAAATTTACACACCATTTGAAATCACCATGCATGTTATTTATTATGATTGATTCTATTTGTATATGCGCAGAACTGACTTTTCCTAAAACATTACTTAGCCATTAGATTCGATAATAGTATTTCACAAAATGGTCAAAAGTGGTAAAATCAGCAAATGGATAAGGTGAAATCATGTCAAATTAAAAGAGTCAGCACTGGTACACTTTCTGTTTTGATTGGGCCCTCAGGGCATGACAATAGGATTGCTGCTCCCTCTCAGGAATAAATAGGCGATCATAAAAAGCTGTTTTACAGCTAAATAAAGGTCTTGGATAACCTTTATTTGATGGAAGTTTCAACTCTGTAGCATATTTATAGGCCAGGTAATTAGAAAAAGACTTCAAAAAAGTTTTCCGCACTGGCACACTCTCTGTGTCGTGGGGGTCACTCCCCTTCTTGCCCTTTTTTTGGCTTCTTGCCCTTCTTTACTACACCCCTCCCCTCCTGCTGAGAATTATCCCCATCATAAAACGTTCAACTACATAAAAAGGCTTATGTTCTCTCTCATCTGATAGAACACAAAAATGAAGCAAGCCTCCCCAGCCCTCCTCCTGGCCTTATCATCATCATTGATGACGATTGATCGATCGTCTTCCTCCAAGGTCAAACCGGATCAGCAATTGACGATCGATTTTATTCTCCAATCATGTCAAAATTCACTCCACAATATCACACATGATGCCTATTATCTCTCATTTAATTAGTCATATGCTTTCTTTGTCATATCAATGAGAACAAATGACTGAAAACACAAATTCCCGCAGCAGATTACAAATTAAAAACACATTTACTGCTGCCAGTGCCACCATTTTGTCCGCATTCCAGTGGTTCCTCCGCAACAATAGGAGCATTTTTGTGTGTGGCTAAACACGAAAATTCGAAGGCCTATGAAAGCTGCCAATGCAATTTTTGTGCTTGGCTCCCCTTCCAGAATTGTTTCGTACATCATATAGAAGCCCTGTACCAAGTTTGGTGTTTATGTCCAGTCAGTAAATGTTTTTACCCGAAGCGACTGGACTATCTGCCAAATCTGAACCCGGACCTTAGCCAAAATCTAATTGGCTTGTTCTTGCCACCAACCCAACTCATCCGCTAAGTTTGGTCATAATCCATCTACAACTTTTTGAGATATTGTGCTATATATCGTTTTTGGCTCTATCTCTCAATGGTGATGAAAAACTTGGGAGACTTGAAAAAATTCTCATCTCCAGATCTTCACCAAAATCGAATCGATTTGTCCTCGTCACACACCCCTAAATGCCCTTTTGTAAACCCAAATTGAACTGTCCTTTGATGTCTATCTCAAATTCGCCATGTCATACTCAAATAAGATTCGGAAATCACTTTTAGTTGGCTGACAGGATAGCCTAGACCCTAGAGGGACGCATACTCACCTCTAAACTGTCTCGCATGGGTTTGAATCCTGACACAGCTGTAGACTGTCATCCTGGTGTTTCACTTGGTGCTGTCCCTCTGATGGACGTTAAGCTGATCCTTCCATCTGCTGGCATTAGTTGGTGGATAGTTTGTGGCTGGATGCATCTATCTATCCCTATGTCCTCCCCTTACTTTCATCCTGCCCCACAACATCAGATAACAGCATCGGTTGCATCATCTCTGAAAGCTCGGCTGTGCCGCTGATGCAGTGCTTGTTACCACTAAGCTGGTACTCATTTTACTGACTTCGGAAGGATGACAAGTTGAGTCACCCCACCTGGTATTATTTCAACGCAACGACAGGGGCTCAAACCCAACACCCTAAGATCTTAAGCCAGCCACCTTAACCATTCAGCCAGCACCAGGCATATCATTGATGGTGAAAATACCACTTTCATCACATTACTTTTAAAAGGAGAATTGGGGGGGGAGAGGGTTGGTTGGGGATTTCACCTTCCATTTTGATAATTCCCCCAAACATGTCAATTAACAAAAGTTCTTCATCAAACTGGTCGATCGCAAAATATACAGGTGTTGTCACAAACCTTTATTGCGCCGACTTTCAAGCAAAGAAAGTTTTGATTTTCTTCGTCTCCGAACATTCAGGTGTTCATCTATGTTCAGTTCAGCTTTCACTTTTACCTTCGCCTCTGAAGCTGAAAAAAAGAAACGCTTTTATAAAGGCAGACTGTCTTAGGTCATCGACCAGGAACAAGATGGAAACAAACCTTTCCTGAGTAAAACAGTTACTTTTTTTTCCACCAAAGAGAAGATTCACATTTTGCAGTCAGCAACATGAACGCAAAGAAGGTAGTAAAAGTTAATAAATAAAGGAGCACAATATCAGATGATTAACATGTAGAAGAAACTTCTGGGACCAAATGCTGCCATGGAATTAATATTTAAAGCAAGGGAATCTACAAAGAAAAACAGTCAAATTACAATGCACAGCAATGGTAGGGCCTAAAAAAAAATGTTGAGTTTCCGGTAAGCTGACCTACTCCATTAATTCCTTCTGAACCCATTTTTTTTTTTGTGAGGGTCAACTTCCGGGCAGTCATTTTATGTCTGCTGTGCATGACGTTACTCTGTGCCATTGCTGACCGCTGTGGTCTCAACAGAGAAAATCAGCGGCTGCTTATTTCAGTTAAGGGGTCAGAAAGTTTTATCGACATTTAAAAAATATTGCACATCCCACCTGGGACACGGTCAATACAGAAGGCGGGTGGACATTGTGAACACAGAGTGCTTAGCGGGTTCCTCTCATGGTGATTTGCACCAAATGACTGGTTTTGAAAGACAGCAGGTCCACAGATTGAGCTGCATTTTTCTCAGGAAAATTCAACAAAACCCCTAAAGGAAGCTTCGGTATGTTCTACTCGTGGAAAATGGACAAACAACGTAGAAGGAAAACACACAAATGAGAAAAAAAAACATGATATTCCAGGAAGCTTCACAACTTACCGTCATCCTGGTCACTTTTCTCATGTCCTGAATCGGAATTCATATCCTCCATTGTTATCAGCAATATTTTAAAACCTTCCTCCTCTTCACTACTTGTTCTGCATGCAGGCAAAGCAGATTACTCGGAAACCTGCTGCGCACAACAAAACATCCTTACAACAATCAAGTTCAGCATGCTTAGTTTTTGGTGCACAATTGTTGGAGTAAGAAACACGTAACTTGGGCTGAATACCATGCCAGCACAATAACTTTTTAATGGTCTGACAAATTGATGTTTTCCTGATCGGTCAAAGAAAACAATCACAAGATCTCCCAAGAAAACAAATCGAATGTTCTAGAGTCGGGTGAGGAATGAACAAACATGGATGGCACATTTACTCTTTGAAGATACCATGATAACGAACGAGCACAGCCACTCGGTAGAGTACATACCTCCACCAGGCTGATTAGTTTACGTTTTGTATCCCACTGATATCCCATTCGGACCTGAACTAAAATGTAATCGGCTTGTTCTTGTCACCTCACCAACTCATCCACCAAGTTTTCTCTGAAGCTGTCCATAACTTTTTGAGATATCCTGCTGCATGTCGTTTTAGCACGATCACTTAACGGTGAAAAATCACTTTTAAAATTCTAGGATCTGGATGTGGATCTTCAACAAAATCGATTCACTTTGTCCTGCTCACACACCCAACCTGTCCACCAAGTTTCGTCTGAATCCATCCATAACTTTTTGATATAACCTGCTCACAGACAGACAAACGGGTGAAAACACAAACCTCCATCCACCTTTAGTGGCGGAGCTAAGCACTCTCTGAGTGACAGACTCCTGCCGATCTACAGATCGAACTCTTCGTTACCCTCACTCATGCTGTGGTCTCAAGTATTATCATCCTCCATTCTGCTGAATAATTAATCTGCACTTATTAGCTCACCTGTTTGAAGAACAGAGAGCTATAGCGATACCCCCGGAGTGAGCGTCAGCGTCAGCGTGAGTGTGAAAATGTTAAAATTTTTGGTGCAAGTTATTTCCTTTCTAATGTTTTTACCTACCACACTATACAAATACATATATTGCTTTAAAATTATTTGGATCAGACTTCACTGCAATGCTTTATAAAAAATATTGTTAGACTAGTCTTTGAGCGTCAGCATCAGCGTGAGCGTGAAAATGTTAAAGTTTTTGGTGCAAGTTATTTCCTTTCTAATGTTTTTATGTACCACACTATTTTTTACTAATTACAATATACAAATACATATATTGCTTTAAAATTATTTGGATCATACTTCACTGCAATGCTTTATAAAAAATATTATTAGACTCGTCTTTGAGCGTTAGTGTCAACATGAAAATGTTAAAGTTTTTGGTGCAAGTTATTTCCTTTCTAATGTTTTTATCTACCACACTATTTTTTACTGATTACAATATACAAATACATATATTGCTTTAAAATTATTTGGATCAGACTTCACTGCAATGCTTTATAAAAAATATTAGAAGACTAGTCTTTCAAAAACTAAAAACGATAAATGTATAAACAGGTGAGCATTGGGTGGCTTCGACGCCACTCTTGTTTTATCTATACCCTTCATTACACTGGTCTGCATCATTTCAGAGGTCTAGGTTTTCTCAACGCTCCTTATATGCTTTTTGCATGCTGAATTTAGAAATGCATCTCATTTCGCTCAATCAGGTCAAGTTTTTATGCTATCTCAATCTTAAGGAAAAAAATAATCAATTTTTGTTTTTTTAATTAGCATTTTTTAAATTCAAAATCAGACTTACATTGACAGAAAATGTACAAACTATACATATAATGATGCACAAGTACCGTTAATGTGAAATTCAACATTAAAAAGACGAAGGAAAACAGCGACTGCTGGAGCGACTGAAGTTGGGTGTTGCCAGAAACAACGATTTATCTATATTTTCCTGAAATTGAAATGAAAGTAATTGAGAAGGCACTTTCTTCCACATTAAGTGTACTTGTGTGTCATTATATGTATAGTTTGTACATTTTCTGTCAATGTAAGTCTGATTTTGAATTTAAAAAATGCTAATTAAAAAATTTTTTTGATTATTTCTTTCCTTAAAATTGAGACATCAAATTGGGAGTTTCACTTGAAATGCTAATTAAATTAGAAACTTGACCTGATTGAGCGAAATTAGATACATTTCTGAATTCAGCATGCAAAAAACATATAAGGACCGTTGAGGAAACCTCGACCTCTGAAAAAATATTTCAAATGCAGCCCAGTGAATTATCTTAAACATCTCCATCATATCTCCTCGCAACCACCTTTTCTAGTGTATCTCTTTTTTAGGGAAGAGTGATTGAGGAGGAAGGAAAAGAGGGATTGATGGAGGAGGATGGGCATGGGGGATGTTGGAAGAGGGAGGTGGATTGAGCCACTACTCATAGCTTAATCCGGGTCTCGGGAGCTTAGTCCTGCGCTGAACCCTCTCTTTGGCATCTATGTCTTTCCTGAATTGTGGTGACCAAAAACTGCACACAATATTCTCGATGTGGCCTCATGAAATCCCTGTACAATGTTAACAACACCTCTTTTGATTTATAAATGATCCCCCTCTGAATAAAACCGAAAACCATGTTTGCTTTACCAAAAGCTGCCTGGTATTGTGCTGTCTGCTTCCCTCCCATATCGATTACAACCCCCAGACCCTTATTAACCTCTGCCATCGAAGATCGGAGGTTACTGTTTTCAGCCCTTTCTGTTTGTTTGTGAACAGTATTACGGAAAAACTCCTCGACGGATTTAGACGAAACTTGGTGGGGGGGTTAGGTATGGTCCAAGGATCATGCCATTAGATTTTGGACTTGGTCCCCCCCCCCAAAAAAAAAATTGTTAGAGAAAATTTTTTTTTGCATTTCTACATGTTTTAAGTGATTTCCAACCCTCCCCCCCAAAAAATTGCTACCCCCCAATTGTTTTTTTGCATTTCTACATGTTTTAAGTGATTTCCAACCTCCCCCCCCCCAAAAAAAAAAATTGTTAGAGAAAAAAAAATTTTTGCAACTTTTTTTTCAACAAAATTTCGATTTCTTTTTTTTTGCATTTCTACATGTTACAAGTGATTTACAACCCCCCCCCCAAAAAAAAAAATTGTTAGCGAAAAATATTTTTTTGCATTTCTACATGTTTTAAGTGATTTCCAACCCCCCCAAAAAAATTGTAACCCCCCCCCCAATTTTTTTTTGCATTTCTACATGTTTAAGTGATTTCCAATCCCCCCTCAAAAAAAATTGTTAGAGAAAAAAAAAATTTTTGCAGCTTTTTTTTTCAACAAAATTTCGATTTTTTTTTTTTTTTTTTTTTGCATTTCTACATGTTTGAAGTGATTTCCAACCCCCCCCCCCCAAAAAAAATGTTGGAGAAAAGAACTATAACTCTGTCAGCACTGTTGACGTCATATTTAATGAATAAGACATAAGGTTCACTTGAGTGACCCAGCAGTATTGGCGGCGGAGGTTTTGCACTCTCCCGAGTGCTCCCCCTCGAGTTAACCTCCGCAATCGAAGATGGACGGAGGTTACTGTTTTCACCCGTCTGTTTGTTTGTTTGTGAACAGTATCACGGAAAAACTCCTGGACAGATTTCGACGAAACTTGGTGGGGGGATTAGGTATGGTCCAAGGATCATGCCATTAGATTTTGGACTTGGTCCAAAGTTCAATATGGCTGCTATGGTTGCCATTTTGAAAAAATATTTGAATTTTTGTTTTTGCATTTCTACATGTTTTAAGTGATTTCGAACCAAAAAAAACTAAATTTGTTAGAATAAAAATATTTTTTGCAACTTTTTGTCAAAAAAATTTCGATTTTATTTGAAAAAAAATTTGAATTTTTTTTTTGCATTTCTACATGTTTTAAGTGATTTCCAACCCCGACCCCCAAAAAAAATTGTTAGAGAAAAAAGAAACCAGAAATTTTGCAACTTTTTTTTTTTTCAAAAATTTTTTGATTTTTTTTGGCATTTCTACATGCGCGTCGATCTAGTTTAGTTTATTCAATCGTGGTTCGATAGAGTCTGATCTGTTTTGACCCACAATGAAGAGGATGTCAAGTTCACTTAAGTGACCCAGCAGTATTGGCGGCGGAGGTTTTGCATTCTACCGACCCCCTCAAGTTCTGTGTGTCATGCTCCAAAATCAGGCCCGTAGCCAGGGCTCAGTATTAAGGGGGACATATGAACTGGATGGGGGGGCACAATTATTATATTTAATATTTTTGATAACCCGGTATACTATTGTATTCATGCAGCATTGACACATCTATACTGAGGTTGCCGTCGCATACTACCAAATTGATCTCAGCTAGATTTAATATGTTCCGATGTTTTTGGCCTAAAATTATTCGAATGCAGGAGTGCCGCAACAAACTGGCACATTCACAATGCAAATATTCAATGATTAAACAATTAGCACCAATTCAGGTGCACTTATACAAGGTGTTGTGAAGAATTGGCATTAGAAAATTAATATACCAGAGATACAATGACTAAACGGGGGAGGTTGGCACCAGAATCAGTGCACTTTGAAATAAGATACAGTAGGCTATGACCTGCGATCATCACGTTAAACTATCAACAGCAAATACGACCAGCCTGAAGATACCACAAGGTCCGCATTTAAAGCAGTCAATTACACAGAGGTAAGGTTATGCACAAAGCACTAGATATGGGATATGCAAAGCACCAAACACAACATTTAACTTAAACATCAGAAGTACAAAGCAGCCGACCACGGCGGGTGCTGACCACAACCACACTGCAACCACAACCACACACGCATCACCAGCAGTCACACACACAATCTGAACTCCTCATATAGTTTTTATTCCGCTGCACTCACTGTCAGAAGAGCTGCAGGCGATGCGTCTCGGTGTGGAATCTTCTGAGGACCTTCTCCTTCCATTCATTCAGGCATTTATGTGTGAGGTCTCTCTCGAAGGCCAGCTGTACCAGTTGTGCCTTGCGTGCATGGCGCATGGACCGTCGATGGTCAGTGAAGACATTCCTCAATATTGAGAATGAGTTTTCACACATGGCAGTGGACGCACCAAGTGTTAGTCCAAGTCTCATAGCAGTCACGACACTTAGCATGGCTTCCAGCGTTTTGTGGTATGTTGAGAGGAGTTTTTGTGTTGTCCATCTCTCGTTTGGCTGCTTTTCTGTCTGTGAGCGAATAAACTGCTTTGCAACCACACACTGTTTCACTGATGATTGACTTTGTTAATGTCATGATGTGCTGGAGCAAGTGGGGATCCAAAAACGTGCCATTTTCAGGATTCAAGGCAGCGAGTGAACGGGCGAGTTGTGTGTTGCGCTCACTGAAGCGCTGAGCGATCTCGCCAAGCACAGTGTCAATTGCGCTGTAAAAACCCTCTGCAGTTCCGTCTTGTCATTGTCGTTGTTTTGTCCTGTAGTCTCCAAAACTACAAACTGTTCCAAGTTCTTATGCATTGTGCGTCTCCGTTTTGGTGGTGCAGGTGTAGAAGTGTGAGCATCGTTGGCCTTGTTCCACAGATCAGTGAACTCATCCTCAGAGCGGAGTTTCTTCACGCACTCTGTAGCACTCACCACCAGTTCCAACCCTGTTAGCAAGTCCATGTCCTCTGCCTGCAAGAGTCTGTTCGCGCCATCTAACAACATCAGCAGTTTTTGTACAAAGATAGCAATGAACATGAAGGCAGGCCCAGAGACTTCCTGCAAAAGCCCAATAGCTTCCATCCTCATCTCTGCACCGTAGGCACGCTCTGCATCAATCTCCGACAGTAAGGATGGGATATCCTTAAAAGATCCTATGATCACAGACACGGTGGCTAAATGTCCCGTCCACCTTTGATCAAGAAGTCGTTTTAACCGCTCACCTTTATACTGTGCAGCAACAGTGGGCTTTCTGAAGAATTTGTACAGGCAACAACAAACCTTGAGGAAATCGGTGACAGCTTTCTCTGCTGCCAGTGCGTGGATAACTACCAGATGGAGTTGGTGATTTAAGAAGTGCACATAGGGCATTTCTCTTTCCAATATCTCTTGCAACAAGTTTTGCACCCCACCGTGCTTCCCAGCCATTACCGAAGCCCCGTCGTACACCTGACTTAATATTTTTGATGTGTCAAGTCCTGTTTTTATCAGCTCTGCAATTATTAGGTCTGCCAATGTTTTTGCATCTCCAGCGTCGGCTGTAGCTAGTGTGAGTAGACGCTCTGTTGCTTCATTTGATGCCGATACAAAGCGAATGATGATTGATATGTTCTCACATTCAGTGGGGTCCCTCGTCCCATCCACCTTGATAGTAAACCACGATGTGCCCACTTCTTCCACGATGGCATCCGTCACAACATTACTCAATGTGCAGATCAGTTCATTCTGCATTTCCGGACTAGTATAGCTTGTGTTTCGTGGGATATGCTTTATTATTTCGGCTATCTCGGTGTCTTTTTTGAGTGTGGAGTTTAAAAGTGAGAGGAAGAGCCCACTGTGCCCGTCTGAAATATCCTCAAAATTATCAAGGCTCCCTCTAAAAGCTATCTTATTTTCGGCGAGAAATCCCACAACATCTATAAGAGCAGACACATAGTACCGGTTTCTATTTAGCTGGTCAGCATTGAGGAGTGTGGAAATCTCGTGACCACAATCGATGCACCTCTCATTCTCCTTCCAGCTCAAAACACAAGTTAAATGTTCCTTTGAAGTTGCATGTTTGTGAAACCCCGTCTTTCTCCACGGCATGTTTCCAATTCGGGTAGCCTCGCACTGTGAAAGTAGAGTCCACTGGGCCGCGTGCGGTGTTAAACTTCCTGCATGTATAGCAGAATGCTGCATCTGTCTGCACACTGTATTCCAGCCATTCATTAGTCTGGTACCACGAGGACACAAACGAGCGACTCTTGTTCTGCAACAGATGGCCAGGGTACCGCTGGAGAACAACTTGATTCGGTCTCTCACTTCCAAGATCATCGGGAAGTGGCTTGACAGTCACACCCGATCCCGAGGCCGCCGCGGAGCGTGACAACTCGGCTGCCTGCACTGGGGCTCCAGCTGCAGGGTTGACGTTGCTGACTAGGCCAGGTTGGCCAGCTTCTGTCGGTATTTCATCGACATGATCGACTTTTCCTCCTCGTCCTCCAACTCCTCCCACAACATGTCTTTCATCATCTTCTTCATTTTCGTCGCTTGCATTTTTTCCTTTTCTAAGCCATTTTCGTTTATCCATCATCCACGTCTTTTTCTCCTGCTGCGAGCTCGTGCTCTGTGATTCGTCCGTCGTGACTCGTGTCACTAATCTCGCAACTCGCGAGATTTGACCGTTGACGGTTTTATTTATTAAATGATCCATCCATCAAAAACAGGTTTTATCTGCATTACTTCAAATGTAAGCACGAATGCAAACACACATATTTTTAATTTTTATTATAAAATTACTTAAGTAAGATGGATGGTTGACGGGTTGTGAAGGTCACGTGGTGCACGTGCACTTCATCTTTAATAATGTAAATTTATGTCTTTTCCTTAATCATATTATCATATTATCACTGTATTACATTTATAACTAACTTACAACCAATCAGGTAACCTGCTCAATAGGGTCTCCATATCGAATGCGCTGATTGGCTATTCCATAAAACTAAATGATCCACGATATACATATATATATAAATATATATATATATATATATATATATATATATATATATATATATAAATATATATATATATATATATATATATATATATATATATATATAAATATATATAAATATATATATATATATATATATATATATATAAATATATATATATATAAATATATATATAAATATATATATATATATATATATATATATATATATATATATATATATATAAATATATATATATATATATAAATATATATATAAATATATATATATATAAATATATAAATATATATATATATATATATATATATATATATGTATGTATATGTATATATATATATGTATGTATATGTATATATATATATATGTATGTATATGTATATATATTGTTGCGAATTCGCGCCCGCCGGCGTGCGAGCGGCCACGTAACTCGAATCGCGGCACGTCGCCCACCGGACGGACAATTCTGTCGTGACCCTCTCGGACTAACGCCGGGAACTAGTCATGGGTGGGCCTTTCGGCCTCACCACGATCGTGCCAATCGGCCCCCCGCGTGGGATAGGGTTGTTCGCCAAATTCGACCTACCTAAGTACCCACACGGAGGGTAGACCGGGCGATCGCACCTCGCCGCAGGTCGACTCCGGACACGGGCCACTTAAGCGACCCGTTCCGTACTATCGGGATAACCAAGCGGTGTTATCGTCGACCTCGACGGTTCCGATTAATTATCGGGAGTATTAAGCCCACTACCAACCCTTTACGTGAAGCAAGATGGAGATTCAATTAAAGAAAAGACGAAGCGAAACGGGAAAACAGTTCAACATAAGGCACATTTATTCCATGGCACACGGAAAGCACACATATACAATTACAACAATTATGCACCAAAAGCAGATGTTACAAAAGAAACACAACAATGCAGATCTATTACCGACTACGCGAGCACACGGCAACACTTACACAGTTTTACTTTACAGACGGCGCCGACAACACATTTACTCAAAAGCAAAAGAAAAGGGCCACCCTCAACGACAAGGGGACAGACGGGGCCTGTGGGCCGCGAGACCGGGTGGAGCCTACCCGTGTCTTGTGATGAGCCGCAAATGTGGCGGCGGTGCCCCGACTCCGTGCTCCTTCACGGGTTTCGTTGGCACTGCTTGGAGTGGGGTGGGAACAGGGCCCCCTTTTCGCACTATCTCAGCGTGGGGGGGGGGGGAAGGGGGGAATTGTTGATGCTCTGGGGAAAGAGGATAGCTGGCTTGCTTGGGTCCCGCGACGAGCGACTCCACTGCGACCTCGACCGCGCTCCCGGCTTCCCCTCTCTGCAGCTCCCCGACAGACTCCGAACCCCGACAGACTCCGACCTCCGACAGACTGACTCTTCTCCAGACCCGACTTGACTGCTGCTGCCACACTCTGCCGCTGCCACACTTCTCCAACTCGCCTTGACTCTTCTCCAACTCCCTTGACCGAAAAACTCACTGAATTCGCCCCGCGCTCAGCGCTTTATAGTGGTGTAGGAGATCCCATATGCAAATTTCTGGATCAGAACGAGCTCGGGGGTGGAGCCACGCTCGCCCATTGGACGGAGAAAAAGGGGCGTGAATCTCCCCTGATCCTCGAATTTGCATATATCGATCCTACTCCGACGCGCCTGGCTGCGGGGCCAAACCGCCCCACGCTTGCTGATTGGACGGATCAGAAGTGGGCGTGCATCATTCCTGATCCGACTTCTCCTCGGAAAGTCCGCACTTTGTACCCGCGGCTCGGCGCGTGCCCTGTACGAGTCCAGGACAGTCTGACGCTCGGTGCCCATAAGCGGTGTGGGAATGGCCGCAGAAGGAGAGGCGAAGGTGGTGGAGGGTCCAAAGTGCTCGTCCATGGCCACGGTGACGCTTGGAATGGCAGTGATGCGGTTTGCGGGAGCGAGCTGTGAAGGTAAAGGTCGTGGCTGTTGGCGTTGTTGTTGTTGTGAAGCGGCGTTGCGGTTGGTGGTTGTTGTGTGATGGCGGTTGAGACGTGGTTGGTTCAAAATAAAGATAGAACAGAAAAACGGCTATCTTAAAGGGTCGCAGCCCGAATGAATCACATTTATTCCCTCTAAACAACGGGTTTGGGGCTAACTACACATGTACTTACAGAGATATCTCACCTACGGGACCTGAATGGTGGTTTGCGAATTTCCTCAACCACAACACTACCCCCTCCCCTTTTTACAGACTCGTCCCGAGTCGTCAAATTTTCGTGTGCCATCATGTGTAGTTCTCCCCTAGTACGTTTTACCTACGGATCCCTGAGTGCGACATTCATGGTATTCGTGTCCCCAAAATAAATAACGTGAGGGCTGAGTAACTAACTAAACAAACCCACTCACACAGACGACTTAAATAAAATTGCCGGCGCTAAGACAGACATGCCAGGGGCGCACTCATATGTACAGTACATCTTAACCTTAACTTACAAATTTTACACTAAACCATGGCCCAGGATCAATGGACTCTGCAAAAAGAAAGCAGTTAGCAAGGAGCCAGGCTGCTTGCATGCAGTCTCTGGCTCAAGCAATGCAGGTGACAGGGAATGTGGCCGGCTGCTCACACACAGTCCTAGGCCTCCCTTTTGAACTGAACGCAGTGAACCACAACGGTGCATGGGCTGCACAAACGCAGTCTCCTGGTGCGGCTGCCCGCAAGGCAGCCCCTGCAGAACACTGAACGGGCACTGACGCAAGCAACAAAACGGTGCACGGGCTGCACAAACGCAGTCTCCGTGCCAGCTCAAGTGGCACACGCAATGAGCACAACGGATGGATGGATGGATGGATGGATGAATGGATGGACGCAAACACGGTGCATGGGCCGCCACTGCAGGCCCGTGTTGTAGCTGCCAACAGGGCAGTTCTTGCAGCTTGCAAACTGTTGCTTTCTGATCCTGGCACACATGGCAATGAACAGGGGGGGGGGGGGGCAAAGCAAACTTGAACGGGGCTGGTGAACAGGGGCAGTGGGCATGGCATGGCAAAGGTGAGCAGGCAACCACAGCCTGCAGAACAAGGTCATTGAAGGCAAACCCAGCGGCAGATGAACTGGCCGGCACAGGCCTTGAAGCACAGCAGCTGCAGACGATCCAGCCGGCACAGGCCTTGCAGCAAAACAACAGCTGCCGATGAAGTGGGCCGGCCTTTGCCTTGCAGTGGAGGTTAGTGGAGGGAGTGCGGTGGTGCTGGCCACTCGGAAGGCGGGCTCGGACCTACCCTACGGTCTCCCTCCCAACCTATCGCCTTTGTCTGTCACTGTCCATACCCACTCCCTTAATTTGTCCACAACCAATTTTGCCCCAATTAATTAATTAATTAATTAATTTCTTTTCTCCCACTATAATTCGTCCCCTAACCCCTTTATCGTCCTTGTTCAGCTAACCTATCGTCGACTAGCCTACTCCCAACCCCTACGTTCCCTTGCCGGAGGGGAATAAGGGAGAGCTAGCGTCCTGTGTCGAGGCCCAACGAAGCCTCAGGATGGCCTCCCCAGACTTCAGCGATCTATAACACAAAGTGGGTCCAGCGGCCCACAACGAGAGCGAAGGGTTGGATGGTGCAGAGGGGTACACTTTCTATCTACCCCAACCATTTTACTGTTAAACTACCCCAGGGCTTTCAACAAGCGCCTCCCGCTTAAACTAATGGTTCTATAAACCCAGATTCCCGTCGCCTGTGTTGGTGTCCTCACAATTTCGGGCCTCGCCCCCCCAATTTTCTTTCTGTGCCCTCACACGGTTTCATGGCTGGGACGCGTGGCTCCCCTTGGCAGGCACGACCCTCTGCCGATTCTCCCGCTATGGCACCCCCGGGCACTACACTGCCTCCAAGCCTACCAGCTCCCTAAACACCAGGGAGTGCCCCCCATGGCACCTCCCCTGAAATGCACAAGTGGCAGGCTGGCTTCCCGGGCCCCTTTCCGAGGGTCACCCGTGCCCACAACACTGCCCACGCGGCTAACGGCGCCCCGGGCCCCCGCACCAAGCAGGCGCACCCGTGCCCACTACGCTATCCCGGCCCCCCATGGGCCCTTGGCCTACTACGGCCGACTAGCCTGGTGCCCGGGGTACCCACTCAGCGATACTCACCTTTCGCAGCCACGCTCCCAGCCCGTCAACAGGGCTCCTGCACCCCTCCAAATGGGTATCGAGCCTACACTCCCACCAACAGCAAAACGACCTCCATTTTGTCAATTTAACTAACCCAGCTAACTCACTCTACACTGACCCCAGGGTCCCTTGGGCGGGAGTCACTCCTCCCCCCAATCACTCATCGCACCATGCATTCCACATTCGCTCCATTCACACAGACCCGCTGGTCTCACTCACTCATCATGTACTCACCTCACAACTCTTCAACACCCATACCGCTGAACTCTGCCATCCTTCTAACAACCTCCCCTCACTCACTCGTGCTCCCACGTCGTCCCTTAAACTACAGCACGTTCCTTTTAACACTACGTCGCTAAACTACGTCCCCTCTACACATCCAAAGGCTGTCACTGTCTCCAAATCATCAAAAATCCATTCCTCACCTAAATCTCATCTAAATCCCTTCCACGGGCCCCATGAGGACTTACCCCTGCCCCATGGAGCCGGTCTAACTAAGCTAACCCTTCCCCCTAACTAGTGCCATCCTGTGCCCAGACCAAGGGGATTATCCACCCCTTGCCCGGGAATCCTGTTCACCCGAAAGCGAGGCTTGCTTTTTTTTTTCCCACCTGCGCAGCACCAGCGCGGTAACTCGCAACCTCCGCACCAGCGCGGCAATTCACAGCCACGCACCTGTGGCGTGACGTCATGGCAGCTGTTCGCATCCCTCATCCCTCTTGGACGGTACCATCTGGCAAGGATTCACCCTCCTGCTGGATTCCAACCATGCACGCAGCCATGACGTCACCCGGCGCATAAAAAAAACACAAGCCTCACGTCTCGAGGGGTTCCCCACGCGAACACATGTGCTCTGCCCGTTGGAGCTTCACACACACGCCCGCGTGGAGAACCCGTCCGGTCCAAATCCGTAATCCTGCCTAAAAACTTTGTCCGTCCGCGGGATCGGCAAATCCACCGCGTGCGTTTCCGGACCGGGATTCACTCCCGCAAGCGAGCACGTGGGGGTCTCGTGCGTTGCACAGCACGGACCTCGCGCTCGCTGCTGGGTGAACCCGGCATGGTCCGCGAAACAGCTAGAGCCGCTACCCGGCTTTCTTTCCTCTGTCGCCGTCGTCGTCTCCATTCCACCCACGCACACCTGCGTGTTACGACGCTCATACACCATTCCATTACATTCACACCGGGAGACGCGGCTGCATGCTCACACATGCCGACCGCCATCTCCCTCACATACCGCTCTCTCACACACACGGTCTCCCTTGCACTCGGCCGTTCACTCACGCATGCCACCTCCCTCGCACACGTGGCTCCACTCACTCGCGGCCTTCCACTCACTCGTGCAATTTCCCTCACACAAACCATACCACTCACGCACGCGGGGGCACTCGCCCGCGGTGTCTCATCCACACACGGCGTGCTGGGAGCACGCCCTTCGGCACACTTACCACCACACCACTCACACACGGGGTCGCTTCCACACACGGGGGCGCACTCACACCTGGGGTCTCACTCACACCTTGCACCATACACACCGGGACAACCACACTGGGGATTTGTGTCCCCACAAGGGTCTCCGGGGCCTCTATACCCCCCAAGCTCTCCGTGCACCTGTCCACAGCACCCGTCCCCTCAACCTCACAAAGCACGACCGAACCCACCTGGTCGTGACTCGCCTCAAGGGGGCATACTCCCTCCCCTCGTTCCTGGAGGAGGCAATTCTGTCGTGACCCTCTCGGACTAACGCCGGGAACTAGTCATGGGTGGGCCTTTCGGCCTCACCACGATCGTGCCAATCGGCCCCCCGCGTGGGATAGGGTTGTTCGCCAAATTCGACCTACCTAAGTACCCACACGGAGGGTAGACCGGGCGATCGCCGCAGGTCGACTCCGGACACGGGCCACTTAAGCGACCCGTTCCGTACTATCGGGATAACCAAGCGGTGTTATCGTCGACCTCGACGGTTCCGATTAATCATCGGGCGTATTAAGCCCACGACCAACCCTTTACGTGAAGTAAGATGGAGATTCAATTAAAGAAAAGACGAAGCGAAACGGGAAAACAGTTCAACATAAGGCACATTTATTCCATAAGGCACATCGGCACACGGAAAGCACACATATACAATTACAACAATTATGCACCAAAAGCAGATGTTACAAAAGAAACACAACAATGCAGATCTACTACCGACTACGCGAGCACACGGCAACACTTACACAGTTTTACTTTACAGACGGCGCCGACAACACATTTACTCAAAAGCAAAAGAAAAGGGCCACCCTCAACGACAAGGGGACAGACGGGGCCTGTGGGCCGTGAGACCGGGTGGAGCCTACCCGTATCTTGTGATGAGCCGCGCTCCTTCGCGGGTTTCGTTGGCACTGCTTGGAGTGGGGTGGGAACGGGGCCCCCTTTTCGCACTATCTCAGCGCGGGGGGGAAAAGGGGGGGAATTGTTGATGCTCTGGGGAAAGAGGATAGCTGGCTTGCTTGGGTCCTGCGACGAGCGACTCCACTGCGACCTCGACCGCGCTCCCGGCTTCCCCTCTCTGCAGCTCCCCGACAGACTCCGAACCCCGACAGACTCCGACCTCCGACAGACTGACTCTTCTCCAGACCCGACTTGACTGCTGCTGCCACACTCTGCCGCTGCCACACTTCTCCAACTCCCTTGACCGAAAAACTCACTGAATTCTCCCCGCGCTCGGCGCTTTATAGTGGTGTAGGAGATCCCATATGCAAATTTCTGGATCAGAACGAGCTCGGGGGTGGAGCTACGCTCGCCCATTGGACGGAGAAAAAGGGGCGTGAATCTCCCCTGATCCTCGAATTTGCATATATCGATCCTACTCCGACGCGCCTGGAGGCGGGGCCAAACCGCCCCGCGCTTGCTGATTGGACGGATCAGAAGTGGGCGTGTATCATTCCTGATCCGACTTCTCCTCGGAAAGGCCGCACTTTGTACCCGCGGCTGGGCGCGCGCCCTGTACGAGTCCAGGACAGCCTGATGCTCGGTGCCCACAAGCGGTGCGGGAATGGCCGCAGAAGGAGAGGCGAAGGTGGTGGAGGGTCCAAAGTGCTGGTTCATGGCCACGGTGACGCTTGGAATGGCGGTGATGCGATGTTTGCGGGAGCGAGCTGTGAAGGTAAAGGTCGTGGCTGTTGTGAAGCGGCGTTGCGGTTGGTGGTTGTTGTGTGATGGCGGTTGACGTGGTTGGTTCGAAATAAAGATAGAACAGAAAAACGGCTATCTTAAAGGGTCACAGCCCAAATGAATCACATTTATTCCCTCAAAACAACGGGTTTGGGGCTAACTACACATGTACTTCCAGAGATATCTCACCTACGGGACCTGAATGGTGATTTGCGAATTTCCTCAACCACAACAATATATATATATATATATATATATATATATATATATATATATATATATATATATATATATATATATATATATATATATATATATATATATATATATATATATATATATATATATATATATATATATATATATATATATATATATATATATATATATATATATATATATATATATATATATATATTTATATATATATATATATATATATATATATATATATATATATATATATATATATATATATATATATATATATATATATATATATATATATATATATATATTTATATATATATATATATATATATATATATATATATATATATATATATATATATATATATATATATATATATATATATATATATATATATATATATATATATATATATATATATATATATATATATATATATATATATATTTATATATATATATATATATATATATATATATATATATATATATATATATATATATATATATATATATATATATATATATATATATATATATATATATATATATATATATATATATATATATATATATATATATATATATTTATATATATATATATTTATATATATATATATATATATATATTTATATATATATATATTTATATATATATATATATATATATATATATATATATATATATATTTATATATATATATATATATATTTATATATATTTATATATATATATATATATATATATATATATATATATATATATATATATATATATTTATATATATTTATATATATATATATATATATATATATATATATATATATATATATATATATATATATATATATATATATATATATATATATATATATATATATATATATATATATATAAAACCACCCACAACATCGACATTCGACACGAGGTCTTGGCTGCTGGTGTTGGTGCTTGTGTTATCTTTTATCTTGTGGTCTTGGACTGTGTTGTCTTGCCAATTGCTTTTGGAGATGCACTGGGAAGCGCACACTTGACTTATCTCTTGATTCTTATTCAAAGAAGGATGTTATTAAAGAACAGTGTATCCAAGAAGGCCTTATTATTCACCACGTTGAACATCTGGAATAAGGGTTTTAGTTCACACAGGTGAACTCTTAAACAGCAAGTTCACAGTGGGCGCTCGTCCTTAAACACTAAGCTGTTCACAGAGTACAACAGGGCATAAATGGGTGGCGTACAAGTGGGGCGGGGGGCACCAGATGCGCCATGGGGGGGGCATTGCACCCAAATCCCCCCCCCCAGCGACGGGCCTGTCCAAAATTACCCCTTGCATCCTGTATTCTCTATTTTCATTGTTCTTTACCATCCCCAACACCTTACACTCGCTCAGGTTAAACTCCATCTGCCAATCTTTTTCCCAATCGATACAAGTATCAATACTTTCCTGAATCTGATCCCCACCCCTTTTGCGATCCTCTTTACCTTTGTGTCATCTGCAAATTTGGAAAACCTACTCTTTACCCCATTACCCAAATCGTTGAGGTAAATTATTAACGGCACTGCCATCGATCTCTGAGAGACCCCATCAGCCCCACATCCCACTCACTCACAGCCACAGGCATTCCCTGCTTCCTTAATTCCAGACTATATTTGGACAGACAATAAACAGTCACGTTCACTTTACACACATTATGTTGGTGGCACGATCAAACGGTGAAACGGAGCCGCGTTGGAGGGACAGAGGGACACGGCACGAATCTCCGCCGTCGTGAATCGGGTCTGCGCATGCGCAGTTTGAGGGACCGAACAACCGAGATGGAGAGAGAGAGCGCATTCCGTTCACGGCGATTAAAATGAGGATGAAAAGCAAACGGTGCTTCAAGTGAAACTCCTAATTAGATGTTTAAAAATCAGAAGTTCGCAAAACGCTTTAACAGACTCACTATGACGCAAGTACTTTGGAAACAATGTTTCTCTTCAGGTCCGTCTCTCACGGGCAGACGCTTCGCACACAAATCTTCCTCTTCTTCGTCTTCTCTTTGTTAACTTCTTCGAGTTCCTCTCACTCTTTCTCGACCAGATGACAATGAGGTAATTATTATACGCGCGTTGGTGATCAATCTTTTTTCCAAAGAGTGTCCGCGGTGTTTGGCGCAAAATTCAACGATGACAAAAAGTAAAATAAACTTGTGACCACACGAGCTCGACGAGACACCTCAATACGTGCGAGACGCGGTGAGGCTATTTTTGGTCTATTATGTCAACACGTCCCTTCAACCGATCAGTTTATCTCGTCAATTTTCACTTGGGGGTGTGAGGGAAGAGGGGACAATGGTAACTGGTAAGAGGGAAGAGTCATTGAGGAGGAAGGAAAAGAGGATGGGCATGGGGGATGTTGGAAGAGGGAGGTGGATTGGGGAAGGGTTGAGGGAGGATGGAGTGAGTGAGGGAAGAGGAGGGAGGAGATTGAGGAAAGGGTGAGTAAGGAGATTAAGGAAGGGCTAGGGGAACAAGGATTGAGAGGGGTGGGGAAGGTGGGTAGAGGAGGAAGGGAATGGGGTGGGTGATAAGGGTTGAGGAAAAGAAAGGGATGAGGGAGGAAGGAAGGAGAGTGAGGAGGAAGAGAGTGGGGAGGGTAGGAGGATGTGGTGGGGGGGAGGGTAGGAGGATGTGGTGGGGGGGAGGGAGGAGGATGTGGTGGGGGGAGAGGAGGAGGATGTGTGGGGGGAGGGAGGAGGAGGAGGATGTGGTTGGGGAAGGGAGGAGGATGTTGGGGGGGGGGAGGATGTGGTGGGGGAGGAGGATGTGGTGGGGGGTGGGAGGAGGATGTGGTTGGGGGAGGGAGGAGGATGTGGTTGGGGGAGGGGAGGATGTGGTTGGGGGAGGGGAGGATGTGGTTGGGGGAGGGGAGGATGTCGTGGTGGGGGAGGGGCGGGGAGGATGTGGTGGGGAGGGAGGAGGATGTGGTGGGGAGGAGGGGAGGATGTCGTGGTGGGGGAGGGGGAGGAGGAGGATGTGGTTGGGGGAGGGGAGGATGTCGTGGTGGGGGAGGGGAGGAGGAGGATGTGGTTGGGGGAGGGGAGGTTGTGGTGGGGGGAGGGAGGAGGATGTGGTTGGGGGAGGGGAGGATGTGGTTGGGGGAGGGGAGGATGTCGTGGTGGGGGAGGGAGGAGGGGAGGATGTGGTTGGGGGAGGGGAGGATGTGGTGGGGGGAGGGAGGAGGATGTGGTGGGGGGAGGGAGGGAGGAGGATGTGGTGGGGGAGGGAGGAGGATGTGGTGGGGGAGGAGGAGGATGTGGTGGGGGGAGGAGGAGGATGTGGTTGGGGGAGGGAGGATGTGGTGGGGGGAGGGAGGAGGATGTGGTGGGGGGAGGGAGGAGGATGTGGTGGGGGGAGGGAGGAGGATGTGGTGGGGGGAGGGAGGAGGATGTGGTGGGGGGAGGGAGGAGGATGTGTTTCGGGGAGGGGAGGATGCGGTGGTGGGGGAGGGAGGAGGATGCGGTGGTGGTGGGGGGAGGAGGAGGATGTGGTTGGGGAAGGGAGGTGGATGTTGGGGGGAGGATGTGGTGGGGGAGGAGGAGGATGTGGTGGGGTGTGGGAGGAGGATGTGGTGGGGGGAGGGAGGAGGATGTGGTGGGGGAGGGAGGAGGATGTGGTTGGGGGAGGGGAGGATGTGGTTGGGGGAGGGGAGGATGTCGTGGTGGTGGGGGAGGGGAGGGAGGATGTGGTTGGGGGAGGGAGGAGGATGTGGTGGTGGGGGAGGGGAGGAGAGGATGTGATTGGGGGAGGGAGGAGGATGTGGTGGGGGAGGGAGGAGGAGGCTGTGGTGGGGGAGGGGAGGAGGGTGTTGGGGAGGGAGGAGGATGTGGTGGGGAGAGGGAGGAGGATGTGGTGGGGGAGGGAGGAGGAGGCTGTGGTGGGGGAGGGGAGGAGGATGTTGGGGAGGGAGGAGGATGTGGTGGGGAGAGGGAGGAGGATGTTGGGGAGGGAGGAGGATGTGGTGGGGAGAGGGAGGAGGATGTGGTGGGGGGAGGGAGGAGGATGTGGTTGGGGGAGGGGAGGAGTATGTGATTGGGGGTGGAGGATGTGGTGGGGGGAGGAGCATTGAGTGGGGAAAGGGGTGAGGACGGGTTGGGTAAGAAGAGAGGAGGAGGAGAGGAGGAGGAAGGGAGGGGACGTCATCACGTTAAAAAAAAACCTAGGGGCAATACACCTGGGCACTCACCTGGTAGTGGCTGGATAAGATAAACATAAAGGGCAATACCATTGGGCGCTCACCTTGTAGCAGCTGGATAAGATAACCAAGGAACCACTGGTAGGCATGGATGAACCACAAAATATATAATGGAGAAGAAAGTAAATACCTATGGATTTTTTTTTAATGCAATGAACAAACTATGGTACATCACAGGTGATAAAGGTTGTGGTCAAGTTTCATCAAAATTGTGCGTGTCGTTTTAGAGAAAAAGCAAATATATATTTTGGATGGCGATCCCCACGTATAATCTCTTCGACCCTATTTTTTAAAAATGTTGTAAACAAACTTTGGTACATCACGGGTGATGAAGGCGGTGGTTAAGGTTCATCTGAATTGTGCATGTCGTTTCTGAGAAGAAAGCAAATACATATTTGGAGGGTACCCACCCCTCCCCCCATCGACCTCAAATTTATTAATGGCATGAACAAACTTTGGTACATCACCGGTGGTGAAGGTTGTGGTCAAGTTTCATCGAAATTGTTTGTGTCATTTCTGAGAAGAAAGCAAATACATATTTTGGGGGGCACATGCCTTACCCCCCCCCCAAAGAGCCAGATTTTTCTATTGACATGACCAAATTTTGGTACATCATGGGTGATGAAGGTTGTGGTAAAGTTTCATGGGAATTGTGTGTGTAGTTTCAGAGAAGAAGTTCAAAGTATTTGTGGATGGACAGATGGACAGACTAACTGATGGAGGACATGCCATCCCATAAGCTCCCTGGAACGATGTTCCAGATGAGCTAAAAATTGGGGTCTAAGGGGTTCTACGGGGAGGCGTAACCCCCCCCCCCCCCAAATATCCATTTGGTTTTTTCTCTGAAACCACACACACAATTTCAATGAAACTTGACAAAACCTTTATCAACAATTGTAAAAGTGAAATCCAACTTTTAGATTTCTGTTAATGATGGCACATTAAATATACATTGTTCTGGGAATTTATTGAACTTCGAAGCTAAATGTTTATTAAAAAATAAAACAACTTGCTGACACCCAGCGCCACAGTAAAGGACCTTGCAAAACTCTTTCAGCTGATCAATTAATCTGAGCTAAGTAAACACGTCTTGCCATTTCACAAGTCACCAGAATGTCCATTACTATATTATTTAACTGAGATTTATAAAGGCAAACAAAGATAAACACTAAGTTTATGTACAATTGATTATACACCTTGCAGTCGCAACAATAATTATAAGAAATACATTTCTTTGAAGTTAATTAATTAATGACTGCGAAATTGTGAGTCATGCGGTTATTTACGGCAAGGTTGACATCTCGTCCCAAGCCTCATGCATTCCATTGAGATCGCCCAAACGGCCCGTCTCAACCTTTTCTTACAATCACATTCGTCTGTGGAATTATAAATGCTTTGTAATATGAAGACAAGTCTCTAACCAGAGAGTTGGTGTCAAAGCCACCCAATGCTCGCCTGTTTATACATTTATCGTTTTTGAAAGAGTAGTCTAATAATATTTTTTTATAAAGGATTGCAGTGAAGTCTGATCCAAATAATTTTAAAGCAATATATGTATTTGTATATTGTAATCAGTAAAAAAATAGTGTTATGTGGTAGATAAACACATTAGAAAGGAAATAACTTGCACCAAAAACTTTAACATTTTCACGCTCACGCTCACGCTCACGCCGGGGATATCGCTATTGCTCTCTGTTCTTGGAACAGGCGAGCTAAAAATAATCTGTTTAAAAAAGGTTGAGAGTGTTAATTGTACAAGCAAGCCTCTTGAGAGATATTTTGTTTAACCCCTGTGTCACAGTGAAAAATTTGCAAAATCACAAGATGTTTGAAAAACACCTTGTAATGACAAAGACGTTGAAAGAAATTTAGACAAACATTTCTGACGAAATATGTTGACAACATATCACTTCAAAAGGTATAAATATGAATTATATGTGGCTGAAAAAGTTTTTTTTTTTTTAAGTTTCTTGGACAAGAATAATTCAAGTATATAACTATAGAATATAGACTACTGTTTGTGTTTTTCTTTTGCTATCCTTGCAATAAATGATCTGAATTCCAAACCTGAGGAGTTTATTCGATCTGAGGAAATAAATTCCACGACACCCATGATGTACTGAAGTTTGTTCACGGCATTGAGAAAAAAAAAATCCATGGCTATTTACTTTCTTCTCCGTAATATTTTTTGTGTGTCATCCATGCCTACCAGTGGTTTCCTGGTTAGCTCACCTGGAACGTAGTTCTGGGGAGCTTATGGCATGGTGCGTCGTCCGTCCGTCCGTCCGTCCACAAATACTTTCAACTTCCTCTCTGAAACTACGCACACAATTTCGATGAAACTTTCCCACAACTTTCATCATCGTGCATGCACCAAAGTTTGTTCATGGCATTAATAAATTTGAGGTCTAAAGGGGTCTATGCGGGTGGGGGGGGGTTGCCCCCCCCCAAAATAGGTATTTGCTTTCTTCTTAGAAACTACACATGTAATTCTGATGAAATGCTACCACAACCTCCATCAACCAGTATGTGCCAAAGTTTGTTCATGGCATTAAAAATGCAGGCCCTAATGGGGTCGTCTACGAGGGTTGCTCCCCAAAATAGATATTTCTTTTCTTCTCAGAAGCTGCACATGCAATTCTGATGTAACATCACCACAACCTTCATCACCCGTGATGTACCAAAGTTTGTTCATGGTATTAACAACAACAAAAAATCACGATCAGAGGGGGTCTACAGAGGGAGTTTATGGGGGTGGGCATTGCCCCCCAAAATGGATATTTGCTTTCTTCTCAAATGACAAACACAATTCCGATTTAACTTGACTACAACCTTAACCACCCATGGTGTACCAAAGTTTGTTCATGACAATAGATAAATCGGGCTCCAACAGTTTTTAAGGGGGATTGTCTGTCAAAATATGTATTACTTTTCATTTCTGAAACTACACAAAAGTTTTGATGAAACTTTGACCACAACCTTAATCACCTGTGATGTTCCAAAGTATATCCATGGCATTAAAAAAATTTTGAGGTCTAGAGGGGTCTACGGGGGGGGGGGGTTGTCGGTATTTGCTTTCTTCTCAGAAACTACATATGCAATTCCAATGAAACATGACCACAACTTTCATCACCCCGATGTACCAGTCTGTTCATGTCATTAGAAAAATTGGGCTCGATGGGAGTGTAAGGGGGTACCCCCCAAAATATGGATTTGCTTTCTTCTCCACAACTACACACATAATTTTGATGAAACTTGACCACAACCTTCATCACCCGTGATGTACCAATGATTGTTCACACCATTATCAAAAATCAGGGTTGAAGGGTGACAATGGGGTGGTTACCTCCCAAAAGAGGTATTTGCTTTATTCTCAGAAACTGCACACACAATTCCAATGAAACTTGAGCACTGTACCAAAAGTTTCATTGGAATTGTGTGTCTAGTTTCTGAGAATAAAGCGAATGCATATTTTGGGAGCAACCTCCTCCACCCCCCCCCCCTGGAGACCCTCTGAGACCCCAATTTTTTTTTTAATGGTGCGAACAATCTTTGGTACATCATGGGTGATAACGGTTGTCGTCAAGTTTCATTGAAGTTGTGTGTGATTTTGGAGAAGAAAGCAAATACTTATTTTGGGGGGGCAACCCCCCTTACACTCCCTAAGACACCGATTTTTCTAATGTCATGAACAAACTTTGGTACATCAGGGGTGATGAAGGTTGTGGCCAAGTTTCATTGGAATTGTATATGTAGTTTCTGAGAAGAAAGCAAATACCTATTTTGGGGGAACCCCCCCCCCCAATAGACCTCGTTTTTTAAACATCATAAACAAACTTTGGTACATCATGGGTGATGAAGAATGTGTTGAAGTTTCATTAGAATTGTGTGTGTAGTTTCGGAGAAGAAAGCAAATACCTCTTTATGGTGGGCTACCCCCTCCCCCACCCCTGCCGTAAACTCCCTCTGTCGACCCCCTTCAGACCCCAACTTTTTAAATGATGTGAGCAAACTTTGGCACATCACGGGTGATGACGGTTGTTGTCAAGTTTCATCTGAATTGCATGTGTCGTTTCTGAGAAGAAAGTGAATACTTATTTTGTGGGGCAACCCCCGTAGACCGCATTCGGCCCCGATTTTTTTTTGATGCCATGAACAAATTTTGGGACATACATGGTGATCACGTTGTGGTAACGTTTCATCGAAATAGTGTGTGTAGTTTCTGAGAAGAAGTTTCAAATATTTGTGGACGGATGGACAGAAGATTTGCCAACCCATAAGCTTCCCAGAACTCCTTTCCAGGTAAGCTAAAAAAAAACAAATAAGCTATTTATGGGGGGTGGGAGGAATGAAGTGGGTTGTCGGGTGAGAAATGACAAAACACCAATAGCACATTCACCCTTTGATGAGACCCTCTCACAGACATCGCAATCACCCATCTATACCTCTGCAATCACAACTAATCTGCCAACCTCCTCATATCCCTTTGTCCACTATGTTTCTCGGTACCAATTGAACTCATATCAACCCTTTCTGCTGCCACTACCTGTCCAGGAAGAACATGACCTATATTAACTGCTCTGAGTGAAAGACCCCTGTCTTTCTATTCCATCACAACTCTTTACTCTAAGACTGTGCCCCCTGCTCCTGTCACCAAGATTTGCTATCAATTGGAGTCATACCAGGTCACTCCACCTTGAATATGGTGCTTCTACTCACCAAACAATGGATGGAGGCCTTCAATATCAGACATGAGATCAGGGCAATCTCTCTGGACCTATCTCATGCTTTCAATTGTCTGGCATCCTGCCATGCTCTCCAAACTCTCTGCTTATGGCATCCAAGGCCAACTCCATGCTGGCGGACTGACATCCTCTACTCCACTGCCCCCACAAAGCCTTCCCTCCTGTCCCCCATCTTGCATCCTTCCAACACCTCCTCCCCTGTCCCTAACTGTGTGGATCTCGAACATCTCAGGCCTCCGCCCTAAACTGACAGATCTCTCAATCTAGGCCGCTGATGATAAACCAGACATCATCTGTTTAACAGTGTCCTTCCTCCCACAGGACATCCCTGACTTCTTTGTGTCTGTCTCTCTCTCTCTCTCTCTCTCTCTCTCTCTCTCTCTCTCTTTCTCTCTCTCTCTCTCTCTCTCTCTCTCTCTCTCTCTGTCTCTCTCTCTCTCTCTCTCTCTCTGTCTCTGTCTCTGTCTCTGTCTCTGTCTCTGTCTCTGTCTCTGTCTCTGTCTCTGTCTCTGTCTCTCTCTCCCCGAGTCTCTGTCTCTCTCTCTCTCTCCCCGAGTCTCTGTCTCTCTCTCTCTCCCCGAGTCTCTCTCTCTCTCTCTCTCTCTCTCTCTCTCTCTCTCTCTCTCTCTCTCTCTCTCTCTCTCTCTCTCTCTCTCTCTCTCTCTCTCTCTCTCTCTCTCTCTCTCTCTCTCTCTCTCTCTCTCTCTCTCTCTCTCTCTCTCTCTCTCTCTCTCTCTCTCTCTCTCTCTCTCTCTCTCTCTCTCTCTCTCTCTCTCTCTCTCTCTCTCTCTCTCTTCGGCTATTGTTTCCTCTGACTTGATAGGCCTGAACGTCATTCCAGTGGCAGAGTTGCACTTCACATCAAAAACTCAATCTTTTAATTCTGTTGAGAGCCAACATGCGGCTCTCACCGGAATCATTTCATCTCCTCTCGCTGTTCAGGCTGGAGTGTCCCAAGGCAGTGTTTTTGGGTTCCTATTCCTGATCAATGATCTCTCTGACTCTGGAAAATCCTCTTTATCTATTTGCTGATGATGACCACCCTGTGCCGTGACATCCCTCAACCTTCAGACAGACAGGCTGCAACCTCTTTCCTCTCTTCAGACCTTGATAAAATCATAAGATGGTCAAAGACTTACAATATGTCTTTCAAACCTGACTAATCTCACACTCTCACAATCTCTCTCCAACAGGCCATCTGGCACATATATCTAAGTTGGCCTCCAAAGCCTGTTGCCAACTGGGAATTTTCCATTGTGCAGAATCTCTCCTTCGCACACCTGAACTCTTGTCCACCTACAAGGCCTTCATCCACAGCTTGATGGAATGCTGCTTTCCCTTCTAGGCTGATAGCATAGAAACCAAGACCTTCAAGATTATTGGAATACCCCGTGCTGCAGCTGTGTATATGGACCTATCACTTCGCCATCACAGATAGGTCAGTGGTCTCTGTTTTTCCACCGCCTTTCTGGTTTTGCGCCCTCTGCTCTTTCTGTGCTTTGTTCCCCCCCCCCCTCCGGTTTCTGCAGTGTGCACACAGTCCACGATTAACCCCTTTCTTGTCAAACTCCCAAAATCCAAAATCGCCGCTCACCTCGACCTGTTTGTTCCTCTATTTTCCTGCCTGTGGAATCAACTTCAGCATTATCTTCAATTTCATTCTTCAAAACAGCTTTTAACCACGATCTCAGATCATCCCTCATCCAAAACCATATTTTTACTCTGGCTAAGTGAGAATTTGCTTCTGTATTCATCTTTTCCACCTCATACACCCCGCCCACATCCATTATTTGTCCAAGACTCCCTCTATTTTACCCTTCAACTCTGCTGTTGGTGTTTCCCCCTTCTATCTACTGTTCCTTTTGCTCAGTTGCATCCTGATCTGTTCAGTATTCTAGCTCTTCCACAAGCCTTGACTGTATACAATAAAAATATTTAAAAAAACATTAAAAAAGGCCTTGGTTTCCACAACATCAAGATTAGCAAGATGTGAGGCAGGGGAGACAGCCCATAGTGGACAGCAGTACTCCATCAAGCTGCAGATGAAGGCCCTGCAGTTGGAGAGGAGGTCAGGTGTGCCAAGGAAGGACTTTGTAAGATGGAGAATGCCAGTCAGTGGCTAGCTTTGGAAGCCATCTTATAAATGTGGCTTGCCCAAGAAAGATAATGGCTGATAGTGAGACCTAAGAGTTTTAATGACTGAACTTCTTCAAGAGGATTGTTAAGAAAGTAGATGGGAGCAGTTACCAAACCTTTTTAGAGAGACAGAGTGAGTGTGTGAGAAATAATTTTATTGCTTCTGTTTGCCCTTGCCTGCCCGTTTCCTCTTCACCCCACTGTTCGTACATTATTCGTTTGCCCTGATGTCTTTCAGCTTCTCAAAGCGATGCAACAACTGCATTTTTAAAAATTGGGGATATAATCTCTAATTTATTTTAAGCATTTGAAACCTATAAATATTAATAAAAGCTCATTGAGTCAAAAGGCAAAAAAAAAAAAGAGTCTTGTTGGGGAAAATTATTTTAGTGCCAAAGGTTGTGGTGTAGTGGGCCTGCAGGGGCAGGGCATGATGTGGAGAGCGTGGTGGAGGAGTGGTTTTAGAGTGGTCACGTGCTTGCACGGGATATAGGAGTGCGCGCCGCCTGAGGCATTGTAGTAGTTGCTGTAGCCGTTGTGGCCTGGGGAGCCTGGAGGTCGTGTGGCTTGTAGAGTGCATCGAGTACGCAATAAAGTGGAGTTATGGACAACGTACGCTCACGCTCTCGCTCGTGCAATAAAGCAGGGTTGTACTGTTCCCCTGCTCGTGTCTGCCTTGGAGCACCTCTGTCACGACACCACATTTGGCAACGAGTCTGTTCGGATCGGCGTGTGCAGAGTGGTTGGGTTATTGGATCGCGGCAGCAAGTAACTCAGCGCATTCCGCGCGGTTCGAGGTCTACACCGGGCGGGGTCCCGGAGGAGCGCATCGCGGGTTTCGCACGCCGCACGCACAGGCTTTGGGGCCAGGTGTCTCACTGTCACGGCCGGCTCAAGCATGACAGAAGGTCGGGGCACGGCGCACGGACGCGTGCCCATCTTCATCGGAGACGACTTCGAATTGTTTTCTGAACAGTTGGGCTGCTATTTCCACTGTCACGTTGAGTGAACGACGGCCGCGCTCGGAGTTCGTTTTATTAATGCTTGGCGAACCTCGGGAATGGTTTCTGCGAGGTCACGGCTAAAGAACGAGGACGTGCAGCTCAGCTCAGACGCGGCGTCGGACGTCGCGCTAACTCTGAGGAGTGTCCGGGGTCTCGATGGACGGTGCGCAGCAGATGTTCCGGAGGTCAGCACGATGTTCCAGGCGTGCACGGCCGCGCGCACGGTCTTCGGCGCTGGTAGGGGCCCAGCGTTGCAATGCAGTCAGTCGGACGGCGGTCTGAGCACTCGGGGACGTCTACGGTGTGTGTGCCGAGAGTCATTGCCCATCATAACGGTCAGGGATGGCGGTGTGCGAAGCGACCCTTATGTCCCGGGTCAAGACCTACTGCCGGTACGGTGTTCGGTGCATGGCGTACACTTGCACCCGGGTCGCGTCTTGCAGCCTGAGTACAGAGATCCCGGCGACCCGAAGCGGGAGATACTGCCGATGTTGAACCTGTCTTCAATTGGTCCGGAGGTGACAAGATCAATGACAGTGGAGGTTGAGATGATCGGGGCACTGATGCTGCCGATGTTGGACCTGGTTTCAATTGGTCCGGAGGTGACAGGACCAATGCCAGTGGAGATCGAGATGATCGGGGCACTGATCGGGTATTGAGTTGAGTCCGCTCGTGCTACCCTCGCATTGCACACGTACGCAGGTGGAGCGCTGCCAGTGGTTGGCGGGGAACGCGTCTTGGTTGCCCATCGGGGTCAGAGGGTTGCGCTCCCGCGGTTCGTGGTGCGAGGCGAGGGGCTCGCAGTTCCTCTTTCGGAGTTCGTACCTCCAGGTGCACCTGTGCCTCATTCGGGGCACGTACCTCCGTGTGGGCCCGGGCCTCCTTCGAGACGCGAGGGTGAGGTTCCGGCGACGGGGGCCGCGACGATGCAACGTGAGCTGCCGTTCATTGCTTCCTGCGACGATGATGTACAGTGCTGGAGCAACGGGAGCCAAGCCAGCCGCGATGAGCTCTCTCGCTTCGGCTGCGCTCATGGTGCAATGTGCGCCCGTGTCGTTCAGGCGATTTCAGCGGGGAATTGCAGCGAGCCAGTCGCGTTCAAGAAGGTTGCGGATCGCGACTGTCGACGACAAGCAGGTCATCGCTACGTCGCGATGACAACCGAGAGACGGACACGTGATGTGGTTCATGGGTTGCTGTTCGTTATGTATTTGATTTTCATTGCTCAAGTGATGCAGTTTAACATTGTTGAAATAAATGCCGACAGTTCGTGTGCGAGAATATGTTTGGCTGGGATCAGTCGGTGGGATGTTCGAGTTGACCGATGTGATATGAAGGCTTTGGGGGCGATCGTGGCAAATAAAGAGGTTTTACTGACCTCCCGCTGCGTGGGCAGCCCACGGTTCGTTACTCTGTCATATGTGGGGATTATATTGGGAGAACGCACTGTACGAAAAGGGGAGGTTGCATCTGCGCAAACGATGTTCTTGTTGCTTTATGACATGAGTGGATTTGATGTGTGGTTTTGTATGGGATTGCTAGGATTGCTGCCGTCTAATTGCCGTGTGGGTCTCAGAGATCGACTCAGAGCCGGGGCTGGTTCGCTGTTCAGCGTTCCCCCACCTCTGGTTTCGGCAAGGTCAGGCGTGCCTGGCGCCTGGGGCGCAACTCTCTGTTCTCGCCCGATGCCGTTTGGACGTACGTTGGAATCTTGGCTGATTGTAATGCGTGGGTTTGTTATGGAACTGATGGTGTGCCCAGCCGTCGGCGCTGTTCAGCGTCATCGCCCAAGGCCAGACGGGCTTGGCACCGGGCGGCACAAACCTCTGTTCTCGACAATGTCGGCTGCGCTGGCGCCCAGGGGCTTCCAGACAATGGGCTTCCGGGCTCGGAATGTTTATCTAATTTGGGGTCTGTCTGGGGGAGATGTGCCACCATGTCGGCCGGGGGCGTTTGATGGTGCCAGGGGAGGTTTGCTCGGGAGGTCGTCGCGACCTCGCCGGAGGGCGTGTAAGCATGAGCCGCCTGGGGGCGCTTCTGCTGCGTAGTGATGCTGTGCTTCCCGCCTTGCTTCTTGATAAATCTAACGCGGTCAGGGGTTTTGTGGGTTCGCCGTGCAACTCGGTCTTCAGAACCTGACCATTGCAGTTCGACTCGCTCACAGCGTCACGTTATATGGTGTGATGTGCCTATGTTTTTTTGGTTATTATTGTTTTTGCTCCTCTCTGCTTTTATATCATGGTATTCTGTGCTGATTATGATGATGCTTATTATGATGATGGTCATTTAATAATCATAGTTTTAGGAGGGAGGATTGTGGTGTAGCGGGCCTGCGGGGGCAGGGCATGATGTGGGGAGCATGGTGGAGGAGTGGTTTTAGAGTGGTCACGTGCTTGCACGGGATATAGGAGTGCGCGCCGCCTGAGGCGTTGTAGTAGTTGCTGTAGCCGTTGTGGCCTGGGGAGCCTGGAGGTCGTGTGGCTTGTAGAGTGCATCGAGTACGCAATAAAGTGGAGTTACGGGCAACGTACGCTCACGCTCTCGCTCATGCAATAAAGCAGGGTTGTACTGTTCCCCTGCTCGTGTCTGCCTTGGAGCACCTCTGTCGCGACACCACAAAGGTTAGTTGTTTAAGTTTTACCTTTTAAAAAAGCTTGGTTGTGGAGAATAATCCATACTATAAAAGAGTAACGAGGATAGAGCCTCAGCCGGGGTAAAAACTGCTGACCTACGCTTACTCCCTAATCAATCTTGTCAGGTCAGGCCAGATCAGATCTGTGACTTGCTACAGGTACCATGTAAACCCGTACTAACCTGTTTCATGGTCGGGTTGTCGGTGACTTAACCATCTCCCCAACCAGGTTTCCTGGTGAGGAGGGTGCATGGATATGGACACCCAGTAGGATTAAAAACAAAACCTGTCAAAGGGTGGAGGAGCTCCTTGAGAGCCAACAGCCATCCATATCTGGTGCCCAACCTCCTGCAGTTAGGTACCTCTTTCTAGGAGGTTGGTGGCTTGAACCACTTTTGTGGAGTGCAACATTTTGTTAGTGCAAGCCATTTTCAATTGTATTTGTGAATTGATGTCTGTCCTACAAGTCAATAAAGCGATCAATGCTTTTCTGCACGTCGCACTTCTAAGGATGTTCTCCACTGTGTATTCTCATGTGATACTGACAAAATTTTACCCAAATGTCATGCACTTTTAAGGACTTTCTCACATTGGTTATCTCCATTTGCCGGTTTCAGAAGGTGGGAGGAAGTTCTTCCAGAACTCAACATCTCCACCTCCTTTTTCAGTGAAGGATCATTATTCATGAACCAAATTGTTAATTGGTTCATGAATCTTTCTCCTTCACCGTTAGTCCCCGATGCTTCATGCACAGAATATGCTTAGCAGTGGAAGATGATTTCCTTCTCCTCTAAGCTCCAACTCTTTTCATTTAATCATTGCCGATTTGTCTGAAACTTAGTAGTTGTTGCTTGTAAAAACAGGCAACACATTTTTAGCTTTTAGCTTTGGTGTAGAGTTCTGTCCTATCGTGAGGCAGGGATCCCCTTCTGCACTGGAGAATGTGCAGTCATTATCCTTTTCGGTACACATTCCGGCTGCTCGGTGTGGCCGCACAGACTTTGGCCTCAGCCTCTCATGCGTTTTGAGATGTGATGCCCAATCAAACTAGTCTCCATATGTAGGGCATTTGTATGAGCGTTCACCGCTATGGATTTTATTGTGGTATCAACAGTGTGATCTCTGATTGAAGGCCTTTCTGCACATGGTACACTTGAAAGGGCGTTTGCTGGTGTGAATCCTCATATGTTTTCGACAGGCAGATAGGAAGCCATGTGCCTTTCCTTGTGTTCACATTTGTGTATCTTCTTGTGTGTACTCGAATTATCGTTGAGATTCTGTCTGGAAGAACAATGCTTCCACCTGTACTTTTTATCACTAGCAATCCAGTGGCTCTCCTCCATGTGAAACTGCACGTTGGCCTTTGTGGTGAACATGCAGGGACACATCGGGCAGGGTATTTTCATTGCACCTTGTAGTACACCTGGAATTAAAAAAAGCATATAATTGCCTGACATCTGTGCACATTAAAAACAAACTCTGTTTAACCCTTTGAACCCTAGCGGCCATTTTACCAGCCGCTATTCAAACCTCCACATGCCCAAGCAGCCGATTTACCAGCCACTATTCAAACCTCCATTTACCCGAGCGACCGGATTTTTTCTCCAGGGAGTCCAGGGTGGGGGAGCTGAAAGTCTAAGGAGCTCAGGGTGCAAAGGGTTAAAACCATTGCTCAGGCTTATCTGATAAATCAGTGGCTGGAAAACCTGCCCATAATAATTTCTGCAAAAACAAATGGGGGTTAAAATATGTAGTGATGGGAGCAAAAAAATACAAATGTGAAAGCAGTCTAATATTGAGCTATGCCATAAATTAATTCATGAATTATCATCTTTATAAGTGTGCAGTGGAGGCAATGGCCACCCCATTGGTGGATGCATGTCTGACCCACAACATTATAATTTTTGTGAACTTTTTTTGTGTACAATAGTCGAGGCTTGTGGAATAGCGAATATACTGAACAGATCAGGATGTAACAGACAAAAACAGGACTCAAAACACACATGCATAGAGAAGGAAACTCCCAAGGAAGAAAAACTGGAAAATTAGGAATGATTTAGGTGGGGTTAAAGAGGGTAGAAAAGATCATGGTTTTGGACTGGGGATAATTTGAGATGGTGGTGAACAGCTGTCTTGAAGATCTGGGGGTGGGAGATGGGGAGGGGGGGGGGGAATGACATTGAAGAGGATGTGGAGGTTTGTTCCACATGTGGAAAATAATAGGAACAAATGAGTGGAAGTGAGCAGTGTTCCTAGATTTTGGGAGTTTCACTAGAATGGGGTTGATGGTGGACCGTGTGTGCCCTGCAGCAACCTGGGGGAGGGGTGGGGAGGTGGGGAGGACAAAGCACGGAAAGAGCAGAGCGTGCAAGACCAGAACTGTGCCTTCACTGTGGATGGGGGTTGAGAGGGACCGCAAGATGGTTTGACATATATACAAACACCGAGTATCTCAGCAACATCAACCATCGGCATAAGAGCAATGTTGCATTTTACCAGAACATGGTGCATTACTGTCTCATCTGCTATGTTTCATAAAACGGGTTAATTACCATCACAAAGTGTTGCGAATGTGTCACACTATGTCCTCTTATAATGCCAAGAAGAAACACCTGCCACTCCAACGATATACCACTCCCCTGATTAGCCGTTATGAGAATGTGATGACACGACAAGGTGGAGAATAGCAGTTGCGGATAAATAAATAATTTTTTTAAAGATAAAAGCCTCTGTATATTTATGCTGATAAATGAACATCTCTGACATATTAGAACATGCACTAGCTCCAGGACATTCACCACCAGATATAATCTTGTAAAATAACATTTCATACTAGATTGAGTGCACGGCTGAAATTTCTGCCACTTAACTGGAAAATCAGGTACATTTAAGTTTTGGCAACCACTTAAAAAACAAAAGGTACACGATGAACAATGCCTGGTGTTGGCTTAACGGTTAAGGTGGCTGGCTTAAGATCGTAGGGTCTTGAGTTCAAGCCCTTGTCAGGCTGTTGAATAAAACCAGGTGGGGTTGCCTCAACCCGTCATCCTTCTGAGGTTGGCAAAATGAGTACCAGTGTACTGGGGGAATAACCATTTGGGCTAACCTGTGTCAGAGTGGTGACCCGTCCACGACTGTACTCCTTGCCAATGCAACTGCCTTGGCAAACCTATGTGCCCTTATGGCACGAAAGGAATGGTATTATTAAACACTTATGAATCTCGCACAAATATAACGAGGTTTTCAGGAATACAATCGACCATTATAAGAAAAAACAACCTTGTTGATATTATTTGGTCATGATGAGTGGGTATGCAATGATATGAATATGAGAATGAAAATCCCGAGAATATTCCTTTTTTTTTCTTTTTCTTTTTTGTGTACAACGTCAAGGCTCGCATGAGAGCTAACACAGAAAATATAACAAAGGGAGCAGGAGACAAGAGGGGTGGGAGTGGGAAGGACAAAACAATGGGGAACAGAGACATGAGGAGATCTGTGGAAGGGAGAGGGATGGGGTGGGGAACACGGGGTACACAAGATGGACATGACAGGGACTTTCAGGAAGGAAAGCAAGGAATTTGAAGGAGGTGAGTTTGGGGTGGTTTAACGAGGGTATAAAAGATCGAGGATTTGGATGGGGGAAGATAAGAGGTGGTGGTGAACGGCTGTTTTGAAGGCCTGGAGGGAAGAATGGGATTGAATAGAGTGAGGGAGTTTATTCTTAAGGCGGGGAAAAAAAAGAGGAATGAAAGAGTGAAGGTGAGCGAAGGTGATTCATGATTTTGGTAGATTTACCAGAATGGGGTTGTTGGTGGACCTTGAACGCCTTGCATAAATATTGGGGGGGGGGGGACATATCACAGACAGAGCAGGGGGTGGGGGGGGTGGGGTGAGACTGGAGAGGGGCAGGTTGCTAATTTTCCTTTCCTGTCCTCTCTTATTTCTTCTGTTTTTTCCATCCCTTTAATCTTTGTGTCCCCCTGTTGCATCGAGGAGGTTTAAGTGTGAGTTTCAGAAAGAAAACACCCAAAGGAGTCAGATTCAACATTGCAGGAGGAAGTTTGCCGGTGGGGGCATTATAGAGCTAAAGAAGTGAGGCAGAATAAATATGTCATTGGAAGTCATCGACAAGATCACACCCATCAGGGAAAACATGCTCAAAATACCAGGAAGGCACGTATCAGTTTGATATTCCAAGATGCTTGAGATTCCAATATCGACAATTCATTGTGTTTTGTACACGATCCAATTGCATTAGAAAGCCGACCCATCCATCAGGACCATACTCTGTGCAGAGCGTTGGTGCTGCCGAAGCAGTCTCCTGGGCTATTGGGCACAATCCTGGATGGGTCACCACTCTAAAAAAGGATACTCAAATGGCTCAATCATCCCAGCAAGCCAGTACTCATTTTGCCACCCTCAGAAGGATGATGGGCTGAGTCAACCCCAACTGGTATTAATTCAACAGCTAGCAGGATTTGAACTCAAGACCCTAGGTATTCCAAGCCCACCACCCTAACCATTAAGCCAACAACAGTCATGGATAGAAAGCCTACCCGATGCAAGTGATCCATCAGTAACTGAAAAAGGATTACACCACTTGTGTTGTGTATCCTGCTGGAAAAGATTGAACAGGATGACTAATTTCTTGATAATATTCTGAGACGACATTTAATCTTAGTGGAGAGGCAAACCATTATAACTGCAGGATTTATGGGTAGCACAATTCCCATGAAACAAGACAATATGAGCATGATTCCTCTGACTGCCAACGGCCACCTTCTTCCCCGATAAACTAACCTCAGTGCAAGACTATTATCTGTATGGTCACCTCAAGACATTGCTATACTGTTGTGGGTCGGGGGTCGGTGGCGAGGAACGACCGCAAGATGGAGCAATAGGGCCATCTCCCACCGAACACCCGGAATTAAAAGGTCGTCACCCCAGATAACTCTGGAGTCGACGGGTCGCTTAAGCCTCAAAGGACCGTGGTCGCCAATATTTTGACTGTGTGAGGTAGGGTCCACTTGTCTAATTCCAATTTATCTAAGTACCCATGCCGTCTAACTACTGGGGAATCCTCACCCTCGGCCAACTTTGTCTGAACTGAGTCGCTATCACCGACTCGGATCCGGCGTAACCGAGCGGAAGTTACCAAAGCTGCGCCGGACCAAATGAACAATTTATGACACAAACGGCCTCACTACTTCTCAAGCCCGAACCATGCTGGGTCAATGGTAGAAACGACAGGTAACGAACTGGAACATTTAACAGATATTTATTTACAATAGGGAGGGAGACACAGAGCAGAGTTATGCAAATAAAAGAAATGCAATTTACAATGAACACAGGCACTTAACAGTCTCTACTTACAGGATGGGTGCCACAGAGAGACACACACACACACACACACACACACACACACACACACACACACACACACACACACACACACACACACACACACACACACACACACACAATAAATGGGGCCGGTTGGCCTTTATGTGACCCTTCAGCTCGGGAGGGAAGGCAAGCTGAGGGTAAGAGTTCAGTCGGGCACCTTTCTGCCTCGTGCGGTCTGGTCGAAACGAGCTGGTTCGGGGGGGGGGGGACTCAAACCCACACCTTCGTCGCCGCACCAAGCACCAGGAACCGTGAATGACGCAACAGACGCCAGCCAGCACGAGAACGGATGAGACGAGACGAGCACTTGCGGGCAAGACGAGAACACCAGCAGGCAAAACAAGGCGACGAGGCTTCTTCCTTTTGCCAGCCGGATCGCCCCCACTATTATTCATTCCTCACGTGAGGTAGGAGGGGCCCGTCTTGAGGTAACTCGCCTCCTCATTGGATGGGGGCATGTCGGGTGGTGTGTCGGGGTGTCTCGGTAGCCCGCCCCCCGAAGAGGCTCTGTAGTTGGTTCAATTTTTGCATACGTACTGCCAAAGCGAGTACTGGTATTCTGGCTTCCCATTGGCTGGAGGAAACGCTCCATGCCCTTCTTCGGAGCAGAGCCTTGATCTGAGGCGATGGAGGCTCCGCCCACGCCTTCAGCCAAAAACACGTGGGCAATGGAGTCCATGGTGCGAAGAAGTGAAGGGAATTGATGTATAAAACTAACTAGAAAATAACTCGCAGCGCACACATGAAATTCCCGTTAGACACAGGGGATGGATTCTAACTATGCACATATACTTGACAAAATAACTAAACTTTGGGACTGCTCACTGTCTGTGTGCAAGAGGCTTCCAAATCCGTAACAATACTTCATAGGTATGCCAACATCAGCGAACTTCATTGGGACCACAGATGTCATCCAGGTCATTGCACACAGGCCCATCGCCAGGGCTCAGTATTAAGGGAGACATATGAACTGGGGGGGGGGGCACAATTATAATATTTTTGATAACCCGGTATGTTGTTGTATTCATGCATGATTGACACATCTATACTGATGTTGCCGTCACATCCCAACCAAATTGATCTCAGCCGGATTTAATATGTTCCGATGTTTTTGGCCTGAAATTATTTGAATGCAGGAGTGCCGCAACAAACCGGCACATTCACAATGCAGATATTCAATGATTAGACAATTGGCACCAATTCAGATGCACTTATACAAGGTGTTGTCAAGAATTGGCATTAGAAAATTAATATACCAGAGATACAATGACTAAACGGGGGAGGTTGGCACTGGAATCAGTGCATTTTCAAGTAAGATACAGTAGGCTATGACCTGCGATCATCACGTTAAACTATCAACAGCAAATACGACCAGCCTGAAGATACCACAAAGTCCACATTTAAAGCAGTCAATTTAACAGAGGGAAGGTTATGCACAAAGCACTAGATCTGGGATATGCAAAGCACCAAACACAACATTTAACTTCAACATCAGAAGTACAAAGCAGACAACCACAGCGGGTGCTGATCACAACCACAACCTTTTTCCTTTTCTTAGCCATTTTCGTATATCCATGTCTTTTTCTACTGTTGCTAGCTGGCGCTCTCCGTGACTCGTGTCACTAATGTCATGACTAGTGAGATTTGACGGTTGACGGTTTTATTTATTAAATGATGCATGCACCAAAAACAGGTTTTATCTGCATAATTTCAAATGTAAGTACGATTGCAAACACACATTTTTAATTTTCATCAGAAAATTACTTTTGTAAGATGGGGGGTTGTGAAGGTCACGTGGTGCACTTCATCTTTAATTATGTAAATTTGTCTTTTCCTTTTTCATATTATGACTATATTACATTTATACCTAACTTACAACCAATCAGGTAACCTGCTCAATAGGGTCTCCATATCGAATACGCTGATTGGCTATTCCTTAAAACTAAATGATCCACGATATATATATATATATATATATATATATATATATATATATATATATATATATATATATATATATATATATATATATTGTTGCGGATTCGCGCCCGCCGGCGTGCTGACGGCCACGTAACTCGAATCGCGGCACGTCGCCCACCGGACGGACAATCCAGTCGTGACCCTCTCGGACTAACGCCGGGAACCAGTCACGGGTGGACCTTTCGGTCTCACCGCGATCGAGCCAATCAGCCCCCGCGTGGGATAGGGTTGCTCGCCAAATTCGACCTACCTAAGTACCCACGCGGAGGGTAGACCGGGCGATCGCACCTCGCCGCAGGTCGACTTCGGACACGGGCCACTTAAGCGACCCGTTCCGTACTATCAGAATAACCGAGCGGTGTTATCGTCGACCTCGACGGTTCGATTAATTATCGGGCGTATTCAGCCCACTACCAACCCTTTACGTGAAGCAAGATGGGGATTCAATAGAGGAAAAGACGAAGCGAAGCGGGAGAACAGTTCAACACAAAAGCACATTTATTCGCGATGAACGGAAAGCGCACATATACAATTCCACCAAAAGCACACAGAAAAGAAAAACACAATTCAATTTACACAAAAAGCAAATGTAAAAGCGAAAACACAATGCAGAGCTAATACCGACTACCGAGCACACGGCAACACTTATACAATTCTACTTCACAGACGGCGCCGACAACACATACCCAAAACCAAGGAAAGAATACCCTCAAGGATGAGGCGGGCCTGAGGCCGAGACCGGGTCGGGCCTACCCGTCTGGTGATGAGACGCGGAGCGGCGATGGTGCCTCAACTCCGCGGGCCTCGCGGGCAGTGTCTGGTAGGGGGTGGGAAAGGGGCCCCCTTGGTCGCACTATCTCAGCGCGGGGGGAAACAGGAGGGGGTTGCTGATGCTCGGGGTATAGAGGATCTTTATTATCCCGCGACGAGCGTCTCCACCTCGGCCAGGTCGCGCCGTCGGCCTCCCTCGGGTGCAGCTCCCTGCACGACGCGAGCACCCCCTCGTCTGGTGTCGCCGCCTTTCCACAGCTCCGTCCCCTCCGTTCCGACTCCAACGCACACGACGAGCAGCTCCACCGCCCGCGAAGTCTTGACTCTCTGTTTCCGACTCTCCTACTCTCCTACTCTCCGCCTCTGGACTCTTTTGGACTGACGAACACGGTCCTTTTATCCGCCCCGTAACTTCGCCCTCTCATCTTTGACCCCCTCCCTTCGACCTTTCACCTCGCTCCCCATTGGCCCGAGAAAAAGTGGGCGTGAAGGCTTTTTGATCCATAAATTTGCATATATCGATTGCCCTGGGGGCGGGGCCAATTCGCCCCTCGCTCACCGATTGGACGGCAAAAAGTGGGCGTGTGTCGTTTTTGATCCGTTTTTGAAGCACAAAATCCGTGATTTTGTACACGCTGTTCGACGCGCGCCCTGCACGAGTCCAACACCGGTACCCACAGCGGGGCAAGAACGGTGGCGATGCTACGGTTGCGAGGTGTGACGGGAAGGTCGTGGCGGTTGTGGTGAAGCGGCGTTGTGGTTGGTGGTTGATGTTGTGATTGTGGTGGTAATCATGGCGGTTGGTCCAAAATAAAGATAGTAAAAGAAAAACGGCTATCCTGAAGAGTCGCAGCATGCATAAATGACATGTATTCCCACGAGACAACGGGTTTGGGCCTAACTACACATGTACTTACCGAGATACCTCACCTAAGGGACCTGAATGGTGGTTTGCGAATTTGGTAACCACAACAATATATATATATATATATATATATATATATATATATATATATATATATATATATATATATATATATATATATATATAACCACCCACATCATCGACATTCGACATGAGGTCTTGCGGCTGTCTGTCGTCTTGGCTGCTGGCGTTGGTGTTTGCGTTATTATCTTTTATCTTGTGGTCTTGGACTGTATTGTCTTGCCAATTGCTTTTGGAGATGCGCTGACAAGTGCACACTTATCTCTTGACTGTTATTCAAAGAAGAATATTATTAAAGAACAGTTTATCCAAGAAGGCCTTATTATTCACCACGTTGAACATCTGGAATCAGGGTTTTAGTTCACACAGGTGAACTCTTAAACAGCAAGGAGTTCACAGTGGGCGCTCGTCCTTAAACACTGTTGTTCACCGGGTGCACAAGGCATAAATGGGTGGCGTACAAGTGGGGGGGGGGTACCAGATGCGCCATGGGGGGCATTGCACCCAAATTCCCCCCCCCCTAGCGACGGGCCTGATTGCATAGGAGCACCCCCCAAAATGCTCTGAATGAGATTTAACGATGGCCAGGTGGAACAGAAGTAAATGTGACGTTGGTAATTTGAATGATTTTTCACGAGTCTTTAATGGCCAATGGCATTCCCGCACAATGTAGTTGGTCGGAGAATGTTTATGGCTCCAGTCTTTCACGTATTGACTGGCCCAACCTGACTTTAGATTGAGTTAGTCAGAGCAGGAGTTAGCAATTTGTTCAGGGTGCCAGCGATAGTTCCACTACTCTTTAAGAAGGAGACTGTTGGATCCTTAACGTCCACCAACTAATGCTGCAGACAGGACGCCCAGTTTAACGTCCATCCGAAGGATGGTACAAACATTGATGAATTACCTTGCCTTTTGAAACACCAGGATGACAGTTTATAGCTGGGCCTGGATTTGAACCCAGGCTAGACAGCTTCGAGGTGATTGTGAAGATGATAATTTTATCATATTAAATTTTTTGTTTCGAATGAAACTGTGATAAATTTACAAAACTGTCCTTTTTGTAACAAACAATAATGGGAAACCCTGTATATTTGTGAGGGTCATTGCAGTCATTCATGATGAAGTGTTGAATGGCCTTGAAACTTGTGTGCTGTATTTTTCATGCACATAGGGTGTTAAATTTATGATTATGGCAAAGCAATCATGATAAAAAGAAAAACAGCCGTGATAAAACAGCCATTTGATACATTTCCCACGGACTGTGTACGTCACCCAGATGGCATGGAAACACTGGCTTAGCCCGACACAGCTATACATAGGCATGTGCACAAACAATATGCAACACCAAATTGCACCAACTATCAATTTGGGAAGATTGAAAATTCTTTATTTATTATATTTACAGAGCTCGGTGATTAATTTGGCACAGGATTTGGAATTTTTCCTTGTATTGTGATTGCCCATTGACAACCACTGTTTTATTCTTATCTTTCTTTTTTCGTCAGGTAGGACTGGTCATTAATTAATTTTTGAATACACAATGGAGGTGGATACTTTGAGACTTGGTAGCTCTCCATTCCACCTCCTGAAACCCACCCACATGTGGAGATAGCAGCCAACAACAGCAACTTGGGCTGGCACCCCTACCTCACACACACCTTGCGCAGATTGACGGCGTGGAAACCAAGGCTTTCAAGATCAGTGAAATCTCTCGTGAAGAAGCTGAGTCTATGGGCCAATCACTTCACCAATGCAGACATGTTGGTGGTCTCTCTCTTCTTCCGCATCCTTTCTGGTCTTGCACCCTCTGCTCTACATGTGCTTTGTCCCTCCACCCAGGTATCTGCAGGACACATGCGGTTCATCAGAAACCCCCTCATCATGAAAACTGCCTAAATCCAGAACCACTGCTCATCGCCACTCATTCGTTCCTCTTTTCTCCCATCTGTGGAACCAACTTCCACATTCTCCTTAATTTCATTCTTCCCTCCAGGTCTTCAAGACAGCTGTTCACCACCATCTCAAATCATCCCCCATCCAAAACCATGAACTTTTCTGCACACATTAAACCACCTTCACCCCTCCCAAAATTTTGCTTTTGCATCCATCTTGTCCACCGCCTTGCGTTCTCAGCGACACCTCATCATTACTCGCATCCCTTGTTTGTCTATATGTGTCAATTTTATCCCTCTACCCTGCTGTTGGAGTGTCCCCCTTCTCCTCCTGCTATTCCTTTTGTTATGTTGTGTCCTCATCTGTTCTGTTGTCTGGCTCTTCCAGGAGCCTTAACCATGTACACAAAAAAACAAAAATCTTGCAAGTACACACACACACACACACACACACACACACACACACACACACACACACACACACACACACACACACACACACACACACACACACACACACACACACACACACAAACACACACACACACCTCCATTCACCCTCCTGCACCTTGGCTGTGCCTGCTCTCATCGTCTCCCCTCCATCTCAAAGCAACCTTCACACTCTTCCTCTTCCCCCTCCAAGCTTCCCTCTCACCTTTCTCAAAAACTTCACCCTCACCTTTCTCCCTCAACTCTTCCCTCTCACCCTTCTCCCTCCAATCTTTCCCCTCACTCCCCCTTCCCACAGTTACCCCCCCTCACATCAACAAAGCTACCTCCTTCCACCACCCTCTTTCTTCCATATCATCACTCCACCTCCTCCAATCTTCAATTGCCCTCTGCCCTTTCTCTTATTACTCCCCACTGCACCTCAACCCATCACAGCGAGCCTTTTTTCCTCCTCATCTTGCTCTCTCCCCGAGCTCTTCTGCAATCCCCCACACTCTTTCAACAACTCTCCTGACTTCCCACCCTTCCTCCCTCGTCCTACCCCCCCCTCCCCTCCACTGCACCCAAAGCCTCTTCTCCTCCTTCGTCCTTAACAGTGTGGACCTCAAACATCCAGGGCATTTGCTTAAACCTGACATCTTTCCACACAGGTTGCCACTGACAAACCAGACATAATCTGCTTAACAGAAACTTTCCTCCTTCAAGATGTCTAGTGTCTCTCTAGAGTTACTCCCTCCTCCGGTATGACTGACTTTAGCCTCGTCCTGGTGGCGGAGTTGCTCTCTTCATCAAAGACTCTATTCCTCACTCTCCATGCACTGCCCTCTCTCCCCCACATCCCCAGGAATACCTCTGGCTTCGGCTTCCCCTTCACTCCCACCTCATGTTTGTATGTGTGTTCGTTCTGTCCACCAAACAGTGATGACTCCATTTATATCTCACTCTCCGAAAACATGGACCAACTCCTATCCTCTCATCCCAACTCTCTCTTCCTCATATATGGTGACTTAAGTTGTCATCATGCCAGTTGGCTGGGTGTGGGTACCTTTCTCACCTGCCATGGCACTTCAGCAAAAGACTTCTGTGACTCATTGGGACTGACAAAATCTGTCAAATTCCTGACCCAGATTTCAACCAACGGTACTTCATCTCTTCAGGATCTGATTATGACAAATTTCCCTGAAAATATCTGCTGTTCTTCTACCGATTCAATCGGTTCATCTGAACACATGCTTGTCAAAGTGTTGTTGAGCCTGGCATTTCACTCAGGCCGACTGGCAGGGACTTCAAGCAGCCAACAAACTTCGACACTGGTCTCCCATCTCTACTCCTTCTGACATCAACTCATCCTGGGAATTCTTTCAAATAAACTTTCTCTCTCTCAGTTGTCCTGAAGCAACTTGCCTTCTCATCATGGAAGGCTAATCCAACTGAAGGCAATCTCAGTTCCTTCCACAAAGCTCAGAACAAGTGTGTGTCTACCCTCAGGAGAGCCAGAAAACAACATCTTTCAAATCTCAAGTCTGAACTGTCAAACCTGTCTCCTTCCTCCAAATCCTGATGGCATCTAGTTAAGTCTGTTTCTGGTACATGTTCCTCCCTCCATCCCATCCCTTACCTCAAACAGCCACACAGCTGACACTGCACGTGGAAAGGCTGAATGCCTAAACCACGTGTTTGCTTCTAAATATTGTGTCCCAAACCCAGAGCTTTCTGTACCCACCTTACCAAGTCACACCCAGCTGTTCCTGGACTCTGTGTCCTTTTCTTCTGACAAAGTGGACAGTTTGCTGTCAAACCTCAACTCTGACACTGCAACCGGGCCAGATGGCATCAGCCCACGTGTCCTAAAAACCTACTCTGCTGCTCGTGCTCACCCTCACTCTGTTATATTCACTCTCTCATTTGCTCAAGGTCATCTGCCATCTGCATGGAAATCAGCAAACATCATTGCTCTGCATAAAAAAGGTGCAAAAACAGATCCCTGCAACTACAGACCAATCACCCTTCTCCCAATCATCAGCAAGGTTATGGAATCCATCATCGCTTCTAACTTTAAATCGTTCCTCTTTTCCAATGGCTTGATTTCCGATCATCAATTTGGATTCAGGCCAAGTCACTCTACCCTGGATATGCTGATTCTACTCTCCCAACAATGGATGGAGATCCTCAATGCCAGACATGAAATCAGAGCCATCTCCCGAGACATATCATGTGCTTTCGATATGGTCTGGCACCCTGCCTTGCTCACCAAACTCTATTCCTATGGTATCCAAGGACATCTCCACTCAAGGCTTGCAGACTTCCTCTCTTGTCGCAGATGTGTGGCTCTTAATGGAGTTCTCTCATCCCCTCGTCCTGTCCAGGCTGGAGTTCCTCAAGGCAGTGTTCTGGGCCCTGTTCTTTTTCTGGTTTTCATCAATGATCTTTCTGACTCTCTGGAAAATCCTCTTTATCTCTTTGCTGATGACCCCACCCTATTCCATACCATCTGCCATCCCTCAGATTAGCAAGCAGCAACCTCTTCACTCTTTGCAGATCTGGATAAAATCGCAAGCTGGTCCAACATGTGGAACATGTCTTTCAATCCTGACAAATCTCACACTCTCACTATGTCTCTCCGAAACAACAGTCTGGAACCCCCCCCTCCCCCATCTACTTTATCAACAATACTCTTGAAGAAGTCCTTTCATTCAAGCTTCTGGGTCTCACTATCTGCCATGATCTTTCCTGGGAAAGCCACATTTCCAAGCTGGCCTGCAAAGCCAGTCGCCGACTGGGCATCATCCATCGTCCAAAGTCCTTCCTTGGCACACCTGAGCTCCTGACCACATACAGAGCTTTCGTCCACAGCCTAATGGAGTGCTGCTCTCCCGTCTAGGCTGGTGTTCCCGCCTCTCACCATTCTTGGCTTCACACTGTGGAAACCAAGGCATTTAGGATCATTGGTATCTCCTGCGATGTGGCTGAGTCTTTATGTCTCTCACTCTCTCCACTGCAGGCAGGTTGCTGGTCTTTCTGTCTTTCTGATGACAGTTTATAGCTGGGTCGGGTTCCAACAGTTTAGAGGCAAGTGTGCATACTACCTATAAGCCAGTGTTTCTCAGCCAGATTTACAAGCCGACCCACCCGTCCGAGGGATGGATCCAGAAGTTTTTTAGGGTGGGGTGGGGGTGGGGGGGTTCACTTAAGGTTTAGATGCTCTCATGTTGTGAAATATACCACCAAGCCTTTTTCAAGTTAATGTAATTGTTGAGGAAAAATTGGTTAATCTATCCAGAGCTAGCAGTTGAGGACTATCGAGCTACTTGACGAAAATGCCTCAGGCCTGTTACTAACTGATTCTGAAGAAAAGCTGAAGATTTTGGAATCTTTGTAATGGATCTTTACATCAACAATGTAAATACACACAATGTTTCCAATACAAATCAATGAAATTATCGAACGGACAAGCACAAAATGCGGCGAAATGACCCCGAGCACCAAACCTAAACTCGCCATTGTGAATCATCAAATCATTGATGATAATAATGGACGATGCAGCCACTGAAACTTGAATTACCTGGTGAAGTAGTTCAGGATTGTACTGTGCTTTGCTGGAGGACACAATCCCGAAAATGTTGCCTTTCTCTTCGGAGCCAGAACTAAACAATGAGTCGCAGGGATTGAGATGGAACCAGCGGCGAAAAGTATCGCGGCTCAGATTAATTGCCGAGTGAAAGCAAAAGACGTGCGATTGCCGATTGTCCAGTGATATCTCGCACGATGATCATGTAACATAATTTTAAGGGTGGAGGGGGGAGGCTTCATGTGCCCTTGGTGAACCCCCCCCCCCCATGGATCCACCATTGTGTCCTGGTATTCGGTCGCCACGACTCCTGTTATCCCTACAAGGGTTAAAAAAAAAACACAGCAATGAAGATTTTAACAAAAACAAGCACTTCACTGGTAAAATATGGTTTATTCAAGTGGGTTTAAAAAAAAAAACACCCAGGTGGGGGAAACTGGGCTGGACCCATTCATTCCCACTGACTACACGAGCAACACAAATGCTAGAACCTGGGCCACTTTTATCTCCTTTTTGCACACAACATGTCAATTTGGGGACTCGTCTTACTCAGCAAACATCATAACTCGCTCTCAACATTGATAAGCCTGTTTCTGGCTTTAGATCTGACCACTACTAAGCTTGAGAATGCAAGTTCACATAGGTAAGTCATTGGGAATATTGCCAGGACTTGTGCAACTACTTCAAGCAGACAGCTCACGACCCCCCCCTACCCCCAGGAAACCCACTCACGGTCTCTTTGGGGGGGGGGGGGGGTCACGATCCACCATCTGAGAAGCATTGCTCGAAGCCATCCTGAATTCCCAAAACCCTGTTAGCTTTACTTATAGCTTCCTGGTACTGTGCTGTCTGCTTACCCCCCCCCCACCCCATATCTATTACCACCCCCAATGTCAGATCCTTCTCCTGTGTGACATGCTCCCAAATTTCCCTTTGCATCATGTGATCTCTATTTCAAGACTCTTACCCATCCCCAGCACCTTACATTGCTGGGGATGGTCACCACCCTCCCTGCTATCTCTGCTGTACAGGTATCAATACATTCCTGAATCTGATCACCTCGCCATACCCCTCTCTGCTATCTATCTAAATCTTACCTCCAAGCTTAGTGCCATCTGCAGATTTGGAAAGCCAACTCCTCTTAACCGCACTATCACAATCATTGATGTAAATTATGAATAAATAATAATAATAATAAATAATAAGAGATTCATGGTCCGAGTACTGACATCTCGGTTCACCATTACTTACATCCTCCCTTTCACAGCCACTCCTTACTCCCTATCAATAGGGTTGGGCACACATCAACTTTTTCTCTGTTGTCCCGTTGAAAGGAGTGTTTTTTATGGCCATTTTTCACGCTGATCACGAATCCGTTGAAATTTTTGACCTTGGATGATGTCTTAGGTTGGTAAAATGCAAAAAAATCAAAATAGCCACCAAATTTACCCACTTTTCAGGTAAAATTTGATAATTATGGCTTACTAGGGCATGTAATAATATTACATAATAGCGAACGAAGTGAGCTTAATACTTAACGCGTGCACGTGAGAGAATAGGAAACAACAACAACAACAACAACAACAACAACAACAACAACAACAACACAATAGCCCTGGTGATTTGGAATCCGTGTTGTTAGCTTTGACCTTTTGCTTCCGGTTGTTTTTAAACGCTGTGCGGTGTATAAACACGATTGGGTTTTATTTCTATCTTGTGAATATTACTTAACGCGTGCACATGAGAGAATAGGAAACAACAAAAACAACACAATACCCTGCCAATTGTGAATCCGTCGTTGCCTATGACACTTTTGCTTCCGTTTTTGTTTTGTTTCTGTTTTTTTTGTTTCCGGTTTTTGTCATGGGGAATGATGCATACCGGGAGATAAAGGCATCGTCAGAGACATGAAATACCCAAATAATATCAGACATGGTGTATATTTCCTCCACTGATTTTAATAAAGATATCTCCCGCATCATCAAAAAATAATTTTTAATCGTGATTTACGTTATTTGATCACTGATTCTGAATCCAGGCCGAAGTAACCGGAAATTGCGTATACAGTTGTGAACAAGTTATAGGTAAAGTCAGAAGTGAATGTAAGAAGACTACTACGTTCACTTCTCGTATTTATTTATTTTAGATGAGATCCTGTTCTAGGCGGTGTAGTTGTCATTGTGAAGGTAATGTTGAGGTAAAATGTTGAGGTAATATATATATATTTTTTTGTTTTCATGTTCTAGGCGGTGTCGTTGTCGTTGTGAAGGTAATGTTGAGGTAAAATGTTGAGGTAATATTAATTTTTTTAGATGAGATCCTGTTCTAGGCGGTGTCGTTATCGTTGTGAAGGTAATGTTGAGGTAATATGAATTTTTTCAGATGAGATCCTGTTCTAGGTGGTGTAGTTGTCGTTGTGAAGGTAATGTTGAGGTAATATTTATTTTTTAAGATGAGATCCTGTTCTAGGCGGTGTAGTTGTTGTTGTGAAGGTAATATTGAGGTAATATTAATTTTTTTCAGATGAGATCCTGTTCTAGGTGGTGTAGTTGGCGTTGTGAAGGTAATGTTGAGGTAATATGAATTTTTTTTAGATGAGATCCTGTTCTAGGTGGTGTCACTGTCATTGTGAAGGTAATGTTGAGGTAATGTGAATTTTTTAAGATGAAATCCTGTTCTAGGCGGTGTCATTGTCGTTGTGAAGGTAATGTTGAGGAATTTTTTTTTTTCAGATGAGATCCTGTTCTAAGCGGAGTAGTTGTTGTTGTGCAGGTAATATTTATTTTTTAGATGAGATCCTGTTCTTGGCGGTGTCGTTGTCGTTGTGAAGGTAACGTTGAGGTAATATTTATTTTTGCAGATGAGATCCTGTTCTCGGCGGTGTAGTTGTTGTTGTGAAGGTAATGTTAAGGTAATATTTATTTTTTCATAGCAAAAAGACTTTAATTTGATATATTTAAGAAGTGAATGTAAGAAGAATTCTACGTTCCCTTCTAGGCTTTGCCTATTCCAGATTATTATTACATTATAATGTCTTTGTAAGACATTATCCTAGGTCAAAAATTTCAACGGATTCGTTATCAGCGTGAAAAATGGCCATAAAAAACACTCCTTTCAAAAAAAGTATGGTTGTGTGCCCAACCCTACTATCAAAACATCAGTTTCCCATCTCGTTGGCTATTCCATCAGCCAATCCACAAGCTCACGCTTTTGCCAACAGTCTTCTTTGCAGTGCCTTATCAAATGCTTTTTGAAAGTCTAGATAAACTACATGGAAGGAAATAATTGGTTGCTTTCAATTTTATCCTGTTCAGTATTTTTTTTTTTTTGAAATCTGGGAGTAATTACCAATCCAAGTAAACAACGACATCTCCCATAAAAAAAAAAAACAAGATTAAAATAATAATAATAAAAATACTCCCGGCCAACGTCGGTCCTTCTCGATGTACGTGATGCGTTACGTTCCGCACGACGCGGTGACGTAACGACGCCGAACATCAGGGAGGGGCTGTGGCGCCGAGCTCTTTCAACGGTTTGCTTTACCTCAGGCTGCAAAAGAAGGGGAGCGAGTCAAAATCCGTTTCCTTTCACCGCAATCTCTCAGGTGCTGGGGCGGGGGGGAGGGAAAAAATACATAGTTATCGAGTAATTATAATACTGTATAAACGTGAGGAAAGGACGCAGCTTGGCGAACATGGTTGTGGTGGTGGTGATGCTCGCGCTCCTGCTCGCGCCCTGCTTGGCAGCAGCTTCACAGCAGCGCTCCTGCATCGACGTGAGTTGTTGCCATTCGATCCTTTCAGGAATATGATCCCGATGTTGATTTGCCTCGAATTATATATTTTCGTGAATTTTTTTTTCCCAAACGTTTATGAATATGTTATTTAATGACGTTTTGCTTTGCGGCTTGCCCGACGGAACGGCCCTTGGTAAAATCGAATATAAATAACATATCACTTCATACATTATATATATATATATATATATATATATATATATATATATATATATATATATAATATATTTTCTATTCGATTAATCAGTAAATTGTGTCAAATCTTGCTGTGCTGTTTTACCTCAAAACTGACGGCATTGGGGTTCGCTGAATCACCTCAGGTCGTGAGCTTTCTTTTCCCCTCCCTCATCTGCTCTTTTAACTCCCCCTCCCCCCTCTGCTCTCTCCCCCTCCCAATTACAAATTAATTGTATTAATTAAATTGTTTACAATAAATAAAAAAAGGATGAAGATTTTTTTTTTTATTCTAGTTTACGAGTTATCTCATTCCGTCAAGTGTCGGCTTTCTGGTGACATTGGTGATCAGATTTCTCCCAACATCAGGATCCTGCACCGTTCCTGAAGCTCTGGCGGAGACCACTTGGTTGCAGACTTCACCCCATCCCTCCGGCGCGCACTATGTCTGCTTCTTTTTCTTCTTCTTCTTTTTCTTCTTCTTCTTTTTCTTCTTCGTCTTCTTTTTCTTTTTCTTTTTCTTTTTCTTTTTCTTATTCTTTTTTTTCTTCTTCTTCCCTCAACCATACCCAGCATGGTAAATTTCTCCAGACTAGTTTTCTGCACATGTGGTCCAAACTGTGTATGACCATTTCTGTTTTAGCATCAGACATTCTAATGTACACGGAGGACCAATTTATTCAACCGCTGATGCTTCTCGGCTTCATCGCCGTAGAGGTCACTGATCTTGGAAAGCATTGGTTTCCACGACGTCAATATGTGAGGCAGGGGGAGCCAGCCCAGAGGGGAGAGCGGTACTCCATTAAGCTGCGGATGAAGGCCTTGCAGGTGGCAAGGAGTTTGGGTGTGCCAAGGAAGGACTTTGTACGATGAAGGATGCCCATTCGGGATATTACGTGTACATTTGTATGGAAGGAAGGTTGTCTGTCCCTCGTAAGCACAAATCCATCTGCACACGCACACGCACACGCACACGCACACGCACACGCACACGCACACGTACACGTACACATACACCCGTAGACAACAGGTGGCAAACAATAATGTGTATGTCATGTACCAAATGTGCGTCCTCTGTCGTGATGTATACATTGCAGTCATCTAAGGCTTATTAAGGAGCTTGTGCATCAATTGGACACAACGAAGATGTAGTAGATGTTTGTATTTAACATTTTGTTCAAGTAAATCTGCAGACTATGGACAAACTCTCAAGATATGGGATTTGAAGCTCGTGTCCCACATCGCTTACCAGGCGTTCAGATGGGAATGCTAACAAAGCACAAGCATATTATATTGTGAGAGATTAAAGATGTTTATATGAGGTTTTTGTCAAAACTGAAAACGTGTGGTGTTTTTAGAGAATGTAGTAATGGCGTATTTAAAACCTGACACTGAAGTTTTATTACCGCTGCCACGGAAGGTGAAGGTTATGTTTTCACCCCTGTCTGTCTGTCTGTCTTTGTTTGTGGACAGGATATCTCAAAAATTTGTATACGGATCCAGATGAAATTTTGTGGACAGGTTGGGTGTGTGACGAGGACGAACTGTTTCGATTTTGGTGAAGATCCGGATCTGGATCCGACGATTAGAATTTTAAAAGTGATTCTTCACCATTGAGAGATTGAGCTAAAAACGAGATATAGCACGGTATCTCAAAAAGTTGTGGACTGATTCGGATGAAACCTGGTGGACATTTTAGATGTGTGGCAAGGACAAATTGACTCGATTTTGGTGAAGATCAGAATCCAGATCTGGATATGATAATTATTTATTTGTTTTTAGTAATTCTTCACCATTGAGAGATGGGGACAAAAAACGATAAAGTACTGTATAGCATGATACTTCAAAAATGGTTTGGGCCCGATATGTTCTCGTGGATCAAGCATTACGTGGCGGAGGTATGCGCTCAACTGAGTACCCTTCTCGTTATTATTATTATTATGTGGAAGGTGGGGGAGCGTACACTAAACTCTTGAAACATGGTATGAATGTATTAAAAGCGGATTCCATGTGGGTTTATAACCAGCTGTGTAACTGTCGACGTGTACATTGGTTTCTTGCAAATACATGTCAGGCAGACTCCTTCCCCACCACCTGAGCAAGCCATCTGCTGTTTTCCCCACACTGTGTACAGGTAAACTAACTGATGTAATGGAGTAACTTCAGCTCAATAACTCCTGAAAGATTATTTTCCACAATTACAGAAGTGCAAACATTAAAATTGGAATTGTCTTGACTCGAGAATGGGGCTGATGTTCCTTTTTATTTGAGTAGTTAGCATTTCCTTGGGTGTGAGGAGGCCACCTGTTGTCTATGGGTGTGTGTTAGTGGATTTGTGCTAATGAGGCACAACTTGCAAGGCAGGCCCTAGCTTGTCTTTTTCAAACTGATTTTCTCGCTGAATCAAATACTTTGAATAATCTCTGCTTTGGAACATTCTGTGTTTATAGCACTGGGGCACTTCAGTCACAGGAGATTGCAGTCGTTGCATTGTCAGAGTTTGCGGTTGAGAGAGGGGCAGGACTTCTTTTGACAAATGTCGTATTTCATCCCACTAAAATGGTCATCCTGCCGTGTTTGTCGGACAGCTCGCACACAATGGCCTACTGTTTTCAAAAGGTATCGGACCTTTGGCACCCACAAATGAAGCATGGCACACTCATTGATGTAACACTCTGCCCACGAAGCTCCAGGATGACGGTTTATAGTTTTTTTGTTCATTGAACCCAAATTAGATGGCTCAAAGGTGAGTGCACGACAGTACCTCTGACTTCTGGAATTATTTGTACCTAAATATGCTTCCTTTGCTTTGGAATCCCATAAAGGTGATGCACGTTTTTTTCTGTTTGTCTCGACTCCCTTGCTTGGTGTCTCTTATTTTTAACCTGACACGCGCACAGATGCCATCAAGTATGGCCTGCATTTCCCACTTGCTGTTTGGATTGATCCGTAGCTATGGAAATAATCTGCTTTTATTTTGAGATCATTTTAGTTGTATGCTTTTGCTGTTGATAGCCTTGTGTTCCCCAATCTGTGTTCTCATTTATTTATTTGTTGTCGAGCTGTTGCATAGAGAGGGGCCTTTTTATCATTGCATACTTTAACTTGAGTGCCAAATAGTACACTTGTTATCCACTGTCATTGTGTTCTGTCAGTGAGTTGCAGTGCTTTCAGAAAGTATTCACACCGCATGACTTTTTACATTTTGTTGTGTTACAGCCTGAATTTGAAATGGATTGAATTAAAATTTGTCACCGATTGTATACAAAATACCCCATAACGACAGTGAAAACGTGTTTTTAGAAATGTTTACAAATTAAAAATGAAATACAGAAATATCTAATTTACATAAATATTCAACCCCCTGAGTCAATACTTTGTAGAAGTGCCTTTGGCAGCGATTACAGCTCGCTTTGAGTCCTCTTGCGTATGTCTGGATCAGCTTTGCACATCTGGATTTGTGGATTTTCTCCCATTGTTCCTTGCAGATTTGTTCAAGCTCTGTCAAGTTGGATGGGGAGCATCAGTGAACAGCAATCTTAAAGTCTTTTCACAGATTCTCAATGGGATTCGAGTCTGGGCTTTGGCTGGGCCACTCAAGGACTTTCATGTTTTTGTTCTGAAGCCATTCCAGTGTTGCTTTTGTCTGTATGCTCAAGGTCATTGTCCTGTTGGAACGTAAATCTTCGCTGCAGTTGATGGTCTTTTGCACTCTGAAGCAGGTTCTCCTCAAGGATGGAGCTCCATTCATCGTTCCCTTTTTCCTTACAAGTTTCCCACATTCTCTGATGCTGAAAAGCATCCACATAACATGACGCTTCCACCACCATGCTTTATGATGGGGATGATGTAAATGGTTGATAATTTGTGTTCAGTTTTCGCCAGACGTAGGGCTTTGCATTCAAGCCAAAGCGTTCAATTTTTGTCTCGTCAGCCCACAGAATCTTTTGCCTCATGCTCTGAGTCTTTCATGTGCCTTTTTTGCAAACTCCAGTGTGCTGTCGTGCTATTTTCTCAGGAGTGGCTTCCGTCTGACCACTCTTCCATAAAGCCTAGATTTGTGAAGTGCTGCAGAGACTGTTGTCCTTCTGACAGGTTCTCCCATCTCAGCCAAGAACTCTTAATTCTGTCAGTGGTCATTGGGTTCTTGGTCACCTCTCCTGGCCAAGGTCCTTCTTGCCCAGTTGGCCAGATGGCTAGCTCGAGGAAGAGTCTGGGTCGTTCCATATTCTTTCCATTTCCTAGTGTTGCAGCTCACTGTGTTCTTGGGAATTTTCAACACTCAAGAAATTGTTTCATTCCCTTCCCCAGATCCATGCCTCCTCACGATTCTATCTTTGAGTTCTACGGACTGTTCCTTTGACTTTATGGTGGAGTTTCTGCTCTGACATGCACTGTCAACTGTGGGACCTTGTGTAGAAAGGTGTGTCTTTCCAAATCATATCCAAGCAATTGAATTGGCCACAGGTAGACTCAAATGAAATTGCAGAGCCATCTCAAGGATGATCAAAGGAAATTGGATGCATCTGAGTTCAATTTGGAGTGTCATAGCAAAGGGGTTGAATACTTATTGGCTCAAGACCTCTCAGTTTTCTATTTTTTATTGATTTGTAAAAATTTCAAAAAAATAAAAAAATTCCACTTTTATATGGTCCGGTGTTGTATCGATCTAATATTTCAAATCGATGTATCGACATTGCAATTCTGAATATACTGGTATGCCGAAAACAAATCGATATGAAAAAATACAAAACAAACAAACCGGAACAACACCAACAAATCGATGAAAGGTTTTTTTTAACAATCCTTAAATACTCTACATGATTTTAAAAAGCTTTGATGCACTCGGCATCTCGGCTAAACATGGAACAGGAACACTGAAACATCTGACGTCAAGACGTAACAGGAAGTAAGTGCAGTATGTTTTATTTTTAATCCGAGCACCTGCACAAGCAATCGTGTTTTTCTATGCCCTCGTGGCTGGTTTTAAAGCAATCGTCAATTGGTTATTGTTACCTCTGCCACCGCAGGTGAAGGAGGTGATGTTTTCACCTCTGTTTATCTGCTTGTGTGCAGGATATCTCAAAGTTGTGGATGGAGCCAGATGAAATTTGGTGGGAAGGTTGGGTGTGTGACAAGTACAAACTGATTTAGATTTTTGTTATAGATCCAGATCCAGCTCTGATAATTTTTTTTAAAGTGATTCTTCACCATTGAGAGATGGGACCAAAAATGATAAATAGCACGATGTCTCAAAAAATTGTGGATGGATTCAGACAAAACTTGGCAGACGCATTGGGTGTGAGACAAGGAAGAATCGATTCAATTTTGGTGAAGATCAAGATCCGATATTGTCAAGTGATTCTTCACCATTGAAAGATGGGGCCAAAAAATGATTATATATTGTTACGGCTGTGGAAATTCGCAGAGCACCATATAGGTCCTTAGATCAGTTATGCCGATAAGTCTGTGTTCAGATAGATTCCCCCACTGACGTCGAAGGGATTTATTCGTGTGATCAGGGCTGTGATCTTTGAGTTAGCCGTTTTTCTTTTACTAACGTTATTTTGGACCAACCGCCATTACTACCACCACAAAGCGCCAACAACCACGATCACCACAACCACCTTCTCGTTAACCGCCAACATCCCCCACAGACAACGAACAACCACCGCCACCACCAACACCTTCTCCACCACCGCCTTCACACAACCGCCTTAACCACAAGCGCCCAACCACACCACCTTCACGACACCACAAAACGCCAACCATGCCACCATTACAACAACCACCGTAACCACCACCACATTTCCACCTCAGCAGAGTTGCGAGAAGCCTGACATTCGTCGGGAGAGAACGGACGACGGCCTCACCCCTCCACCCCCAACGAAAAACACATGCGGAAGAGATGGAGGAAGTTATCACACCAAAAGAGCCGAGCCAAACTCTCCTGGAATTTTCCCCCGTGCGCCGAGAAGGGAGGGGCGAACGCCCCAGGGGGCGATAAAAGGGCCACGTCGGAATGCCGAGAAGTTGTGAGGTGCTGAGGAGGTCTGAAGTCGAGGTCTGCAGGTCGTGGTCGCTCGCTCTCTGAGTCGGTCGCTCTCGACCTGGGTCTCTCTCACTCGTGGTCGCTCTCCGAGTCGTCGGCTGCTGGAGGTTGTGGAGGAGTGTGGGAAGGAGGAGAGAGCGGAGCGCACTGGAGCCAATGCGCGTGGCCTGCCGAGCCGTGCCTTACCGTGGGTCGTGGAGACGGGACGTCGCGGGTCGCCCCAGCAAGGTGAAGGTAGCCAGCCTGGTCTTGCGGAGCCTCTGCGGTCTACACGGCTCCATGTCAATAAAGACCCCAAGGGGTCTAGTCTGCCCCTCGTCTGTCCTGGGGTTTTTCTTTACTTTTGAATGAACGTTGTGGCACCATGTCCGCAAGTAGAACTGTATAAGTGACTGTACATAATAAATAGACGGTCGTAGCTCTTTGTCTTACTCGTGTTTTGTCCCTTACCCGCGTTTGCTTTTTAATGCAACCGGAAATCTTCCCCAGATCATCGGAAGCTCGAGTCGATATTCCCGAACTGCCAAGTGCCCTGTATGACTCTCTGCACATGTTGGGTTGAGGGATCGCTTGGGAACGGGGGCTCTGCGCTGTTAATGCTCGTGCGTCATCGTTTCCACGCAGCGGCGCCGCACGCGCTGGCCTCTGCGAGGACCCATCTCACAGCGAAGGTACACGTGGCTCAGATTTAAGCTCAGGAATAATCAGAAAAGAAGAGTAGGGACGAAATGAAGAAGAAACGATGTAAGCAAACCTTGCTATGAGATTATTGCAACGCACGCCCCTGTTGTCCCGCTAGACAAAAGGGAAGGGACTATCGACACGTATATTAATAGAATAACTGTCTTGGGACCACTATCTGTTGGATGCATGCAGTTCCGAGAACCGCAACAGTACATACTGTATGTATATATGTATTTTTCTATATATATATATAGCACGATATCTTAAAAAGTTGTGGACTGATTCGGATAAAACTTATTGGACAGGTTGGGTGTGTTACAAGGACGAATTGATTTGATTTTAGTGAAGATCTGGATACAATAATTATTTAATTTTAAAGTGATTCTTCATCATTATGCCTGGTGTTGGGGTGGTGGGCTTTGGATCCGAGGGTCCTGAGTTCAAATCCCGCTCAGATGTTGAATTAATACCAGGTGGGGTTAACTCGGCCTGTCATCCTTCCGCGGTCAGCAAAATGAGTGCCAGCATGCTGATATACTGCGTCGGAGTGGTGATCCATCCAGGATTGTGCCCAATAGCCAAGGAGACTGCTTAAGCAGCACCACCTCTCTGCACAGAGTATAGTCCCAATCTCCTCCTCCTTCTTCATTGAGAGGACCAAAAACGATGTATTGGGCCCAATATGTTGTCGTGGATCAGGCATTGCGGGATTGAGGTATGCACTCTACAAAGTGCCCTTCTGTTTTTGTTTTTTTTCTTCTTTTTTTGTATACCTTGGCGAGGCTCGTATGAGAGCTAACACACAACGTATAGCAAGGGCAGCATGAAATACAAGGGGTGGTAGTGGGAAGGACAAAACAGTGGGAAACAGTTCAAGCATTAGGAGATTTGTGGAAGGGAGAGGGATGGGGTGGGGAACATGGGGGAAACAAGATGGATATTACAGGGACTTCGAGGAAGAAAAGCATGGAATTTGAAGGAGGTGGGTTTGGTGTGGATCATCGGGGGTAGAAAAGATCGAGGATTTGGATGGGGGGTGATAGGTGGTGGTGAAGAGCTGTTTTGAAGGCCTGGAGGGAAGAATGGGATTGAACTGTGAGGGAGTTTATTCCAAAGTTGGGTAAAAAGAGGAATGAAAGAGTGAAGTTGAGCAATGATTCGTGATTTTGGTAGTTTTTCCAGAAGCGAGTTGTTGATGGACCTTGAGCGCCCTGCAGAAATATGGTGGGGACAAATCGCAGATAGAGCAGGGGGGGAGGGCGAGACCGGAGGGGAGACGGTAGAAGACAGAAAGACCACCAACCTGCCTGCGGTGAGAGAGTGAGAGGCCCAAAGACTCAGCCTCATTGTGGGAGATGCCAATGATCCGAAATGCCTTGGTTTCCAGAGCGTGAAGCCGAGAAAGGTGAGAAGCAGGAGCACCAGCCCATAGTGGAGAGCAGCACTCCATCAGGCTGCGGACGAAAGCTTTGTATGTTGTCACCAGCTCAGGTGTTCCGAGGAAGGACTTTGCACGATGGAGAACTCCCAGTCGGCGACTGGCTTTGGAGGCCAGGTTGGAAATGTAGTTTTCCCAGGAAAGATCATGGCAGATAGTGAGACCCAGAGACCCAGATAATTTCAAAGAAAGGACTTCTTCCAGAGGATGTTGAGAATGTAGATGGTGGGGGTGGGGGGGGGGGGTTCCAAACGGTCTTTTCGGAGAGACAAAGTTAGAGTGTGAGATTTGTTTGGATTGAAAGACGTGTTCCAAGTGTTGGACCAGTTTGTGATTTTACCCAGATCAGCGGTGAGTGAAGAAGCTGCTGCTTGCCGGTCTGAGGGATGACAGATGGTATGGCAAAGGGTCGAGTCATCAGCAAAGACATAAAGAGGATTTTCCAGAGTCGGAGAGATCATTGATGAAAACCAGAAAAAGAACAGGGTCCAGAATGCTACCTTGAGGAACTCCATCCTGGACAGGAAGAGGGGATGAAATAACTCCACTTAGGACCACATGTTGACTGCGACAGGAGAGGAAGTCTGCGAGCCATGAGTGGAGATGGCCTTGGATACCATATGAAGAGTTTGGTGAGCAAGGCAGGGTGACAGACATTGTCAAAAACACGTGAAATGTCTGGGGATATGGCTCTGATTTCATGTCCAGCACTGAGGACCTTCATCCATTGTTGGGAGAGCAGAAGCAGCATATCTAGTGTTGGTCTGAAACCAAATTGATGATCGGAAATCAAGCCATTGGAGAAAAGATAGGATTTGATGTCTGAAGCGATGATTGATTCCATACCCTTGCTGATTGGGAGAAGGCTGATTGGTCTGTCGTTGCAGTGATCTGTTTTTGCACCTTTTTATGCAGGGCAGTAATGTTTGCTGATTTCCAAGCAGATGGCAGATGACCTTGAACAAATGAGAGGGTGAATAGAACAGAAAGAGGGTGAGCAAGAACAAAGGAGCAGATTTTTAGGACACGTGGGCTGATGCCGTCTGGATCGGTTGCAGAATCTGAGTCGAGGTTTGACAGCAAGCTCTCCACTTTGTCAGATGAAAAGGACACAGAGCCAGCGGACAGTTGGGTGTAAACTGGTAAGGTGGGTTCAGAAAGCGATGGGTTTCGGACACAGGATTTCGATGCAAACACCGAGTTTAGGCATTCGGCCTTTTCACATGCAGTATCAGCAGTGCAGCCACTTGAGGTAAGGGAGGGGATGGAGGGGGAACATTCACCAGAAACAGATTTAATTCGACACCACCAGGATTTGGAGGAGGGAGAGAGGTTTGAAAGTTCAGACGAGCTTAGGAAGATGTTGTTTTCTGGCTCTCCTGAGGGTTGATACATACTTTTTCCGAGCTTTATGGAAGGCACTGAGATTGCCCTCAGTTGGGTTTGCTATCCATGAGGCAAAGGCAAGTTGTTTCAGGACAACGTCCTCGCCACAAGCTTCAGTGAACCAAGAGTGGGAGGAACGGTAGGACAACTGAAGATGAGAGGGGATAAATCTGTGCATGAGGGAGAGCAAGTTTATTTGAAAGAATTCTCAGGATGAGTTGATGTTGGAGAAAGTAGCGATGGGAGACCAGTCTCGAAGTTTGATGGCTGCTTGGAGACCCTGCCAGTCGGCTTGAGTGAAATGCCAGACTCGACGGCACTGAGATGGTTCTCTGTTAACAGCCAGAGATGTCCACTTTGACAAGCATAAATGAAGCATGAATCATGTTTTGCATGAATCGGGTGTGCTTTAGAAATCCTGTGCCGAGTCTGTGATCTGTGATCGTGATACCGATATGAAGGCGATACCAGTATGAAAGTGATACAGGTACAGCATTCCATTATATTGTTGCGGTTGAGGAAATTCGCAAACCACCATTCAGGTCCGTAGGTGAGATATCTCTGTAAGTACATGTGTAGTTAGCCCCAAACCCGTTGTTTTGATGGAATAAATGTGATTCATTCGGGCTGCGACCCTTTAAGATAGCCGTTTTTCTGTTCTATCTTTATTTTGAACCAACCACGTCTCAACCGCCATCACACAACAACCACCAACCGCAACGCCGCTTCACAACAACAACAATGCCAACAGCCACGACCTTTACCTTCACAGCACACCATCCCGCAACCATCGCATCACCGCCATTCCAAGCGTCACCGTGGCCAGGGACCACCACTTTAAACCCTCCACCACCTTCGCTTCTCCTTCTGCGGCCATTCCCACACCGCTTGTGGGCACCGAGTGTCAGGCTGTCCTGGACTCGTACAGGGCGCGCGCCGAGCCGCGGGTGCAAAAAGTGGCCTTTCCGAGGAGAAGTCGGATCAGGAATGATACACGCCCACTTCTGATCCGTCCAATCAGCAAGCGTGGGGCGATTTGGCCCCGCCTCCAGGCGCGTCGGAGTAGAATCGATTATATGCAAATCAGGGGAGATTCACGCCCCTTTTTCTCCGTCCAATGGGCGAGCGTGGCTCCACCCCCGAGCGCGTTCTGATCCAGAAATTTACATATGGGATCTCCTGCCGTACTATAAAGCGCCGAGCGCGGGGCGAATTTAGTCAGTTTTGGGCTCGGGCGAGTTGGAGAAGTGTGGCAGTGGCAGAGTTTTTCGGTCAAGGGAGTTGGAGAAGAGTCAAGGCGAGTTGGAGAAGTGTGGCAGCAGCAGTCAAGACGGGTCTGGAGGAGAGTCAGTCTGTCGGGATTCGGAGTCTGTCAGGGAGCTGCAGAGAGGGGAAGCCGGGAGCGCGGTCGAGGTCGCAGTGGAGTCGCTCGTCGCGGGACCCAAGCAAGCCAGCTATCCTCTTTCCCCAGAGCATCAACAATTCCCCCCTTTTTCCCCCCTACGCTGAGATAGTGCAGAAAGGGGGCCCCGTTCCCACCCCATTCCAAGCAGTGCCAACGAAACCCGCGGAGGAGCGCGGAGTCGGGGCACCGCCGCCACATTTGCGGCTCATCACAAGTCGGGTAAGCTCCACCTGGTCTCGCGCCCACAGGCCCCGTCTGTCCCCTTGTCGTTGAGGGTGGCCCTTTTCTTTTGCTTTTGAGTATATGTGTTGTCGGCGCCGTCTGTAAATGTAAAACTGTGTAAGTGTTGCCGTGTGCTCGCGTAGTCGGTAGTATCTCTGCATTGTTGTGTTTCTTTCGTTGCAATTGCTTTTGGTGCATAATTGTTGTAATTGTATATGTGTGCTTTCCGTGTGCCGCGGAATAAATGTGCCTCATGTTGAACTGTTTTCCTGTTTCGCTTCGTCTTTTCTTTAATTGAATCTCCATCTTACTTCACGTAAAGGGTTGGTCGTGGGCTTAATACGCCCGATGATTAATCGGAACCGTCGAGGTCGACGATATAACACCGCTCGGTTATCCCGATAGTACGGAATGGGTCGCTTCAGTGACCCGTGTCCGGAGTCGACCTGCGGCGAGGTGCGATCGCCCGGTCTACCCTCCGTGTGGGTACTTAGGTAGGTCGAATTTGGCGAACAACCCTATCCCACGCGGGGGGCCGATTGGCACGATCGTGGTGAGGCCGAAAGGCCCACCCGTGACTAGTTCCCGGCGTTAGTCCGAGAGGGTCACGACAGAATTGTCCGTCCGGTGGGCGACGTGCCGCGATTCGAGTTGCGTGGCCGCTCGCACGCCGGCGGGCGCGAATTCGCAACAATATTAATGGCAATAGCAATGTCAATGGCAATCAATTCTGACCTGTGTTGATTACCAATACTGATCTCTCTTTCAAACAAAATAATTTTTAATACAATTGAAGTTGGAAGTAAAATAATCCATTCTCATCATGGAGGGGAAAAACAAAGCCCCCGTGTGGGAATACATTGAAAAATTACCGTGTCAATGATGTCATATATGAATATGTAATGGACAATGGACCTTTGCGTATTTTTGGGACCTGATTAATTACCATTATCAATTGTTTTATTATTATTTATTTATTGATTAAAAAAAAATATCGATGTACCAGTATGACCCACCAGTATTTCGATGTGAATATTTTTTTATATCGACAGAGCCTACCACTTTGATTTTATGTGTAGATCAGTGATTAAAAAAAAAAAAAATCAAAAAATCTCAATCAAATCCATTTTATATTCAGGCTGTAATGCAACAAAATGTGAAAGTCAAGGGGTGTGAGTACTTTCTGAAGGCACTGTATAGCTGGACTTGCTTATTTCACATTCAAATCCGTTGATAAATGTTCCTTGTTTGTGTGTGCTTTGCAGACGGACTATTACTTTGCCTACACAGAGTGCAATGCCGAGGGCTCTCGGTGGCGCGTGGCCGTCCCTCACGTACCAGGCGTCTGCACGGGTCTTCCAGAGCCAGTCCAGGGCACTCATTGCTGTACGTTCATGCTGTCCTTCAAGGCTGTTTGGATTCTTCATAAAGGCGGTTTATAGAGGTTACTAATGAGATAGGTTTTCGACCTGTCAGGGAAAGCAGATGTTAAATGGGAAAATAACTCTGAACAAAATAAAACAAATTGGATGTCATTCAGGCTATCGTTTCCTGAATGGTAATGTTCTTCCGAAAATTAAATGGGCAGGTAAAAGTTGGTACAGAGGCAGACTTGGGGATAATGGATAATTTTATACGTGCATGTTGTAATATCAATGAAGGCTCGAGGGAAAGTTACAGATGCGTTGCGACACTGAGGCAATGTGTAACAGGTGGGCATAAAATGTATGTATTAACAGGAAGTGTGCATATGTATGCATATATATATATATATATATATATATATATATATATATATATATATATATATATATATATATATATATATACATATACATATACATATACATATACATATACATATACATATACATATACATATACATATACATATACATATACATATACATATACATATACATATACATATACATATACATATACATATACATATACATATACATATACATATACATATACATATACATATATATATATATATATATATATATATATATATATATATATATATATATATATATATATATATATAACTAAAACTCTCATCATGTATGTATGTTACCGAAATACAGCCAAAACGGTACATGATGGCCCTGAAATTTTTGCACTATCTGACTCACCATTCGCCTGTGGTGTGCAGTATCAAGTTTCGTTCAAATCGGGCAACAGAAAAAAAAATTAAAAAATCATTTCCCAATTCAGTGAAGTTCTCTTCACTGCAAACTTCACTTGATCAATGCAAACAGCCTCAGCCATATAGCTCGATGCCATATAGCTTATCTTTTGTTTTTTTTCTTGAAATGATTTTTTTCATCAACCGCTGTCACAACGGGTTCACGGGTCATCTAGTGTGTATATATATATATGTATATATATATATATATATGTATATATGTATATATGTATATATATATATATATATATATATATATATATATATATATATATATATATATGCACATACATGATTGAGGTTCATGAAAGAGTGAGTGAAGAAAATAAATTTAAGGTGGTGTTGATAAAACAAAAAAATGTTTGTTTCCACTGTTGGTGCTGTGAGGTTGCTGATTGCATACTTTAGAGCTTAGAGGTAGAACAGGGTTGGCAGGATGATCGAGAGCCCGAGAGGTACGCACACACGCCTGAAAGCTATCTGCCCAGCTATAAACTGTCATCATGGTGTTTCACAAGCAGTACGATTCATCAATGTGTGTGCTGTCTCTCTGATGGACGTTAAACTGGGTCTCGTGTGCCAGTATTAGTTGGTCAGGTCAGGTATTTGAGCATGTGCCAGAGCAGCATGTCGCTGCGTCCACTTTCCGCCGGTACTCCAGGGGCCTTCGTCTGGCCATCCCACATGCAGATGCCTGGCCCATCCCCATCTTAAGAAAATGCCGATCAACTGCGAAGCATGTGGTTGGCCCGTCATCTTACTTCACTCACAAGGTTCCATCAATGAGAGAATCTGGTGAGCAGGATCATGTCAGGAAAATGAGCCGCATGTCCATACAGCTGCAGCTGATGCTCAACGACTATACAGGTAACAAATCTCATTTGAGTCTCTCTCAGCAACTGCTTGGTGGATACAGTCTGACCATCGATTGCCAATGATTCTTCAGAGACCTGGAACTGAAAGAGTTAAGTCTCCATCTCAGATTCCTGGTCAGAGTCCAAGTCTCACATCCGTAGAGCAAGACTGGAAGCACAAAGGACCTGAAAACTCGGACTTTTGTCCTCCTGCATCGTTACCGACAGTACCACACCTCATGGTGCAGTGAATTCATGACTCCCCAGGCCTGACCCAGAGTTAATTGACCTCTGGCTCACAGCCACCAGGAACATGACTATGACTGTAAAGGTGGGTGAATCTCTCTGTGACCTCAACGTCCTTTGAGGTCCTTTGCTTTGAGGGCCCCCAAAAGGATATCCAAAGTCTCCACAAAGACAATCCCAAACAATGCACCACAGCTTGATCTCTCTGACATCCTCCCTAGAATCCAGTCCATAAAAGTGATGAAAACTGTGGGGGTCATTACACACCCCTGACTAACTCCAATCTCAACTGGAAAAGACATCAGATTGATCAGTTTTGGTGGCATCCCATGAATACCAAGCATCCCGATTCACTGAATCAAACGCTTTGCAGAGATCAACATCGGCTGCAAGCAGCCCCTGCCAAAACTCTCGTCTGCATTCGGTGAGGACCCAAAGAGCAAGTGTGCAGTCAATCTCTGACCTCTGGTGTAAAGCCTGACTGGTATGGGTGCTTGTGTTCAAGCAGATGGTGGCGAACCCCATCAAGAATTGGCTAAGCAAAGACCTTGCCCGGCACTGAGAGCAAGGTCACCACTCGGTAGTAGTTGCAGTCCTGGCGATCACCCTTCCCTTTCCAGAGCGGGACAACAAGGCTCCTCTTCCAGTCAATTGGGATTACTAGCAGAGTACCTGTCCTGTAGGAGATCTTGTTCCAAGCATGAAACATGTTCTTCTGGTGCATAAGTTTATTTGGGCGGTTTATAGGCAAGAGACGGCTCTGGAGAGGAAAAATATATAACCCGGGTTATGTGCATGAAGCAAAAACATAACTAATGCGAAAATTCAAAATGCTTTACTGCACTGGAAAATGTAGGGACAGAAATACTTGAAGGCAAATGGTGGGGACTTGTAATACCCTTCCCCACCTGTAGGAGGCGCTACACGATGCACATTTACAAAGAGAATTTGCGTCCCCCTCCTCATCTCCCCAAGACAACTGGAAAAGATGGAAACACCCCGATACATTAATTGTGGTTATGCTAATACTCTGGAGCAAGTCTAGATGTAATTGGGCCAGAACTGTCAGAGGAGTAGCCTGACAAACACAAACACGGTCCGTGAATTATAGTAAGGATGCCTGTGTTCCAAACGGAGCACAGAACTGCATGTAACGACATGAGTACAGCATTTCCACCAACCTTGAGAAGTTCAGCATGGATGCCACAGATCTCAGGAGCTTTACCTAACTTCAACCGCGGTCTGTGTTTCCACAAACGAAGGTGGACCACTGTTGATTGGAGGGTCAGCAGTGAGGAAATTTATACCCCTGACATCCAACTCAACAGTTGGTGGGTCAGCCTGGTACAGCCACTCAAAGTAACCAGCCCAGCGTCCTTCGCTTCAGACTTCTCCATCAAGAGCCCACCACCCTCCCCTCTAACTGCAGTACACCGAGGGATGGGCTTGGAGGAACACGATGCATGAATTCCCCTGCAAACGGGACTAGAATCACTTGACCACAGGTGATGCACTACCCCCTTACAGATTCCTTGCACATCGGCCTCCTTGTCTGCCTTCAGCACACGTGCAGGTTTACGCTTCAGTTCCCTGAACAGCTCAGCTCTGCCATTAAGCCTAGCCATGCAACTTGTCAATGGTATCCAGTTTCTCTTGCGAAACAAAGTTCTTCTCCACCCTATGGTGAGTTCCAAGGCATCCACTGTCAACATCAAGGATGGTGGTTTTGAAGACACTCCACAACTCTTCAGGATTCCACAATACACCCAGAACCGCCCCCCCAAATCCCCATTCAGCCTGTTTGCAAATTCCTCAAATACCCTCATCCTTGAGCTTTCCAACATTCAACCTAGGCTGGAATGGTACCATTGTCCTGGAATTAAGCTGCAACTTCAGAGTTGCTACAACAGGCCTCTGGTTGGTATTGAGGAACTGAGCACTCCGGTAGATCCTGCCGTTCTGAATCGTCCTCCAGTGTCCTCAACGAGCACATGGTCAATCTCCTTTGCCACATCACCAGCATTGGAATATCATGTCCAGCGATGAGGCTTTGGGTGCTAAAACTATGAACCAGCCACCTCAAGTCCATGACTTCTTGCAAAGTCAAGGAACTTGGTGCTCTTTTGGTTCACAGTTCCAGACCCATGGAGACCACACGTCTCATAACCATCTCTATCGGTGCCAGTCGATGCATTGAAATCCCCCATAACTGGAAGAGTATCTCGCCTGGGGCACTGATCAACCACAGACTAGAGCTTGGCATAGAATGCGTCCTTCACAATGGGATTCCTCACCTCAGTCGGAGCATTTACAGAGACCAGGGAAACGACACCTCAAGGAGTGATTAATCCTTTGTCTCATATTAAATGGGATTGACCAGTGTTCATTGACCAGTGTCACCTCAATTATCATTGGACACAGCTACAGCAACTCTTTGGGCATGATAACCATCAGAACGACCAGACCAGTAGTTGGTGTAACCACCTACCATGTTCTCACCACTATCTGGTCTCAGAACCTCAGAGAGTGCTGCAATACCGATGTTCAAATGCTGGAGCTCAGATGACAAAAGACAAGTGATCATCCTCTCATCATCCTCTCTGGGATAGGACAGTCCAGTCACTCACCCGAAGGACCTGCCTCAGGTTAACCCGAGGAGACTGCCGTCTGGTGGACGACACCTCAGCATCACCCCACCACAATCTGACTCGGGAAGTTTACACCGTGCTTTTCCTCCTGTCATCAAGGAATGGGTGTACTGGAGGTATCGTCTGGTGAGCTGCCCTGTGAAGGGTAGCAGCACAGCAGGTACTCCAAAGGATTGGGTTTTCAGTTTTTGCTTAGTTTGCGGATTTTGTGGAATGAAGTGTTTTACGGAGTGCAAATCCTGCCAACAACTTCTGAGAAAAGTAACCCAACTGTCGGAGGACGAGCGCATACACAATTGGACACTCGATATGGATGGCCTTTGGCTCACAAGGAGTTCCTCCAGCCTTTGACAGGTTTTGTTTTTAATCCTTCTGGGAGTCCATATCCATTAAATATTGTTAAGTATCATATTGGTGGATGTTAAATATGCCATGGTGCCCTTCGTAAAGTCGGCAAACTTTCACTGGTACCTTGAACAAATTCTATATTCCTGCCCTAACCTACAAAGGGCATTTCATTAGTGGCACAACCGTGTCCTCAGCCGATGATGCTGGTAAAGATATGGATTCGTTAAATGGCTCGTGTCAAAGCGTTTTTATTTTTTATTTTTTATTTTGCTTCAAAAAAAAAATTATCTTTTTTTTAAATTTATTTTTAATTAAACACAATGGATTTTGCCTTGAATTATGGATGTGGTTGCTTGCAGCTCTGGAGGACATAGCTTTGGTTGAAATCTGTATTTATTTTTCTGCCTGGCATTAATTTACCGTATTTTTCGGCATGAAAGTCGATGTGGAGTACAAGTCGAAATGGCTGATTTTTTTTTTTTTTTTCCCCCTCTTCATTACTTCCACCACCAAAGGTGAAGGAGGTTGTTTTCATCCTTTTCTGTCTGTTTGTCTTTGTGTGCAGGATATCTCAAAGTTGTGGACAGGTTCGGTGTGTGACGAGGATGAACTGTTTAGATTTTGGTGAAGATCCGGATCCGGATCAGACTTCGAGAATTTTTTTTAATTGATTCTTCCCCATTGAGAGATGGGGCGAAAAAGGATTTATAGCACGATATCTCAAATTGTGGATGGATTCGGATGAAATTTTGTGGATAGCTTCAGTGTGTGACAAGGACAAATTGATTCGATTTTGGTGAAGATCTGAATCCGAATCTGGATTCGAGAATTATTTAATTTTTAAAGTGAATCTTCACCATTGAGAGATGGGGCCAAAAATGATATGGCATGATATTTCAAAAATGTATTGGGCCCGATATGTTCTCATGGATCAGGCATTGTATGGCGGAGGTATGCGCTCTACCGAGTGCCCTTCTCATTCAGAGGTATGTTTTGTGGAGTACAAGACGTCGCAAAATCGACGATGATATTGTTTTGGTTTGGGGTTCGAGGTTCCTCTTAAACATCCGGTCCTGAGACAACCAGCCACGGTTAACTCGGTGGGTTGATAGTCAACCATGAATGCCATTTGGTACTGCCATTCCTAGCAGGGTTCTCACTACTTTGCATGTTACCCTTCCATTGAATTGACAGGATCAAGGGGGGCTCGTACCCTCAATACATACTGGCCTTATCTTTACTTGATCAGATACAGCCAGGCAGAGCTGCCATATATGCGTCGGCTTAACATATTGAACCAATCGGTGTGGTATAACTTCACTGCTAACGATACGTGCGGACTATGCTGGACCAATGGAGGGGAAAAAAAAACTCCACGAACTGGGTACATTTGCAATAACAAGCAATTTATTTACAGCAAGGATGAGGAAAAGGATGTGGCACAAAGAAGCAATGGGTTTAATCCACGGAAAATATGTACAGGAGGGGCAAGCAAGGATTGGTGATGTGTGGCAAAAGAAAATGCAGTCCAATATAAAACGAGACACAGTGCAGAGCTAAACCGATCTAATACTTACACAATCTTATTTATGTTATCATGACACGAACTTCCAGAATCATCCTGAGGAAAGTTAGAATAGCAAGATAGATGAAAAAACGAGGTGGTTGCGACCTCTTGATTACCAAGCGGGGTTGATGAACCTGCATGGCCTGGTTGCTGAGGAGGGGGAAAGAGGAGGAATACTGATGTCTGAGGAGGTGAAAATGAGGTGCAGAGAGGAAAGTATTAAAGGTGTGTATCTGTGTGGCTGCCCTGAAGAACAGCTCGGTTTGGGACTTTCCCAGGTGATCACTGATTGCTCCTTTTATGAATATGCGTCTACAGCAGACGAGACAGAAAAGAAGAAGAATGTGTGAGGAAATAGCTCAATAAAGTAAAAGCCAGTCTGTAAGTGTTGGAACTGTTGGCTTGGCCAAAATGACTGCTCGGTCTGGCTCCTGGTTCTCTTGTTTGCCCTGCTCCACGAACTCCAATTTGCCTCCACTCTGACCCATAAACCTCGCTCCACTGCTTCGTTCCGCTTCTCGCCACCAAGCCAAGCTGAATCACGAGCTCTGTTGAACCATCCCTCCACTCAGAATGCACGGATTGTTATCATTACTTGGCGAGGGAGAGAAGAGGATCAGAATGGGTCATAGATTTCCAGTGCCCCTGTTGGTGTATGCACTATGACTCCAGCGCCGGCCCCACCCATGTGAGTGTACAGCCCTGAAGATGCTGGCATGGTGTTCTGGGCTTCTCCACACCATGGAGGATCTCCGTACTTAACTTTGTGCTGGGGTATTTGGTTCTGCTCTTCAAGCTCAAACGTGCACTGAACACCCAATGGGGGTCATAATTGAGTGGCGTGCTAGGGCGATGTTGACTATGTTGAATGGTGTTGAGCACACACTTGCGCTTTGAGCCAGACGTCTGAACATCCCAGGTCCAAGTGTCTGTAATGGTACGTTGTGCCCATTGTTCCCTGTGACTGACTCAAAATGGCAGTGGTGGGCATCCATAGTGGTTGTGGTTGAGGTGATTGTGGTGGTGAGTTATGGAATGGTGGTTCTTTGTGGTTGAGGTGGCATTGGTGAATGTACAGTGAGCTTGGGTAATGTTACAACGGTGTGGTGTTGTAATAAAGGCGTTTTGAAGTTGTATGAATGTTGTAGTGTTGGTGGTTAGAGTGTATTGAAGGTCGTAGTGATATGCCCGTGGGATTATGGCGCAGGAATGCAAATTAACTGCGTGCATGCATGCTTGAAGGAGAGGTGAGTGTGTGGAGAAGCAAGATGGGAAAGGAATGGGGGGGGGGAGAACTACCTGATCCCACGCAATGCATATTGGCTCATAAGCCCATTAGACATAAGTGAAGAACTATCTTGAACGAATAATAACAAGAAAATTATCTCGGAAACCATGATATGTGGTGTCATTGCATTGGGGGAATTATGGTTTCGCAGAACTGTCAGTGCTTAGAAAAACTATCACTCAGAACAACAGAGGTGTTGATACCGACCTGATGCTCACAACTAATCGCTGCCTCAGTACATCCAGGGTCATGAATATTAATGAGCTGCTTTGGGAATATTATTTGAGCCACTTTGTGGGATGACCTTTCGGATAAATTAGGAATGTAAACAGTCTTTCAACATGTTTGTTATCCGGAGGTACATTTATTTAAAACAAGATACAGAATCATCATCATCAGCACTGGTTCATGGCATATTACATTTTGCCAGTCCCGAACCCATTTCTCGCTGATACCATATTTGCTGTGCACAGCCATTTTCCTCAGCAAACTTAACTTCCAACTTAAAAGCTGCTGTGTACGACGTGTGTGTGTGTGTGTGTGTGTGTGTGTGTGTGTGTGTGTGTGTGTGTGTGTGTGTGTGTGTGTGTGTGTGTGTGTGTGTGTGTGTGTGTGTGTGTGTGTGTGTGTGTGTGTGTGTGTGTGTGTGTGTGTGTGTGTGTGTGTGTGTGTGTGTGTGTGTGTGTGTGTGTGTGTGTGTGTGTGTGTGTGTGTGTGTGTGTGTGTGTGTGATTTTTAAAATTATTTTTTCTTTTTTTGTATACCGTGTTGAGGCTCGTATGAGAGCCAACACACAACGCACAGCAAGGGGGGTGGGAGAGGGAAGGACAAAACAGTGGGGAACAGAGACGTTAGGAGATCTGTGGAAGGGAGAGGGATGGGACGGGGAACATGGAGGAAACAAGATGGACATGACAGGGACTTTCAGGAAGGAAAGCAGGGAATTTGAAGGAGGTGGGCTTGCGGTGAATTAATGGGGGTAAAAAAGATCAAGGATTTGGATGGGGGATGATGATGAGGTGGTGGTGAATAGCTGTTTTGAAGGCCTGGAGGGGAAAATGGGATTGAATACAGTGAGGGAGTTTATTCCAAAGGTGGGGAAAAAGAGGAATGAAAGAGAGAATGTGAGCAGTCATTTGTGATTTTGGTATTTTTACCTGAAGGGGGTTGTTGGTGGACCTTGAGCACCCTGCGGAAATGTGGTGGGGACAAATCGCAGAGAGAACGGGGGGGGGGGGACAAGATTGGAGAGGAGATGGTAGAAGACAAAGACCACCGACCTGCTTGCGGTGAGAGGCCCAAGGACTCTGCTTCATCGCGGGAGATGCCAATGATCCGAAATACCTTGGTTTCCACAGTATGAAGCCGAGAAAGGTGTGAGGCAGGAGCACTAGCCCAGAGGGGGAGAGCAGTACTCCATCAGGCTACAGATGGAAGCTTTGTATGTGGTCAGGAGCTCAGATGGGCTGAGGAAGGACTTTCCCCAGAGGATTGTTGAGAAAGTAGATTGGGGGGGGTTCTAAACGGTCTTTCGGAGAGACTTAGTCAGAGTGTGAGATTTGTCTGGATTGAAAGACATGTTCCACATGTTCGACCAGTTTTTGATTTTTACCTAGATCTGCAGTGAGCAAAGAAGCTGCTGCATGCTGGTCTGAGGGATGACAGATGGTATGGCAGAGCGTGGAATCATCAACAAAGAGATAAAGAGGTTTTCCAGAGCGTCTGACAGATCATTGAAAACCAGAAAAAGAACAGCGCCCAGAACGCTACCTTGAGGGACTCCAGCCTGGACAGGAAGAGGGGATGAAATTACTCCATTTAGGGCCACACGTTGACTGCGACAGGAGAGGAAGTCTGCTTGGCATGAGTGGAGATGGCCTTGGATACCATAGGAAGAGTTTGGTGAGCAGGGCAGGGTGCCAGACCATATCAAAAACACGTAATATGTCTAGGGAGCATATCCAGGGTAGAGTGACCTCGTCTGACGCCAACTTGATGATCGGAAATCAGGCCATTGGAGAAAACGAAGGATTTAGTTGTCTGAAGCAATGATGGATTCCATAACCTTTCTGATGATTGGGAGAAGGCCGATTGGTCTGCAGTTGCAGGGGTCTGTTTTTGCACCTTGTTATGCAAAGCAAAGGGCAGTAATGTTTGCTGATTTCAAGGCAGATGACCTTGAGCAAATGAGAGGGTGAACAGCACAGAGAGCATGAGCAAGAGCAGAGGAGCAGGTTTTTAGGACACGTGGGCTGATGCCGTCTGGACCGGTTACAGAATCTGAGTCGAGGTTTGACAGCAAGCTCTCCACCTTGTCAGGAGAAATGGACACAGAGTCCAGGGACAGTTGGGTGCGACTGGGTAAGCTCCCGCCCCTCTTGTCTCATGCCCCCCTTGCTGTGTGTTGTGTGTTTGCTGCCATACGAGCCTCGACAAGGTATACAAAAAAAATGCTTGGCCCAAGTCTTTCACAAACCAGCTGGCCAGGCCTGACGTTGGACTAAGGTTCAGGCAGTAATTTGTAGTTTGTTCAGGGTTCTGTCAAAAGCTCACCTTGTCTTCCTGAAGGACACTGAAGGATCTTTGAAGTTCACAAACTAATGTTAGCAGATGGGATGCTAGTTAACATTCATCGAAGAAATGGCACACATTGATGAAACACTGGGATGACAGCTGGGTCATGATTCAAACCCAGGCTAGACAACTTAGAGGAGACTGTTTCGCTTGAAGCCATCCTGCCAGCCCCCATGTTAATATAATTATCATTATGCCATTACATTGGACGGAATTGACCGGTTTAATTTGTGGTTCGAATAATTTTGACGAAGAATATAACTTGGATGACGGATGCTGGAGTCTGGATTGGAGGAAGATGTATCAACAACCTCCAGTACGCTGATTTTTCCACTCTGTTGGCAGAAAGTGAAAAGAACTTGGATTAAACTGCTGCAGACAGTGAAGAAGGAAAGTAAAAAGATATCTTTATTTAAACCTAAAGATTAAAATCTTGTCAACTGAGAATATTGACGTGTTCAGAAGGGGGTGTTCTATTAGCAATAAGCGGGTAGAGCACTCGCCAAGTGGATCGCTTGATTTTAAGCACTTAAACAAGCACTCCACCAAAATGGTTGATAAGGAACAGCTGGCTTGGTAAGTGATAGCAAGCTGATTTCTAATGGAACACATCCCCCCCAATGGTTGGGGTAAAGGCTACAACCAAGCTGTCTCTGCCAGAGCTTTGCAGAGCAGTGCAGGGTAAGGATGATTGGAGACATCTGATCATGAATGTCACTAGAAATCGGCCACAATTTCATGAAACTGGATAACTGGTTGAAATCGCACCAATAAGTGTGTGGATCAGCGACTGTTGGCCGATACACCGCCCATGTGTAAGTACGTCAATTTTTCTCCAAATTTCCCTCTGGCGAGTATTAAACAATGCCAACAAATCTTAGGAATATGGTTATGCATCAAATAAAGGCCATAATTTGGCCATAAGGGTGTCAGTGGCAATATTACACTTGAATCCATGGCTGGGAGAGTCCCCAAGATGTGTTGTAAACAATCAATATAGAGTCCATATATCATCTGATCATGGCTCAAAAAATCGGACAGGCAATGGAATTCATCATTCATGTACAAAGACTCATGTAAGCAGCTTTGTTAGCTAAAGATTGTTGCCGCTTACCAAGAGGCCGAGCAAGTTGAGACAGCTCTGATCCGTTCATCTGAGGAGGACACTATAAGTGTGGAATGCCTTAATCATATCGAGTTTCCTCTCAACTTCTTTCAGTTTCATAGCGACTGTTTAAAAGTGTTATCGTATGTTGGACAGAATTGACTGAAATGTTTGTGGTTATAATAATTTTTACATCCGGAAGGTGCACCCCATGAAAGCCATGATAACCTATTGTACGCCTCAACACAGAGTTTGTGCAAGGTGCAAATTCCCCTTTGGGAAGGGGGCAAATTAAATCGCTGCAACTTCCATTTTGTAACCCTTTGTCCCCCTGTCAAGTTGCGATTGGATAAGTATGTTTGAAGGTATCACTGTCAAAAGATGGATGGATGGACAGACAGACACCAAATTGTATATTTTAATAAAATTCCATATCCCTGGACCAATTGCCCCAAACTTTGCTGTACCACGTTATTGTAACACTTGCTTGGTCAACGTCGCAGTAAAAAAATTTTTTTTTAAATAAAATTACATTTCTTGATCAAATCGATGGTAAAATAAGAAATAATTTCGTTCTGGTCTATCAGTGGGAGCTTGGCTTGCACGGCTCTTCTGCATCACGTTCAAGATTAATTAGTTGTCAGAAATCAAACCAATTGTATTAAATTATTTGCATTCTGTATGCAGAATGTAAATTACTGTTCAAATATTTCAGTCTCCCTGGAACAACACTGTGTACAAGTCTTGTTACACAATCCTATACAACCTTTGACAAGGAAACGAGGCCATTTGGCCCATCATTGCTGGATTGCACTTTGGGGTTGATATTTATTTTTTTACAGCTCTAAACATCAATGTTCTTGAGGTTTCGATAAAGTCTAAATAACCTGATCATCGGGTGACCAACCTTATATAAACATATTGATTGTTACATAAACATATGGGGGGAAAAGAGGGTGGGGTTGGGGGAGGGGTGGGGAAACAAAAGCATCCTGTTAAACTTTGATCAGGATTGAAAATATGGAAATTATTCCATTAACTTGTGTAGCCCATTGGGACCAGATTGAGGCACTGATGGCTGAAAGTGTAGAAGATGTATGTTTTCTCTTGAAATGCATGAAATTGATTATTATGTATAGCAAAGGCCAGTTGTCAAAATTGATGTCGGTGGCTTGCAGCTGGTGTCACCGTTTGGGTTTCCAGTGCTTGTTAAAGCTTTGCCACACCTTCTGTGTCCTATTTAATTGTATGCTGTAGTACAGGTTAGGTCGAAAGTTTGTTGAGTGACATCAGGCACTTATCCATGCCTTAGCGTTCTCCTGCGAAGCTGGCGAGTTCCTGGACATGCGGAAGCAGAAGTGTAAGAAGTGTTCACCTGGTTCGTACTCCCTTGGTGACGGAGTTCGCTTCAATGAGTGGAATAGCCTGCCACCTGGCTTTGCTACCATGACTTTTAAATCCTTATTTGGTGAGGATTTGCTGGATGACACTTTCAATTGCAGCAGGTATGTTTAAATCTTTCTATTTTTTATGTTGTTATTAATGGGTATTTTTTTATTGTATAGTATTAATCTTGGTCTTTTGGTGTAGAATCATCATCATCATCATCCCAAAGCAGTCTATTGGTAAGGGTTAAGCTAGGTGGTTTGCCTTTGCCTTCCCAGCAGACAGACAGTGCAGGAATTTGATAATTGCTCAGTGTGTCGGTGGTGATAGCTCACAGACTCTTCGTGGAACACCTGTTGAGACATTTGACATCCAGCCAATGACAAGATGGCTCCTTCAGTTTGACATCCTTCCGATGGATGGCACAAACAATGATGCAACACACTGCATGTGAAACAATGGGGTGGCAGTTTGGATTTGAATCCAAGCTTAGACTGATCAAAGGTGAGTCCACATATCTTTAAGCTATATTGCCAGCCCCTGGAATAATAAATGTGATGCTAATAATTCGTATGATTTTATATCAATAATTAGCACCCACCCTGCTCAGCTTGATGCGGTGGAAACCAAGGCCTTCAAGATTATTGGAATCTCCTGTGATGAAGCTGTCTATGGGCCTATCACTTTGCTGTCGCAGACAGGTCGGTGGTCTCTGTCTACCGCCTACTTTCTGTCTTGCAACCTCTGCTTTTTCCATGCTTTGCACATACAGTCCACCATCAACCCCCTTCTGGTGAAACTCAAAATCCAGAATGACTGCTCACCCCCACTCATTTTTTCCTCCTCCACCCCTCCACCCCCGCTGGTGGATCCAACTTCCACATTCTCTTCAATCTCAGTCTTCCCTCAAGGTCTTCAAAACAGCTGTTCACCACCATCTCAGATCGCCCCCAATCCAAAACCATGATCTTTTCTACCTTCGTTACCCCCTCACCCCAGCCCTCCTCTTCCAAATTTCTTCCAGTTTTTCCTTTGTAGCGGCGTCATTTTGCCTTTTTATTTTGTAATACTATATGTAAATATGCTTGAACTCTAGTTTGTTACAGGATTTTCTGGACCGTTTGAACCGGAAGAAAGATGAGTGGGTCTGACGGTTGCGGTGTGAATGATTATAATTGACTCGGATTCCAAACGACTCGGACGTCTTTTCTTCCATGCTAAACCTTCTGTATCCATCTTGTCCACCCGATGCATTCTCTCCTGCCCCTCATTCCTCCTCACACCTATTGTTTGTCCAAGTCTGCCTCTGTCTTAGCCTTCAACTTTGTTGTCGGTGTTTCTCCTCTCTGCTGTTCCTTTTGTCCTGTTCTCCTGATCTGCCCTCTTCCACGAGCCTTCACTATGTATACAAAAAATAATAATAAATAACTGCATCAAACATTTGGGACACTTAAACAGCACTTATCATCAAGATAACCTCCAAAGCTATCGTCATCTCTTCCTTCTTTCCACAACCATAACAGTATATTTGCTTATTTTTTGGACAGGGCTTTTATGCCTCCGCTGATGAAGTTGCCACAGGCATTATTATTAATAATAATAATATTTTATTCCTGGTAAGTGAAACACCCTCCAACTCATACTTGCAGAAACTTAAAAAAAATGCCGGCCGCATTTTCCGTCAAATCATCATGTAACTTTGTTTTGAACAAGCTCAAATGAGCTTAGGTCCTCGTCGTCTTAATTATGACGTCATAAAAACTAATATGACGTCATTGTGATGTATCAGGTTTGCGATAAATTATATATCTGTGCTAATGCCCGGCTTAATTCCCGCTAACAAAATTCAAACAGCTTGTCTAGTTTCGGAGATAATGGTGTAGGCGATTTCCATTAGCGGCGATATTATGACGTCAACTTTTTTTCTAGGAAGAATTTCCAAAATCGAAGATGGTTACTGCCTGCGCGTGGGCTTTCTGCATATACAATGCAAGTTTCACGAAGATCCGATGAAAACTCTGGGTTGTGAAACAAAATGTCAAAAAATAGGAATGACGACATATAAATTTTTATGACGTCATAGTGATATATCATATGTGCGGTCATTCATCTCTGCTAATGCCCTGTTTGATTCCCGCAAACAGAATTCAAAAAGCTTGCCTAGTTTCTGAGATTTTTTTAGGCGATTGCCATTAGCAGAGATTTTTTGACATCATAACATTTTCCTGGGAGGAATTTTCAAAATCGGAGATGGTTACTGTCTGCGCAGGGTATTTTTACATATATATATATATATATATATATATATATATATATATATATATATATATATATATATATATATATATATATATATATGCCAAGTTTCAGGAAGTTTCGATGAAAACTGTAGGCTGTGAAACAAAAAAGTCCACAAGAAGAAGATGAAGAACAACAATGTGAGTAAGACTTGGAGATCCTCCACGAGAATCTAAAAATATTCATGGGTAGATGCTACGATGTTGAAAGATTTTGCCAGTTTCCCTCTTTTTATCAGTAGCCGTACACATTTAGTGGCTCGCAGCATTGTTTAGGCTTAGGGCAAAGTTCAATAATTTACAGATAAAAAATGAAACTGTCTGTGAACACACCGGGATGACAGTTTATAGCTTGGCCGAGATTTGAACCCAGGCTAGATATACTTTTATTAAAGTTTTCATCCTGTTTGATATTCTATTCCTTTCAGGTCCAGCTTTACAGTTCTTCTTGTGTTTATTTCGATCAGTAATTGTTTGTTTTTTACTTTTTTGATCTCGCCATAGAGGATAGGGGGAGGCTTATCGCTGTCTTGGGGTTTTTCTGCAATTAGTGCCCCCAAATTTTAATGAGCACAGAGTTCCTTAAACCTGTGGGAGTACAAAATGACCATTTAGAAATAATATATATATATATATATATATATATATATATATATATATACGCACCAAGCGATTGTTACTATTTTACCTCGAACTCATTAATACTAAATCTTCACAACAATTTGGTTATAGAATCCATGACAATTGAGCATTAAATTTCAAAGAGTTCCTTGAGAATTCTGGCGACAGTCTTTGCGCTATAACAGCTGACACAACCGAGGTGTCACTGTCAGAGTTCACACAGTCAGTAGCGGGTGTGTCCACCGTTGGCGTCGCGCAGAGCGGTGCATCTCCGGCGCATGGACATCACCAGATTATCGCCTACGCCTGTTATGCAGCCCGACAGTCTCATCGGCAGTCCTCGTGGCCGGTCGGAGTCGATCCCGGAGATGTTGCAGCCTCATGTGACGATCCTGACCGGCGGTGGTCACACGTGGTCGCCGGGCATGTGGGCGGTTCACGGTGCTTCCAGTCTCTCTGAGGAGCGTTCTCAGGCGGCTAATGGTGGAGTGGTGGACATTGAAGTGTGCTGCAATGGCCCGTACTGACGTCCCAGCATTCAGCATGCCAATGGCGCGCTCCCTCAAGATTTGTGACATCTGTGGCATGTTGACATTTGGCACCAGTCCACATTTTGGGGAGGCCTTTTATAGGGCAAGCTATAGGGAGTGTTTGTGTCCTGGTCACACTCACTGACCATCACTCTGTCAAGCCCCATGGTGCTCATGGGAAGGATTACTCAACGTGTGAGTCCACACACTCAGAGTGGTCAATTTCAATGGGAACATCTGTCTTGAGCAAAACAAAGGAACCATTGCTCAAACATATCATCGGTTTGACCATTTTCCCATAATGGCAATCTTGACTTAGATATTTAGGTTGGTGCGTTTATATTTTTGTTCAGTATGTATATATATATATATATATATATATATATATATATATATATATATATATATATATATATATATGTATATTTTTTATATATATATATATATGTATATTTTATATATTATATAATATAACCGGGCGTAGTGGCGTGCGCCTGTAATCCGGCTACTCAGAGGCTTGGGTTGGAGGATCGCTTGAGGACGGGAGCTCTGCGCTGGCCCTCGCTATGAGAGGGTGTAGGGCAGCCCAGAATCATGGCGAAACCCAATCCTTATCCCTGTGTCGTAAGAGGCAACCAGGATTGCGTCAGGAAGGGCATCCAGCGTAAAACTTGTACCAAATCATTATGCGGATCATAACGGATGATCCGCTGTGGCGACCCCCTAACGGGAGCAGCCGAAAGAATAAGAAGAAGAAGAAGATGCTACGATGTTGAAAGTTTTGTGTAAGTCGCTCAAGCATTGCAGAGAAAATGAATTTGAAAGCGAATAAAGGTGAAAAGTGAGGGCGAGAGGAAGAAAAAGTGAGGGATGAAAAGTTCTTACAATGTGAAAACACCCTGCAACCCATACCTTCAGAAAATGGATTTTTGGGGGGGGGGGGGGTGGGGGGGAACTTTGGCCACATATTCCATCCAAACATCATGCAACTTTGTATAAAGCTAGTTTTTACCATTGTACATATTTCTTATGTGGTCAACCTGGTTGTGGGATGGCTTTGAAGGCTATATAAAGTACAAGTTGATGCCTTTCCTTGGTGTTGGAAAGGAGGTTCACGGAGCACACTGCTCAAGTGCAAGCACATCTGCACTTGCCACTAAGAGACGGTTTGAGCCCAAATTATCTGAGCCTGAACCGAATAACACTGGAGAAGTCAGGAATCCCAAATCGATTTCTTGCAATTTTCCAGAAATTCTTGGGAAATGAGATACAGGAAGGAAACACTAACTTGGGCTCTTTTTGTTTTTTGTCTTTTCTCAGATAAAGCTTGAGAATTAAACTTGTACCATCTCTAATCTCTACCATATCCTGCATGTCAGCGGATTGTAGCGGCCTCCTGGAGGGAGTGGATATTTACTAGTAAACATAAAAACATAGTCGCTGCCGGTGTGGCACAATAGACAACATAGAAGATAATGAGCACTAAAATATTATGCTGAACTTTGTGTTGACTGGAACTTTCAGTCGTCCTTTAAAAAAATTCTCATTCTCACAAGAGCCTCGGCCAACGTTCCATAACATGGTCAAAGATAGTTGTGAACACCTATTACTAGTTGAATATTAAATGAGAATCGCTATAGTATCAAAAATAACATATCCCAATATTAAGACCTGATTTGATTTGGACTTTATGCATACTTAACGTAGTGTATTTGGACTTATCTCACGGATGTGTATTGCTATGGAATAGGAGGGGAGTTGGAGGGGCCCATTGTTGGGATACTGCCCAGGGCCAAAAGCACCCTTAATCCATTCCTGCTTGAGGCAGGCACTATTTGGTTTGGGTCCTTCATGACCTATGGAGGCTGGTGTTGTCTCAGAAGATTGGAGTCGAGAGGGGAGATAGCGTTCATGCAAATCTCTCAAGCGGTGTGCACCAAAATGGGCAACAAGGAGGACCAAGTGCACATGGATGCTTGAAATGGGCTGTCCTGAGAGGGGATAAAATGTGCACACATTATGCCCCCTGTAAAGTACATTTATAGTGCTTTTTATGTCCGTAGTGTCCACAGGATGCAGGTAACAATGAGGGGTAAGGGAGAACGCAAAAGGTGGACAATATGGAGACATCAGCAAAATTGTGTTTGACCAGCTTGTGATTTTGTCATGGTCTGAGGCGAGGGGAGAGGCTGCTGCCTGTCTGTCAGAAGGATGACAGATGTCGTGACAGTGTGGAGTCATCAGCAAAGAGAGGAAGAGGATTTTCCAGAGAGTTGATGAGATCATTGATAAAGATAAGGAATAATATGGGGCTAAGAACACTGCCTTGGGGTACTTAAACCTTGACAGGGAGAGATGAAAGGGTTCTGTTGAGAGCCATATGTTGTTTTCTGAGAGTGGAAGAATTCGTAATCCAAGAGTGGAGTTGGCCTTGGATTCTATAGGCAGACAGTTTGGAGAGCAAGGCAGGATGCCAGACTGTATCAAAAGCTCCAGATAGATGGTTCTGATCTCAAGTCTGACATTGAGGGCCCTCGCCATTGTTGGGAGAGTTGCAGAAGCATGTTCAAGTTGGTGACCATGTCTGAATCTGACTTGATGATCTGAGATGAGGCTGTTGGAGAAAAGGAATTATTTTATATCAACTGTGATGGTGGATTCCATGACCTTGCTGATTTTTGGAAGTACAGTAAGCTAATTGGGCTGTGTTAAGGGGATCTGTTTTTGCACCTTTTAATGTAATGCTGTGATGTTGGCTGATTTCCAATTTTCTCGGTGGATATCGGAGACTAGTCCTGAAGTGTTAAATATATAAAATTATAATAATATAAAAACGCGAATGCGTGAAGCGTGAATGTAGAAGCAGGTCACACTTTGACCCTGAATACGTGTGGTCCCCAAATAGCGAAATCTGCTAATAATGGGGTCCAACAGTATACCAACATGCAGGAAGACTATTTGAAATATATCAGCATGTATGAGGACAGTTACACTTTGAATGGTATCATTACACTACACTGATTCAACATTTTTCTAAATTAGCATTACCTATCAAATGAAAATATTAATTATGAGCAAATACAACCTGTCACTTTGTTGCGGGGAATATCAAGAAGGGAGACAGACAGAGACAGAGACAAAAAAGAAGAGTGTGGAGGGGAAGGGGGTGTTCTATATTTGTGTTTGGTAGGGGGAGAAGGAAGGAGCAGTTTTCAACTTGTTTGGTATTGGGACTTGAGGGGAAGAGGTGGGTGGGGGGGGGGGTGAATGTTCTTGCCTGCCAGCATTAGTACAGCATTGAACAAAATGGAGAACATTCAAATGGGTCATACTAAACACCGCCCAGAGACATCCATGGGGGTGGAAGTAGGAGGGGCTTTGGAGGAGCGATACATTAGGGGAAGGGAAGGAAGGGTGTTTTTCTTAAATCATTGAAAACACTTTCCCAATCCATCTATCCATTGGGACCATACTCTGTGCAGAGCGTTGGTGCTACCTAAACTGTCTCCTTGGCTATTGGGCACAATCCTGGATGGGTCACCACTCCAACACAGACTGTGCCAATGTTCATGCCTTTAATTTCTGTACATGATTTACAACTAAAATGTGATCGGCTCAAATCTGTTAACCTGAGCTGAATTTCAAAATTTAAACTGCAGAATTGATCCAAGCAGCAGTTCTGACTGCTTTTTTTTTGTATACATTGTCGAGGCTTGCATGAGAGCTAACATGCAACGCACAGCAAGGGGGGCATGAGACAAGAGGGGTGGGAGAGGGAAGAACAAAACAGTGGGGAACAGAGGCATGACGAGATCTATGGAAATAAAGGAATGGGGTGGGGAACACGGGGGAAACAAGATGGACATTGCAGGGACTTTCAGGAAGGACACCAGGGAATTTGAAGGAGGTGGGTTTGGGGTGGACTAATGGGGGTAGAAAAGATCGAGGTTTTGGATGGGGGAAGATTGGGTGGTTGTGAACAACTAACTGTTTTGAAGGCTTGGTGAGAAGAATGGGATTAAACAGAGTGTGCGAGTTTATTTCAAGGGTGGGGAAAAAGGAATAAATGAGTGAAGGTGAGCAGTGATTCGTGATTATGGTGGTTTTACCAGAAGGGGGTTGTTGGCGCACCTTGAGCGCCCTGCAAATATATGGTGGGGACATGTCGCAGACAGAGCAGGGGGTGGAGGGGGGTGGGTGGCAAGACCCGAGAGGAGACAGTAGTAAACAAAGACTGCGGAAAAAAAAAATGTTAATTTGTCCAATTGACACATTCTTTGACACCCCTTCCTCTCCTTGACTTTCGGAGATTTATATGTTGGTGGACGGGGTTTGGGAGGAGGTTAGCATGAGGGGAAGGGAAGAAAAGATAGTGTGAGGGGATTGGAAGGAATGGCAGCTTGAGGGGAGGGGGAAGGGGAGGAGAAGGGAATGCAGTGTAGCGGGGAGATAAAATGTGCCCAAACAGCAACGTCTTCTTTTTTTAACCACCAGGTTCTATGTAAAACCAGACTGGAGCATTTAAAACCGACGCTTCCGACCTGGCAAAGGCCTGCCTGCATTTATGCATGCCAGCACATGCAGCAACCTTTGTACACCTGTCACCTCACTCCAAATCAGATAATACATGCTACATTCTGGGGAAGCAGTGTAAAATTCAAACCAAGGTTTCAATATGGACTTGGCACCCCCTACAGCTCTCTTCTTATGGTATTCAAGGCAATCTCCATTCATGCTTCGCAGATTTCCTCTCCTGTTGCAGGCAATGTGTGACTCTTCATGGAATTCTCTCACCTACTCTTCCTGTCCTGGCTGGAGTTCCTAAAGGCAGTGTTCTTGGCCCTGTGCTTTTTCTGGATTTCATCAATGATCTCTCAGGTCAGGTCAGGTATGGGAGCATGCAGCAGAGCAACGTGTCGCTGTGTCCACTTTCCGCCAGTACTCCAGAAGCCTTTGTCTAGCCATCTCCCAAGCAAATGCCTGACCCATCTCCTTGAGATGCTTATCAACCTCAGCAAATGCCTCACCCATCCCCATCTCCTTGAGATGCTTATGAACCTGCTGCAACCATGAGTCGCGTGGTCAGCACATTGGCCTCCTCCACTCATGAGGCTCCCCAGCTGAGAGAATCTGGTGAGCAGGATCAGCATCAGGAAAACGAGCAACATGTCCACACAGCTGCAGCTGATGCTCACGGACAATGCAGGTAACAAATCTCATTTGAGTCTCTCAGCAACGGCTCGTTGGACAAAAAAGCTATCACTTGTACCAAAAGAATAAGGTCTCAATCTCAGAATCCTTGGTCAGAGTCCAAGTCTCACATCCTTAGAGCAAGACTGGAAGCACCAAGGACCTGAAGACTTGAACTTTTGTCCTGCTGCACAGGTACCAGCAGCGCCACACACACATGATCCAGTGAATTCATGACTCCCCAGGCCCGACCCAGACGTCTATTGAACTTTGGCTCACACCCAGCAGAGGCATGAATATCACTACCAAGGTGAGTGAATCTCTCCACGACCTCAACATCCTCACCACAAATTGGTACAGACAAGGTAGCTGCATCCAAGGTAGACAAGGTAGCTAACAAAGCACCCAGACCCCAAAATTCCTTCTCAGCCTGTTTGCAAACTGCTCAGCTACCCTCTTATTCTTGAGTTTGCCAACATCCGGCCTCGGCTGGGATGGTACCATTTTCCCGGATATAAGCTGCAACGTCAGTGTTGCTACAACAAAGCTGTGGTCTATATTGAGGAACTGAGCACTCCGGTAGGCCCTGCAGTTCTGAATCGTCCTCCAGCGACCATCAACGAGCACAGGGTCAATCTCCTTTGCCACACCGCCAGCATTGGAATACCACATCCAGCGATGAGCCTGTGGACACTGAAACCATGAACCAGCCACCCTAAGTCCATGACTTTTTGCAAAGTCAAGGAACTTGGTGCTATTCTGGTTCACAGTTCCAGACCTGTGGGGACCTCACTTTCTGCCATTATCTTTCCTGGGAAAGCCACATCTCCAAAGCCAGTCGTGACTGAGCATCCTCCATCGTACAAAGTCTTTCCCTTCATTGGCACACCTGAGCTTCTCACCACTTACAAAGCTTTCATCCGTAGTCTGATGGAATACTGCTATCCCATCTGGAGGGGTGTACCTGCCTCACACCAGGCTTCACACCATGTTGTGGAAACGAAGGCTTTTAGGATCATTGGTATCTCCAACGATGAAGCTGAGTCTTTGGGTGTCTCACTCTCTCACTGGAGGCAGGTTGGTGGTCTTTCTGTCTTCTACTGTCTCCTCTCTGGCTTTGCCACCCTCCTGCTCTGTCTGTGACCTTTCCCCCCCTGTATTTCTGTAAGGTGCTCAAGGTCTGCCAAAAACCCCCTTCTATTGAAAATGACAAAATCGAGAATCACTGCTCACCTTCTCTTTCATTCCTCTTTTTTTTTCTGCCTTTGAAACAAACTCCCACACTCTTCAATCCCACTCCTCCTTTTAGGTCTTCAAAACAGCTGTTCACCACCATCTCATATTTCCCCCCATCCAAAATATTGATCTTTTCTAACCCTGTTAATCCACCCCAAACCCACCTCATTCAAATTCCATATTTTCTTTCCTGAAAGTCCCTGTAATACCATTTGGATTACCCCGTGGACCCTGCCACATCCCTCTCCCTTCCACAGATCTCCTATTGTCTCGGTTCCCTCCTATTTTGTGCTTCCCTCTCCCACTCCTCTTTCCTCCTGCCTTGTTATATGTCCTGTGTATGAGCTCTGACATGAGCCTCGACATGGTGTACCAAAAAAAAAAATCCCTCTTCTTAACAGCCCTCAATACGTGTTCCTCCAACCTCTTCGCCATCTCTGCTAATCATTCATGTCCACCGCCGATTATATTAATCTTTTCACTCGCACATGTGCATGGATTCTCACCGACATGCTCAGCTATCCCCACACCTGTAGTGTATGACATGTCCCGCATGGCTTCGGCGCTGCAGCACATCCACTCCCTGCATGCCGGTTCGCGATAAACATGGTTCACGAGATGGCTACGTAACCTCCACCACAGTGTCACACACCACGGGCCCCAGTGCGAGTTTGGTCCGCATGCCCGCGAAATCCGTGCACCGCGCACACGTAACTAAGCATGCAGACAAGCATACCTCTTCCTGGGACACTCCCTTTACAAATCCAAGTCCCTCCATTTATACCACGTCCATGTGTGCTGTCTATGTACCTCTTTGTGTTTGCAGCAACTGCCAACTGCACCTCCCATCGGGACACACCGCCAGCTCCCATTGCACAGATTGCATGCATTCTCACCCGTATGTACTCCAATTTCCTCCTTGGCGGAGTTCCGAACACTCTGTTCAATTTGTAGGGCACTCACGAAGTGGCTCAAGCAAGCACTTCAATGAAACGGCTGGCTTGGCCAGAAATTAGTGATCGGTCATACAAAACACCATCCAGAGATGCCCCGGAGTATCAAACAATGTGCGAATTGGACAAATGAACATTTATATATATTTTATATATGTATATATTTTTAGCATTCAGAACTGCTGCCAAGGGCAATTCTGCAGTTTAAATTTTCAAAATTGGCTCATGCTAATATAAGAGCTTATCACATGTGCAGAAATTAAATAAAGCCACAAACACTGGCATCTATGTGTTTTATAAGCATTGCGATATATCCAATGATTTGTAGGTATGAAGATCAGTGATGTATCCAGTGATTCTTCTTATGAAGCTTTATTGCACAGCGGGGGGTGGGATTCCGGAGGGAAAAGGGGTGGGATGGTACATTGTGGTTGTCCGGGTTGGAGGGGTGGGGGGTGTGTGGTGAGAGGAGGGACCCAGCAGCACCAGGTGCCCCTGCTAGTGCAATAGAGAGATGGTCTTCCCTTCAATATGTTTCTAATCCCCTCGAGACCATTGTGCTGTATGTTTCTTTCCCACATCTATCTTTCATCTCACTCTTCCTTCTCCTGAGAGAACCAACTCAGACCGGCTGTAAGTTTATGCCAGAGCCCCACGTGGAATCAAAAGGGGATCAAGATTGCTACGTGCTCCTGAAACCAAGAGCCAATTGGTTGTGGACGTAACAAATACACACCCCTTGATAAAAGGGCCAAGAGCAGCAAGTCAGCAACAACTATACACCCCTTGAGCCAGGCATCAATGAGGAGCTGTCTCGGTATGCAAATATTTGGTTCAAAAAGACCTGTAGGCAAGACGAATGCCTGATCGACTGAAAAAGAGCCCTCACCCCCTTCTGTCCTTGGATCGTCGCTGGCTGGCTGTCTCTCTCGGCCTCAAGGTGGATCATCATGCTGGTCATCGACACTTGGTGCTTGTGTGGGTCATCAAAGGATTGTTCTGCACCTGGGCATAGTTGCGATTCATGCCGCTGGCACCTGGCATGACTGGACTCTAGTTCAGTGCATCGGGGGTTTCAGACGCTGCAGTCACTGCTGTCTTGCGAAGGTCTTTAAAGAGCATCAACCAATAAAGCCGGGTGAAAGGAGCCCCAGCAAGCAGTCATGGGGGAAGTGACCCGTCTTCTCCCCCAGGCACCGTGACACTCCACGTTGCGTACCCTCCCAGAAGGAAAAGTGAAAAGTGAGGTTTTTTTATCTTGCCAAAATGAAGTTTTTGCATATTATGTCAGTCAGCTTGTATGTTTTTTTTGTTTGTTTGTTTGTTTGTCTGTAATCACGTATAAAAAATTCTGCAGAGCACAGTTATCATTGGAAATTTTTGTAACTTCACATATCAGAGGCCTATAGAGGTCCCTTTCAGCGCACAAAATTTTGAAGGTCAAGGTCACTTTGTCGCAAATCAGGGGAGTCGACGAAACCCTTATTTTTTGAGTAATTTTGATCGGATCGTCTTAAAACTTCATGGGAATATAGTTCATGGTCTGGCGCTCAGCTGATTAATTTTTAGTGGCGATTGGCCTTGACCTTCATGTTTTTTTTTTTTTGTTTTTTTTTTTTGTTTTTTTTTTTTGTAATCACGTATAAATCACTCTGCAGAGCACAGTTATCATTGGAAATTTTTGTAACTTTGCATATCAGAGTCCTATAGAGGTCCCTTTCAGCGCATAAAATTTTGAAGGTCAAGGTCAAAGGCCAAGGTCACTTTGTCGCAAATCATGGGAGTCGACGAAACCCTTATTTTTTGAGTAATTTTGATTGGATCGTCTTCACACTTCATGGGAATATAGTTCATGGTCTGGTGCTCAGCTGATTAATTTTTGGTGGCGATTGGCCTTGACCTTCATGGTTAGCGCCTAAGGTCAAACATATTTGATCCCAAGGTCAAGTTTTCGGAACCATATCATCTCGTACCTCAAATTGAACACCTCGATGAGTGCTTTCTAGATATGTTAAGCTTGAGACATTATGACGTCATTTGGTGACTTTGAGGCAAAAGCATATTTTTCATGGTTACTCTGTAGAACGATTCTCATCGGAATCTCTCGTAGGCAGATATTCCTCAAGGAGTCACTCCTGGTGGATAGGTTTTTTGATTTAATTTTTTGCTCAAATCCAAGATGGCGGCCAAACCACATCATCAATCCAAATTATTTTTACATTGGGATCATCTTCACATATCACTCTATTACTTCCTAAAGTCTGACATTTGTTTGGTTTTTTCAAAACTGATTACACAAAAAATAATAATAAAAACCAGAATTTTAAAAGGGTTCCCACATTGGATAGCTTAGATCCCGAATAATAATAATAATAATAATAATAATAATAATAATATCATGAGTTCCCTTATAATTAATTTAAACACAGTGGAAGGTAGGAAGCCATTTGGCCCCAAAAAAGACTGCACCTATGGTTGTTTGTCCATGCTCTATCCTTTTAAATACTGATTATCAAGCAAAGAAGCAGTAAGTACCATTCAAAGTCTTTGATATGACTGGTAGGGCCAGGTTGGAACTGTCGACCTCACAGGCTCAGAGTGGACTCTCTAACCATTATATCACCGAGTCTGGAGTGATTAAGATACGCCACACAAATGATGGGCCAAACGTCATCTCATCCAATGTCCAAGTTGCTCTATGTCGAGACATTTATTTAAACTGGAAGTTTAAATGTTTGAGTTGCTTGTCTTAGCAAACTTTGATCATAAATGGAGAATAATATTGCATACAATTTAAAAAGAAACCTCAACCATATGCAGGTACTAACACCTGGCACATGATGCATGCAAAACCAAGGATGAAGACAAGTCTGTGGTTGAAACGTTGGACTGGGCAGCTATACGAGTTAGTGTTGCCTTGTTTTGAATATGGATCTTCAAAACTACAACTATTTATTTATTTATTTATTTTATTATTGTTGCATCTTGGAAGGCATTGAAAATATTAGGCTTCCTGCTGTTTGTCTGTCGTTACTCCTTACTGAACCCATGACATCGGAGGTAAGCATCTTGTGTTTGCCTGAATATTTTTATTTCATCAAAATTAAACACCCCTTGGATGTGCTGTGAAAGAGCTGCCTAAGACATTTGTTATTTTTTATCTCGCCCTGCTCAGTTCCCGCTGGACGCCGTGGCAGCATGTGGTCGCTTCCAATGTGGATGAATGCACGGCATCACTCGTGTACTCGGTCGATTTGAAAAAGCCTGGTAGAGTCAGCTTTGAGTACCAGTATACTGATGCGAGTATCTTCTTCGAGTTTTTTGTAAGTACCTGATGCATTCACTTTTTATACGCCCGATATATTTATCGGGGCATATTATGTGATACCGGTCGTCCGTCTGTCTCTGTCTGTCTCTGTCTGTCTCTGTCTGTCTCTGTCTGTCTCTGTCTGTCTCTGTCTGTCTCTGTCTGTCTCTGTCTGTCTCTGTCTGTCTCTGTCTGTCTCTGTCTGTCTCTGTCTGTCTCTGTCTGTCTCTGTCTGTCTCTGTCTGTCTCTGTCTGTCTCTGTCTGTCTCTGTCTGTCTCTGTCTGTCTCTGTCTGTCTCTGTCTGTCTCCGTCTGTCTCTGTCTGTCTCTGTCTGTCTCCGTCCGTCCGTCCGCACTCGAACTCCCAAAGTTTTCAACTTTCACGTTTCATATTTGGTACATAGGTACAGACTGTGGAGACGGTATGTCGCGACATACGTTCGTCATCTAAAATGGTTGCCATGGCAACCAGGATGCTGTTTTCCATGTAGTAGCACAATTCTGTATATACCTTCTTGTTCGGGTGTATACTGTGCTCACTTGAGCTCTTGTTTTTTTTTGTGGTGAGTGCTGGTAACGGGAGCATTTTTGTCTTTGGCGAGAACCCTCACACGAGCGAGGCATTTGCCATTTCCATATGCTGTGCCTGGAATTCTTACAATCTCATTACCCTACACGTGAAGCGAAAAGCGGGTTTAAACAATTTGTGTCTTCTGTCGGTCTGTATACAGGAGTTAGTGTATGAGTATGGAACTCGTTAATTTCAATTGAATGTTATATTTTTAACACTGTAGGACACCAATTGGAGCACAGGCCAGAAGTTTAGCAGTACTTGAGCTCAGATTTTTTTTTCAAATCGGATGGAATCTCTTCCCGAGCATGCATGTGCAGAGAGGAGTGAAGTAATTGTTTGGCTGTCTGCCTGTCTGGCAGTCAATCAAAATTGAAAATCATTCCAAACAGGAAACTGTTTTTTAGGGACGCCATAAAGGACTCAACAAGCATGAATAACTAATTTAAAGTGTTTAATACGGTGGTGCCTCAATGGCAGTAAACTTTGAAAATGTGTGTATATATATATATATATATATATATATATATATATATATATATATATATATATATATATATATATATATATATATATATTTTTTTTTTTTTTTAACAGCCTTTCAAGTCTTTATTTTCTTTGAATTGAATTATATATTTGAACACCGTAGAACACAAATTGCCTTGTTTCCACTTTCAAAAACCTGCAGTTTTTCAGTGTTTGGCCAAAATAGAATGCCATTTTATGCCATCTCGACCAATAACTTACTGCTCACACTCTCGGCATTGAGGAATATTGAGATTCAGATAAAATCGTGGCTCGTACGAAACACAGATTGTGCTTGGAAACACAAAGCAAGAGTTGAAAAGACCCTTCCCATGCCCTTTTTCTCAAGACCATGTGGGGTAAGGTGTTCTATTAACCTTCTAGTTTGTTTCTGAAACCAGTGCAATGCAGTCGGCAGTATGGTTTTAGTACCATCTGGTCATCATGGTTCCTTGACCGAATGCATCATAGTTAAGTTTCTGAGTATGCAATTTCATGGTATATTTCTGATGGTGCATTTCTGCAAGAGATTACTCCATGGGGTTTTCACATTTTGATGAGGATATTGAAGAGATTCATTACTTCCCAAACTGCCGCAAACTGTAATGTGACATTGAATGAATTGAAACCGTTTTTTGGAAGATGACTGATCTGGATTGATGTCACCATGCGAGTGGGAAGATGCTGATTACGTAAATTGCAAATGCTTGAGTCTCTCAACTTTCCCTTACCTTTTGGTGGATATTCCATGCACATGGGAAATTACCATTCTAAAAACAGCGAGTGATGTGGACATCTTGGACTATGCTGTTTGTTTTGCCTGTTTCACCATGGAAAACACGGTTATCAGTCCTTGTTTGATAAAGGAAGACTTGTTTGTGGTGAGGGAGATGGGGCTATCATGTAATTACTGCATTGCAAGTCAGTTGTTTGACACTGCTAGGAAAGGGTTTGGTTACCTTCCCACGGAGCTTCGTTTGATTCTTTAAAAAAAAATTTTTATTCCCAGTCTAAATCTTCCATTTGACAGTCAATTGAGCATTTTGGGCAGATGAGGCTTTGTGATCGTCACGGATGGTATTTGCTTATGTTGCGATGCTGTTTGTGGTAATATTCCCGCCTTTAGCCTTTGAATAGGTAAGCCTTTTGTGAGGACCCAGTAAAATGTTTTTTTTGTTTTTTAAAGGCCAGGTGTTTGTTGAGATAACGTGATGCACGTAGAGCCAGCTCCCCATTGCACATGCAGAGCTGCTTGTTTGCTGACGTGGCAAGACATTATAGTGCGAACACATTGTTTCCTTATCTGCATTGTTGATTTGGAACGTCGAAAGCATTTCCTGAAGAAGCAGCATAAAAAAAGCTTATTTAGTTTTGTTTGGTGCTTCGGTTGGTGCTGTTTGCTAATCTGCTTCTTATACTAGTTTATGGTTAAAAGATCAACCGCAATGTACATCCGACTGGATATTTTGTACAAGGAGGAACAAATGCAAGATATGTCCATTTGAGCTATCATTCCAGTTCCATACCCACACGCCAGCCCTCATTCACCGCAGCTACGTGTAATTGGGAATCGCACAATGAACCCCTGTTTGGCTTCTTTAGCATTCCATGCTGACATCGCAGGATCAAATTCTATTCGATTGCTTTTGTAAGTAGTTCGTTTCGATTTAAATACAAACTAAAAACATTTTAGAAAGAAGAGTAAAAATTAAGAGCAAGCAACGCAGAAAAGAGACTTAAAAACTGTAACTGGTGCGGCAGTGCGGATGTTAAAAGGCGGCGTTTTACAGTCTGATCAAAACAGTTTTCATTGTATACTAATGTCCATGTAATTTCAATGTAAAAACCCAGCAATGTTTCCTAATTTCCTTGTCCCAACGTGGCGTCATACCAGGGAATGAACCCAGAATAAACTAGAAGGGCATTCCGTAGAGCACGCATACTACCTCCACGCAATGCCTGATCCAGTGGAACATATCAGGCCTATGAAGGTTTTTGAAATATCATGCTATATATCATTTTTGGCTGCATCTCTCAATGGTGAAGAATTGCTTTTAAAATTTAAAAAAATTCTCTGATCCAGATCTTCACCAAAATCGAATCCATTCTTCATTGTCACACACCCGACCTGTCCACCGAGTTTCGTCCGAATCCGTCCAACATTTTGAGATATTCTGCACACAAACAGGCGGGTGAAAACGTAACCTCCATCCATCGCAGATGTCGGAGGGAACCACTCTCGACGCGAACACATTCCAAACTGAGCTATCGTGCTGCACTAAAGCAAATGCTCAGAAATCTGACATTTTGATTGCAGAGTGGCCTTAAACTGAGACCAAGTAGGACACGTTTGCTAAGCCATAATATGATGCTTGGTACGGTGCAAGTAGTGGTGATAACTAATTTTGGAGCAAAGGAGAACCAGTGGGAGATTATTTTGAGGTGGAAGGGGGGAGGGGGGGTTGGGGTTGGGGTGGGGAGAGAAGTGTGAAGTGTTGTCGAGGTTGGTTGAGTGCTCCATTAATCCATCGTTGCTTTTGACATCGTCTTTCCTCTTTTCAAACAAGCTGATCTCTGACTATTAGTTTGGATTCTGTCCCAGTCAATCAATTGTGAAAAATGCTGCTGCTCCTCTCTCAGCAATGGTTGGAGGAAATAAATGTCAGACAAGAGGTCAGTTACATCTCCTTGGACATGCACTGCTGAGAGAACGTCTACACCCCCTTTCTCTAACGAGATGACCAAATAAAACCAGTCTCGATGTCCATACGTACGTCCCCATTTTTTTCTTGATTTGGTATGTGGGTAGATGTCGATGAGGGATGCACGACGGTATGACGTTTGACCCGATTGAAGGTCAAGGTCACTCCAAAGTTGCGAAATCGTCCATTTTCAAAATCTATATCCTCCGCCGTTTATGATCCGATCTTCGAAATTCCTTCTAATTCTGATAATATGGAACAATATCTAAAATTTTTCAGGCCCGTTTTTTGAAATTCGTCCTGGTTATCGAGTCACGTGTCTTCGAAGTTGGAAAAATCATCGATGTGATATGGTCAAAAAAAATTCGCCCTATCTTGATGAAACTTGGTATGAGGTTGGGGTCGATGAGGGATGCACGACGGTATGACTTTTGACACGATTGAAGGTCAAGGTCAAGGTCAAAGCCACTCCAAAGTTGCGAAATCGTCCATTTTCAAAATCTATCTCCTCCGCCATTTGTGATCTGATCTTCGAAATTTCTTCGGATTCTGATAATATGGAACAATATCTAAATTTGGCCGGGCCAGTTTTTTAAAAAAATTCGTCCTGGTTATCGAGTCACGTGTCTTCAAAGTTGGAAAAATCGTCTGTGATAGTCAAAAGAATTTCACCCGATCTTGATGAAACTTGGTATGTAGGGAGGGGTCGATGAGTGATGCACGACGGTATGACTTTAGACCTGATTGAAGGTCAATGTCAAGGTCACCAATGCTGTAAACTTAGTGAAATCATCCATTGTCAAAATATTTTCCGCCATTTATGACTCAGAAATGCGGTTTGATTTCTGAGGTCTGGTTTCTATCCTTTTGAAGACGCATTGATCAGAAATGTTCCAAATCAACCCTTTTCAAAATCTCTCTCCGGATAACTCAGAAATGTAGTTTGATTTCTGAGGTTTTCTATTCTTTTTACTCCCGGGCTTTCGTCTGTACGTTGAACCAAAAGACAAGACGATATCGAAGCCATTCTAAGCTGATCAGAGATCCACATCTACAGAGCTTCAGAGATGACCATCACCCCCAACCGGGGGTAATTTTTCTCCTTCTGTTGCCTTATAGCCTGGAATTAAATTGCATTAAATCAGACTTTTTCCACCTTTATTTACACATCGTAACCCAAAACATCCAAGTGAAAAAAAAATTCAACAAATTTCAGAAAATTAATTAAAAATACAAAATTAGAATATCTTGGTTGGATAAGTGTCCAACCACCTTATAATAGCAATTGTAAATTAGCTCAGGTGTGACCAATCACCTTCAAAATCTCACACCAAGTTAATTGGCCTCCACCTGTGTTGAATTGACATGATTCTAATTATTTCAGATTAAAATCAACTGTTCCTGTAGGTTTGGGTCATGTATTTCTGGGTAGTGTATTTCACAGTAAAGATTCAACCATGAGCACAAAGGAGCTTTCAAAAGACATCTGGGATAAAGTTGTAGTCAAGCACAGATCAGCCGATGGGTACAAAAATATTTCAGAGGCCTTGAATATCCCTTGGAGCACAGTCAAGACAATCATTAAGTATTGGAAGGTGTATGGTGCCACCAAGACCCTGCCTAGATCAGGCTGTCCCTCTAAACTTGATGACCAAGCAAGGAGGAGACTGATCAGTGAGGTCACCAAGAGGACAATGGCAACTATGAAAGAGCTACAGGCCTTTATGGTAAAGACTGGTCACTGTGTGCATGTGACAATATCCCAAGCAGTCCACAAGTCTGGCCTGCACAGTTGGGTGGCAAGAAGGAAGCCATTACAGAAAAAAGCCCACCTTGAGTCCCGTTTGAGGTATGCAAAAAGAAAACCATTCTGGAGATTCTGAAGCCATGTGGCATAAAGTTTTGTGGTCTGACGAAACCAAGATGGAACTTTTTGGCCTAAATACAAAACATAATGTTTGACGCAAACTCAACACAGCACATCACTCAAAGAACACCATCCTGACTGTGGAGCATGGTGGTGGCAGCATCATGTTATGGTGATGTTTCTCATCAGCAGAGACTGTTGCACTTGTCAGGAGAGAAGGGAAAATGGATGAAGCAAAATACAGAAAAATCTTTGAGGAAAACCTGCTGCCCTCTGCAAGAAAGCTGAAATTGGGACGGAAGTTCACCTTTCATCATGACAATGACCCAAAGCACACAGACGTGTGACAAAAACGACAGCTAAAGAAAGAAAGAAAGAAAAAGAAACAACAACTGGAATGGCACTTGGTAGAGCGCATACCTCCTCCAGGCTGAACAGTTTATATTTTGTATTCCACTGATGGGCCAGATCTGGAGCTTAACCAAAATCGAATAGACTTGTTCTTGTCACCTACCAACTCGTCCACCTCGTTTTGTCATAACTAGTCCATAACTTCTTGAGATTATGCGGTATATCGTATTTGGCCCCATCTCTCAATGGTGAATAATTACTAAAAATAATGATATTATCTGGATCCTTATCTTCACACAACTTTTTGAGATATCCTGCTCACAGACACTCGTGTGAAAACATAATCTCCATCCACATTCATTGGCGGAGGTAACGATGTTGATGTCAAATTTTATTTCTCCCAATAGCTTGGAACTCCCAACAGTTTGAGAACAAAGCTTTACCTGGATGGTTGCCCCCAGCTGAAGTGCTCTTTGTCCACTACTTCGGATTGGATGCTTCCCACCAAAGACACAAAGGCAACTCGCCGACTTCTACAAGGAGGGCACAAACCAGAATGCTTTTAAAGGTGTCCAGGCATGCACGTAGTTCTTTTATTTGGATTGGATGATTTCCAGCTTTTTATGGTTTGTTTTGGACATATCCCAAAAGGCTTGACTGCCGTAGTCAAATTGAGAGTGGATAAGGGCTTTATTACAGGAGAAGGAGACTTTCCTGATGTGCTCACCAAGTTGTACCGGATATGTTACGTAAAAGGTTGAGGCCTTTTTCACATTTGGCTGAAATTTCTGATATGGGGGTTCTAGGTGTTAAGCCCCTGTTGAAGGTAACTCCTAAAAAGGAAATGTCCGAGGAGGCTTTGAGGGGTGAACCATTAACTGTTAGCAGCAAGTCCTTGGGCTTCCTTTTCTGGGTAAAAATTATGAATTTGGAATTTGGATCCAGAAATAGCAAATCCTCATTTTTGGGCCCACTGCTCAATCCTACAAACATAAGGCTGGAGTTTTTTGGCCGAAAAGTGTGGGTTTCTGCTCCGGTTGCACATTGCAATGTCATCTGCAAATGGAGATATTCTGCTATCGGGCTCTGAGGGAGAGGCTGCATCATTAAGGGGGATGGGATGGAGTCACGTACCGTCAAGGCTTGATACCCCAGGAACACTTTGGGGGTAGGACTGGGTTACTGAAGGACAAAACCACCGATGGGGTGTTGACATTGATCCCATCTCTGACCATAGTAAGATGTTGGGTGTCAACAACTCCGACTGCAGTATAATGGCTCATAATGTCATCAATTTCAATGGAGGAATATATCCCGTAAATGACTCCTCGGCTCTTCCTCAGAGACTTAGGAATATGGCGCAAAAGTCGAACACCGCTGAAATGAGAGGCTCTCGACACCGTTTCCCTTTGGGCAACTAATTTGCACTCAATAAACAGGTCCCCGGGTCTGAGCTTTTTTTGTCACTGTAAACGTCTCCAGGTTATTTTTTGATCAGTAATGCCATCTTAATTGGGTTGGTGGGGTTCAAGGGTTTGGAGCCATCAAATGCCAAAACTAAAACTACCAGTTTGGTGTGGTGCTCTTCTCGGATAGGCTGGGGCTTAACCATCTTGGGAGGGTCCGACTTGTCGGCACTCTCGCCGAGGCGTGTCCCTCTTTCTAGCTCAGATAGTAATCATTGATGGACCTTCGTCGTCTTCACCAGACAGTTTGTCCATCATTGATCACCTCTTTCTGACACACAGGAGTATTAGATTACGCCAAATGTGCAGAAGATCAAACTTGCTACAAGTCTGACAGGATACAGATGACTGGAAGAATGCCGAGATACCCTCGACTCTCAAAAACGTGCCGTGTCCTCAGCATCAAAAACACTTGGTTCCTGGAAGCTCAGGAGCCTCCACGCGGAGTTTCTACAAGTTCCCCTTCTTCCTCTTTGCTTGCACGTTCTCCTTGGATCTATTTTTTTGTTTTAACCTTATAAATTATATTGTTATAATTTATAAACTTAATTTTGTACACTTAAATTTTGAAGTCACAGCATGGTATATCAGAATTATCATGGAAGAATCTTACCTGCACGAGCTGAGAAAACCTTCCATCAAAAGCCACCGTTGTGGTTGTATGCTTTTGGGCTTTCTTAACATCTTTGAAGTACACATTTGTTTTTTTTTTTGTTTTTTTTTAACCGTGCACGAGTACCTGTGTACCAGTTATGTGAACCCATGATGATAAGGGCTATTTGTACTGACTGTGACTTTGTGCTTTGACATTTGACCCAATTATTAGTTTTCTCCATATATTCTCATCATAAAGGTTTGTTTAAAATTTGATGACAAAAGCTCAAATGGTTAAAAACAAGTTCGAATTGCGAACATACCCCGTGGGAGTTCATTCGCACAACTCTCAGGTGAGCGATAGCACGGACGACAGATAGTTTTGAAATTTGGTAAGATTTTCATCGCATCAGAAAAAGAAACCAGAATACCTCACAAGAGTGAGGCTAGTTTCATATATATCATCATCTGCGACTTAATTTTGCATTGGGCATCACCCAGTGCATTTTTTTTTTAAAGCAATTTTAAGAAAATGGGCCGAAGGGCTGGAATCGCAGTTTGGGCTCAGTTAGTGCCTGCGCATATGTATGTAGTATATGCCTGTCAATTTTCATCGAATTCTGTTCATGAATAATTGGGAAATAGACGTTCAAATGAACAGTACACAAGAAAAGAGAACGCGAGCAGCGATTGGACCCCGTGGGGTGGAAGACCCCACGGGGTAAAAAAGCGATGGCCTGGACTCGTGCGCTCGATTTCAAAATCTCCCACTGTATGGGTAGACTACTAGTCAAAGAGGAGACTGATTGTAGGAATTAAAATCAAAGAATGATGATCATTTCACAACTGGATCATAAATGGAACAAGAGATTGTTTACATCTTTGAGTCCTTTTTACGTCTGCCACCGAAGGTGAAGAAGGTTATGTTTTCACCCCTCTCCGTCTGTCTGTTTGTCTGTGTGCAGGATATCTCAAGTTGTGGACGAATTCGGATGGAACTTGGTGGATAGGTTGGGTGTGTGGCTATGACGAATTGATTCGATTTTGGTGAAGATCCGAATCTGGATCCGGATCTGAGAATTATTTAATTTGTAAAGTCATTCTTCACCATTGAGAGATAGGACAAAAAAAAATCATTATGTAGCATGATATTTCTAAAGTGTATTTGGCCTGATATGTTCTCGTGAATCAGGCATTGCGGGGCGGAGGTATGCGCTCTACCGAGAGCCGTTCTAGTTTAAGACATGTAATTGTTGGGTATTTCTTAAGCTGTGACTGGACATAGTGATTCGAGTTTGGGGAAAAAGATTGTGCTGCTGCTCAGAAGTGAGCAATAATTTATTAAATTTAGTGGTGATTCAGTTGCACCTGTCATAAAGCAAGGCAATATTTAGTGTTCATAAGTTCACCATAGTTGCAAGATGTTTGGAAAAACAATCATATGTCACGTATTCTTCTAGATACGTTCAATACGATAAAGGGTTTGGACAACATTGGACTTGGGCAACAGTAATAATTTTGAAATCACAGCATAGCATATCAGAAGACCACACCGGTGCTCCAAATTAAAGCATCGGAAGAATATACATTCGAAAGATCAAAACCTGATCAGCCTTGACTCAATTTTTCTTCAATTTGCTCAAAATGTAGTCCTCTCAAAGCATTACGAATGAGATGTTGCACTTTTTAAGATACTTTTCAATCCTGGGAGATCTTAATATTGTCCCCAATTATTGACATCAAACAAACCCACATATCTATTTCCACAAATTCCACCAACGACCATGAGAGCCACTGGAAGATGTTCAGTCTTGAACTTCTTGGCATCACTGTCAGAGATGATCTCTTCTAAGCTTGCTTTAAGTCTAGCAAGTTGAGCTCCAAAGCCAACTGCAGACTGGGAATACTCCCAAAGACATTCCTTGAAAAATCGGAGCTACCCACAGCCCTACAATGCCTTTGTTCACAGCTCATTCGATTACTGCTGTGGCAGATGGGCTGGTGCCAAAGCATCACTTCTGTCTCTCTTGGATTCTGTAGTATCTAAAGCTCTCAACATTATTGGCCTCTCCTGCAATGCGGGTGAAGCACAAGGTCTGTTCCTCTCACATGGCAGACAGGTCGGTGGCCTCTCCCCCAGTCTAGCTCCCTCTGTTCTCTCACCCCTCCAACCATCCCCATCTCCTCCAGGTCGCACGTGTTCATCCAGTAACTCCCTCATTATACTCACAAATCCATTCTTCTTCTTTTCTGTAGATTGTTCAATTGCAGTCTTCCTTCCAGGGCACCAAGCAACTCCTGTACTACCATAACGTGTCACCCCATCCCCCATCACTACCTGAAATCCTTTCTACCCTCATTAAACAACCAAACCAGAGCTTGTTACTTGCAGGTTATGGTTTTATCCCTTCCCCTCTTTCTCTTTTTTTTACTGTTCATTTACACCCTTGCTTGCTGTGTCCAGCTGTGACCCCATTGTCCCACTTGTCAGTATGTTGTCTTTTTACCTTCATTCACCTTGCTCTTCCAAGACTGAATTTTGTACACCAAAATTAAATGTATTAAAAAATGCTTGTAGTTCTTAAATTCAGGTCTTGACTTTAACAGTTGTAACTGTGAATACATTTTAATGAAGAATAAAGTGCCAGGTGGAAGTGGACTGACTTGTGTTATGATTCCACGAGTTGTAACACATTGTTTGATTCCAGGGAGCTGAAACTGCTGAACTTCAAATCGGACTTGAAATCAATTGTTCCCTCTACAAACGACTTTAAGTCAATCCCCCTAATATCTTCTTCAACAGTCACAATTATTCCCACGTTCTTGTTGGGTTGGCTGGGAGAAGCTTAGCCCAAGTCTTTCATGAATCTACAGCCCAGGCTTAATGTTCGACTCAGCTTATGGCAGGATTTTGGAATTTGGATCTGGTGCTGGTGGAGCTTGCCACGTTTTTGCAAAGTACACCATGGGATCTTTATCGTCCACCGATACATGCCGGCAGACAGGATTCCTGTTTTAATGTCCATCGAAGGGACAGCACACACATTGATGAATCATCTTACCTGCAACACTAGGATGACAGTTTATATCTGGGCTGATATCCCAACCCAGGCAATACAGCTCAAATCCATCCTGTCACCCCTCCCCCCTCATTTCTTCTAATGTATAATTATTCCTTTTTACCTCTGACACCGGAGGTGAAGGAGGTTGTTTTCACCCCTTTCTGTCTGTTTGTGTGCAGGATATCTTGAAGTTGTGGACAGGTTCGGTGTGTGACAAGGACGAACTGATTTGATTTTGGTGAAGATCCAGATCCGTATCTGACTACTATAATTTTAAAGTGATTCTTCACCATTGAGAGATTGGGCAAAACCGATTATTTGCATGGTATTTCAAAAAGGTGTGGACGGATTCAGATGAAATTTGGTGGACACGTTGGGTGTGTCACAAGCACGAGTTTTGTTTTAGATTTTGGTGAAGATCCGAATCCGGGACTGGATACGAGAATTATTTAATTTCTAACGTGATTCTTCTCCATTGAGAGATGGGGCCAAAAGTGATATATAGCATGATATTTCAAAAATGTATTGGGCCCGATATGTTCTCGTGGATCAGGCATTACGTGGTGGAGGTATGTGCTCCACCGAGTGCCCTTCCAGTTTAAACTCGCGATGATCCTTCATAAAAACCCATTCATACTGCACATCTTTCCCTCCTTCTCTCTGGACTCTCCAATTAGGTGAATTATCTCAGTGGCTCTAATTGAGTTGCTGAGTCGTGCTGACTGCATCTAACTTGTAAATATGCATTTGCAGGTACAGAATGATCAGTGTCAAGCGGTCACAAGTGAAACAGGCAGTAGATGGCTTCCACAGACACCAAATGGTGAATGGAAAACACGAAATGTAAGTATATTCCTCATTTTCAATTGTTTTGGCACCTGCAATGAAGATGACATCGTTCGTTTTGCATGACGTTGGTGATATGAAGGTGAGAGTGTAGATGTGCTGAATGAAGTCCATTTGCACTTGATTTTTCAACATGTCTGTCCTAAACATAAGACCTCACTGTTTTTTCTGTCGTTACTCTGAATTTTATCACAGTGGTGCACCCTCCCACTTGTGGCCAGAATGTATTTACATATTTATTTTTACACTTTACACCAGAGTACAGCACAGCCTTAGAATAGTGTCAGTTGTGTCGTATCCTGCAAATGGACCACAGTAATGAACCTTTTCCTCTCGATATTCTGATTGGGACAGCTGATGATCGGTAACCTTCGGCTGCACATGCAACCATTTCCTTCGTTGCCACACGATTCTCCGAGGACTGGTGAGCCCCAATTTCCACTTGAAGGCAGGAATTCTAGGCATGTATGCTGGACACATGTGAAAACCAATGGAAGTGTGAATTCCTCGTGCCACTAACATTATCGTCAAATGGTTTGCCCAAACATAACAAGTCATATTGGGTATTGGGTGAATAACTCATTTTTTTTTCCAACCATGAACCTACTTAATTGAATAAATTAATGCAGTTGATTACTGATATGCAACTTGAACTGAATTTTTTTTTTTTAAACAAATTCCAATTAATTGCTTTCATGGAAGAGCAAGATGACAGAGGGTAAAATTCAGCTTATTGACAGTGTCAGTGGGGTTGTATTTGGATAAAACCAGCAAGGGAATTAATAAACAGGGAGAGAGGAGATAAAGGAGGGGAGGAAACTCACTACCTTGCAAGTCTGAGGGTTGATTGAGGTCAGGTTATTGGGAGTAAAGATCACTGGTAAGAATTGCGATGACAAAATGGTGGTGTAGAGCATTCCTGAAGTCTTGGATGCTTGAACAGGAGTAGGTAAACATACTTGACTTGTGATGAGAAGTTTGCACGATTATAGATGAGGATATATGTTCAGAAAACTCCATTCGGATGAACTCTTATTTGGGCTCAGTGCACCATTTTGATGGGGGTGAAGTCTGCAACCAAGTTTTCTCTTTCAGAGCTTCGGGACGCGGTTCTGAATAGGGATGTATGGAGAAATCTGATTGTGAACGTCACAAGAAGTCGGACACAACTTGATGGAACCTGGTATCTCAATAACTAGATAACAAACACCATTTGATCGATTCAGATTTCCTATTCTATGCACTTTAATCACAGGTTTTAGATTTGCATTGAATTTCTGGAGAATTAAACATTTCCTGCTTGCGCATCTGTTGCTTATTGTGGAATTCGTCTTGTGACTGAATCAGTACAGCATGCACACTTAGTGGCCCAGATGAAAACGTTTAAAAAAATCTTTTCCAACAATGCAGAAAAATAATCGCACAAGTTCATGGGCTAATAATGAATGCCTCTACACGTTGATTTCGACAACAATGCAGGAATGGTCAGTTAATTTCATTTTGATTAATTATCTAGCAAAATAATACATATGGTCGGGTGGACAACGCAACCACACCATGATTACTGCCGTGCTGAAGCCGAGACTTCATGGATGGCTGAACTCAAACTGTTTGTCAAAAGCCACTGCCGAGTGGTTTTTTAGCTCGCCTGTTCGAAGAACAGAGAGCTATAGCGATACCCCCGGCGTGAGCGTGAGCGTGAAAATGTTAATTTTTTTTTGTATTACGGAAAAACCTCTCGACGGATTTCAACGAAACTTGGTGGGGGGGTTAGGTATGGTCCAAGGATCATGCCATTAGATTTTGGACTTGGTCCCCCCCCCCCCAAAAAAAATGTTAGAGAAATTTTTTTTATTTTTTTTGCATTTACATGTTTTAAGTGATTTCCACACCCCCCCCCAAAATTTTTTTTTAGAGAATTATAAAAAATATTAATTATTAGACTCGTCTTTTAAAAACGATAAATGTATAAACAGGCGAGCATTGGGTGGCTTTGACACCAACTCTGGTTCATCTACCTATGATCCAGTGTTGCCTATTGCCATGCCCATTGTAAAACGGATTATGATAAATTTAACTTGAGCTTGATATCCAAAATTAATCTGATCAATGGTGGCAAAACAAGGCAAGCTATTCTGAAAGTGATAAATAATTTATTCCACAAAATACGATAACCACTAAACACACACAAGCACTAGTACAGCACTCAGGCAAAATGAAGGGAGAGGCACATTGTGAAGAACATGTAACTCGTGTAGAAAATGCGTGGCTTTTCCTCGTCTCCACTCGGGTGAGAATGGAAGACAGACACAGGGCTAGAAAGTCTGGGAGAGCCAGTGGCTGGAGAGTCTGTGGTGTAGCTGGGTCAAGGCAGAAAATGTGAGCTGGTTCAAAGGTGCCATACTGAGTCAAGAGCGAGAGAGAGAGGAAGCATCACGGACAGACTGAGAGCACTTCCATAAGCAATGGGGATGTTATACCAAACCCCTGCCTCCCAGGTCTCACCAATGAATGGTCACAAGGGGCTCCTCCCCCTGGGGTTCCACCAATTAACTTCTGAAACCCATGCAAGTGTCCACTCCCAGTAGTTCTACGCTTTAACCTCACGATATCGAAATCTGGCAATGCCCATTCCCTTGCAGGTAACACTCAAGACTCTTACTGCAATACTCAAGACTTCCAAATGCACTGTAATACAGGGAAGGTTTAAAGCTACATGAACATGCACTGTCTACAGACTTGATCTAATGATTGGACCCTTTCCCAATGATGTAACAAAAAAATTTCATTTATTTTATGGCATCACCTCAAGGAAGAACTTGTTTCTTTAATTACCATCCATATTCCACTGACAGTATTCAACAGCCTTTTTGTTTGGTGCATACCTTCTGGTATTTCAAATTTATTCATCTTTCAATTTTACTCAAATATTCCATATTCCAAACTCGTGCATAAATATTTGGACATCACATGATATTTGTTATGAATCGTGCAATAATTTAAAGTATGTTTGTTTATTTGAAGTCCCTGTACTCTTGAACCACGAGATGGAATGAGTAGAAAACCTGATTGTTATACCGAGGAGGGGGGGGGGGGATACGAAAGGTTTTAGATTATAAAGAATCAGTTCTGATGATTCAGGGTGCGGAGTGGACCCTCATTTTTAGCTCACCTGGAACATAGTTCTGGGGAGCTTATGGGATGGCGCATTGTCTGTCCGTCCACAAATACTTGCACCTTCTTCTCTGAAACTTCACATGCAATTTCAATGAAACTTTATCACAACCTTCATCACACTGTATGTACCAACAAAGTTTGTTCATGGAATTAAAAAAGATCGGGTCGTAAGGGGGACTATGTGGGTTGCCTCCCAAAATGGGTATTTGCTTTCTTCTCAGAAACTACACATGCAATTCCGATGAAACTTGACCACAACCTTCATCACCCGTGATGTACCAAAGTTTTTTTTCACGCTATTTAAAAATTTGAGGTCAAAGGGGATTTATGGGGTGAGGGGGGGGTTTGTCCCCCCAAAAAACTAGGTGTTTGCTGCAACATTGGTCATTGGTAAATTTTGCTGATTCCGTCCCATGTTGACTTCCTCCTCAGTATCATTATTCTCCCAGGTGAGTGCCCAGGGGTGTTGCCCCTATTTTTATTTGTCTAAATATGTATTTCATAGCTTTCCTTTCAGTGGGAGGGGAGATATTACAAGTCTGAGAAGAATACCCCTATTATGGGGGGAATTAACGTGCTCATCACTGCCTTCAGAAATACAATCAAGTGAAGCCACCTGTCTGTTTCCATGGTCACACACTGGAATATGTTCTGTCTGTTGCACTTCTAGGCCTCACCATCAGCCATGACCTTTCTTGGGCTGAGCATGTAGCAAAACTGGTCTCAAAGGCGAGCTGTAACTCCACAGACACCACATCTAGAAGTGCTGCAGGAAGAAAGAAAAGGCATCTTCAGCCTTTCCAAATCACTCCTTTGAATAAAAAACAATCAACAGCCTCAAGGGCTTTGACTACAGCCCAATGGAGTACTTCCCTCTCCAATGGGCTGGTCCCATCATCACATCTGTCTCCTGGATTCAATGGAACTTGAAGCTCTCAAACTTATTGGAATCTCTAGTGATGAGGATGAAGCACAAGGCCTGTTGTTCTCATGTTAAATATATTGGTGGGCTTTTATTATTATTTTTTTTTAATTTAACCTTGCTCTCTCACCCTGCTGACCCTCCCCAACCACTCCAGGGAATACAGTACCTTCAGAAAGTATTCACACCTCTTGACTTTTTCACATTTTGTTTTGTTACAGCCTGAATTGAACATGGATTAAATTTAAAAAAATTTGTAAACGATGAATTTTTTATTTTATTTTTTCTTATGTTGAAGGCTGCAGTTACGGAATAAATAGTCCTCATTGAGGCCAAGTCTTAAATAAAAGAACTGCATTGATGGAAAAGTGAGGAGAAAGAGAATACTCTAAGATCAGTGACAAAAAATATTTTTCACATTAACTTTTCGGATACTTAGAAGTACTTTTGGCGGCGATTACAGCTTTGAGTCATCTTGGGTACGTCTATCAGCTTTGTACATCTGGATTTTGGGATTTTCTCCCATTCTTCCTTGCAGATTTGTTCAAGCTCTGTCAAGTTGGGTGGGGGAGTGTCGGTGAACAGCAATCTTGAAGTCTTTCCACAGATTTTCAATGTAATTCAAGTTTGGGCTTTGGCTGGGCCACTCAAGGACTTTCACATACTTGTTCTGAAGCCGTTCCAGTGTTGCTTTGGCTACATGCTTAGGGTCATTGTCCTGTTGGAACATAAATCTTCACCGCAGTCAAAGGTCTTTTGCACTATTAAGCGGGTTCTCAAGGATTAAGCTCCATTCATTGTTCCCTCTGTTCTTACAAGTCCCATTCCCAGACACTGACAAGCATCCCCATAGCATGATGCTGCCACCACCATGCTTTACGATAGGGATGATGTTAGATGGATGATGATCTGTGCTCGGTTTTTGCTATATTTAGTTAGCGCTTTGCATTCAAGCTCAATTTTCGTCTCGTCAGATTAGAGAATCGTTTGCCTCATGCTCTCAGAGTCTTTCACGTGCCTTTTTTGCAAACCCCAGGCATGCTGTCATGTGCTATTTTCTCAGGAGTGGCTTTGACCTGACCACTCTCCCATAAAGCCTAGATTTGTGAAGTGCTGCAGAGACTTTTATGCTTCTGACAGGTTCTCCCATCTCAGCCAAGAACTCTTTATTCTGTCAGAGTGGTCATTGGGTTCTTGGTCACCTCCCTGACCAAAGTCCTTCTTTCCCGGTTTCTCAGTTTGGGCAGACGGCCAGCTCTCAGAAGAGTCTGGGTAGTTCCATATTCTTTCCATTTCCTATTGTTGGAGCTCACATTTCTCTTGGGAACTTTCAACACACTAGAAATTGTTTTATAACCATACCCAGATCTATGCCTCCTCAAAATTCTATTTCAGAGTTCTACAGACATTTCCTTGGACTTCATGGTAGAGTTTCTGCTCTGACATGCACCGTCAACTGTTGGACCTCATTTTGAAAGGTGTGTTTCTTTCTAAATCATGTTCAATCAACTGACTTGGCCACAGGTTGACTCCAATCAAATTGTAGAGACATCTCGAGGATGATCAAAGGAAATTGGATGCACCTGAACTCAATTTGCAGTGTCATAGCATCGGGGTTGAATATCTATTGGCTCAAGACCTTTCAGTTTTTCATTTTTACACTTGTAAAAATTTATATTAAAAAAAAAACTCCACTTTGACATCATGGGGTGCTTGGTGTAAATCAGTGACAAAAATATCTTTGTTTCATCTTAGAAAAAAAATTCAGGCTGTAACACAACAAAATGTGAAAAAGTCAAGGGGTGTGAATACTTTCTTAAGGCACTGTACATGTTCTTCCAGTTACTACTCCTGGTGAAACTTCCAAAATTCGGACTTTCTACACACCGCATTTCTTTTATTCCTCTTTTCTCCCAATGTGTGGAAGTGCCCTCTGGAGGCTATCTAATCCCACTCTCCACTCTATAACTTCAGGAATGTGTACAACCATGTTGTGTCACCCCCCACTCCCGAACCATGAGATTTATTACCCTCATTAACTCTACCTAACCAATCTTATTTGCAGGTGACTGTTTGTGTTTCCTTCCCTCCTTTTTCCTCTCTCTTCTCTTCTCTCTTCCTATTCGTTATTTCCCTTGCTTGTTTTGTAAATTATGTAGCCTCACTGCTCTTAAACCATACCGAATTAAACCATACCGATCCATACCGAATGGATCAAAGCACACTATCAGCAATCTGTGATTTAACGAGACACTTCTGCTTCAAAAATATGACAGTTTGAAGTTGTTTTGCCTTTCCTTTTCCACCTCCCTTCTGCCCACAATGCATCCTTTGCTCCTTTTTACATTTTTGTACTTATTGGATTTGATCAAAAGAATAATGTTCGTTTTCTCAAAGCATTAACAGTGTGACAGAAGTTATTTTGGAGAGGGCATTTTGCAATACTCTTTGCTGTGTGCTTTATATGTACAGGTCGAACTCCAGGCCGGTAACAATGTACTCTACTGGCGGTCTACAGGCTTCATGTTGAAAGGAAGGCCAAAGCCGGTGCTTATCCGCTCAATCTGGATATCAGGTCTGTGCACTGTCTATCATATTATCTGAATAAGAACTGCAGAATGACATTGGAGAAAAGGTGGTTGTGGTTGTTGATTAACAACAACCATTGCTTGCAGGTGTTGACTCTTATAAATTAAATTGGAATGAGGATTCATGAATAAAATATTCCCCACACTAAAGGTTTGAAATGTTTGGTTTCTGAAAACCTTTCATGAGTGAGTGCAGAATTCCTCACTGTACATTTAGGATTAAAAGGCAAAAAATAAAAATAAAAATAAAATCCCCAAACTTGTTGAAGACATCAACACATGCCCATCTTGGCCAATCCCAGCTCTGAAATTCTCCATTTTTGGTTACTCTTTGATATATTCAACAACCGATACCAATCACTTTGTGAACGAATGTGTTATAAAAGTCAGTCGTGACAATAGCAAAAGTACATGATTTCTCTTGGTGGAAGAGAATGGAGAATATCGTCGGATGTTCAGAAATTTATTTTAAATTTTTTTTAAATTTTTATATAGACAATGTCGAGGCTCATGTAACAGCTAACACACATAGCTTATAACGAGGGGCGGGAGAGGGAAGCACAAAACGGTGGGAAACAGAGACATTAAGACTGTGGAAAGGAGAGGGACGGGGCGGGGTACACGTGGTAAACAAGATGGACACGACAAGGACTTGCAGGAAATTTGAAGGAGGTGGATTAACGGGGGAAGAAAAGATCATGGTTTTGAATGGCGGAAGATAAGAGATGGTGGTGAACAGCTGTTTTGAAGACCAGAAGGGAAGAATGGGTTTGGAGAGCATGTGGGTGTTTGTTCCAAAGGTGGGGAAAAACAGGAATGAAAGAATGAAGGTGAGCAGTGATTCTTGATTTTGGTAGTTTTATCAGAAGGGGGTTTATGGCGGAAATATGGGGGGTGGGGGTGGGGGACAGATCGCAGTCAGAGCGGAGGGATGTGGGGGACAGCGCCAGAGAGGAGACAGTAGAAGACAGAAAGCCCACCGACCTACCTCCGGTGAGAGTGAGAGGCCCAAAGAATCAGCCTCATCGAGGGAATACCAATGATCCAAAATGCCATGCTTTCCAGAGCATGAAGCCAAGAAAGGTCAGAAGCGGGGGCACTAGCCCAGATGGGACAGCAGGACTCCATCAGGCTGCAAACAGTGAAACCCAGAAGCTGGAATGAAAGGACTTCTTAAAGAGGATTGAAAAAGTAGGTGGGGTAGGGGGTGGGGTGGGTTTCCAGACGGCCCTTTCAGAGACAAAGTGAGAGTGAGATTTGTCAGGATTGAAAGACATGTTCCGCGTGTTGGACCAGCTTGTGATTTTATCCACATCTGCAGAGCGTGAAGAGGTTGCTGCTTGCCGATCTGAGGGATGACAGATGCTACGGCAGAGGGTGGAATCGTCAGCAAAGAGATAAAGAAGATTTTCCAGAGAGTCTGAGAGATAATTTATGAAAACCAGAAAAAGCACAGGGCCCAGAACACTACCTTGAACTCCAGCCTGGACAGGAAGATGGATGAGAGAATTACATTGACTGTAACAGGAGAGGAAGTCTTCCAGCCATGATTGGAGATGGCATTTGGATACCATAGGAAGAGAGTTTGTTGAGCAGGGTGGGGTGCCAGACCATATCGAAAGCATGCGATATGTCTAGCATTGAGGACCTTCATCCATTGTTGGAAAAGCAGGAGCAGCAATCCATGGTAGAGTGATGTGGTCTGAATTGAAATTGATGATTGGAAATCAGGCCATTGGAGAAGAGGAAGGATTTAATGTCTGAAGGATTCAACAACCTTGCTGATGATTGGGAGAAGGCTGCACCTTTTTATACAGGGTGGTAATGTTTGCTGTTTCCAAGCAGATGGCAGATGACCTTGAGCAAATGAGAGGGTGAATCGAACAGAGAGAGGGTGAGCAAGAGCAGCAGAGCAGGTTTTTAGGACATGTGGGCTGATGCCATCTGGAGCAGTTGCAGAATCAGAGTTGAGGTTTGACAGCAAGCCCCTCCGCCTTGTCAAGAGAAAAGGACACAGAATCCAGGTACAGTTGTGTGCGACTTGGTGAGGTGGGTACAGAATGTGATTGGTTTGGGACACGATTTAGAAGCAAACACGGAGTTTCGGTTTTCAGCCTTTTCACATGCGGTCAGCTGTGCAGCCATTTGAGGTGAGGGAGGGGATGGATGGGGAACATACACCAGAAACAGACTTAACTGGATTCCACCAGGATTTGGAGGAGGGGGATAGTTTTGAGAGTTCGGTTTTGAAATTAGAAAGATGTTGTTTCCTGGCTCTTCTGAGGATAAACACACATTTGTTCTGAGCTTTGTGGAAGGAACTGAGATTGCTTGATTTGGATTTGCTTTCCATGAGGCGAAGGCAAGGTGTTTATGGATAACTGACTCACCATAAGCTTCAGTGTACCATGGGTGGGAGGATGGTTATGACAACTGAAGATGAGATGGGATAAACCTGTGCATGGGAGAGGGAGAGACAGGGAGAAAGAGAGAGAAAGAAAAAAATTATTTGAAAGAATTCCCAGGGTGAGTTGATGTCTGAGAAAATAGAGAGAGGAGACCAGTCAAGATGTTTGATGGCTGAAGTCCTGCCAGTCGGCCTGAGTGAAATGCCAGACTCGACGGCGCTGAGGTGGTTTTCTAATAACAGCCAGAGAGATGTCCACTTTGATAAGCACGTGGTCAGAAGAACTGATTGAAGTGGAGGAAGAACAGCAGATATTTTCAGGGAAATTGGTCAAAATCAGTTCCACAAGAGATGGAGTACCGTTGGTTGAGATCTGTGTCGGAAAGTTGACCAATTGTGTCAGTTCCATTGAGTCGCACAAGTCTTTTGCTGAGGTGCCATGGCAAGTGAGGGAGTACCCACACCCAGCCAACTGGTATGATGACAATTGAAGTACCTCATGTGAGGAAGAGAGAGTTGGGATGAGAGTATAGAAGTTGGTCCATGTTTTTGGTCAGGGAATTGTAAATGGAGTCATCACAGTTTGGTGGACAGTACAGCACACACATAAACAACACACATATAAATGGAGTCATATTTGCTGATATATATATATATATATATATATATATATATATATATATATATATATATATATATATATATATATATATATATATATATATATATATATATATATATATATATATATATATATATATATATATATATATATATATATCTGTTAGGTTAGAATGGAGCCCCCACAAATGTTAGAACACCAAACAGTTTGCGACACCAGAGGAGGAGCTGATAGTAAAGTAGAAGACAGTGAAGTGCTCAGAGCTGAGGTAGGATAAGGAGTAGAAAGGCATTGGTTTTCTTCTCAAAAACTACACGTGCAATTCTGATGAAATTTGATCAATCAACTTTCATCACCTTTGATGTACCAAATCTTGTTCACGGCATCAAAGATATCGTGGTCTGAGGGGGTCTACAGGGGGATTGCCCCCCCCGCCCCCTAAAGAGGGATTTGCTTTCTTCTCAGAAATGACACAGACAATTCTGATGAAACTTCACCACAACCTTCATCACCCACGATGTACCAAAGTTTGTTCATGACATTTGAAAAATCAGGCTCCAAGAGAGTGTAAGGTGGGGTTGCCCCTCAAAATAGGTATTTGCTTTCTCCTTATAAACCAAACACAATTTAGATGAAACTTGAATACAACCTTTATCACCCACGATGTACCAAAGTTTATTCACGGCATTAAAAAAAATATCAATAGGTATTTACTTTCTTCTCCATTACATAATTTGTGGGTCATCCATGCCTTCTTGTGGTTTCCTGGTTATCTTATCCAGTCGCTACCAAGGGAGCGCCCAGGGATGTTGCCTCTTTGTTTGAGATACTGTATCATGCAATATATACTTTTTGGCCCAATCTCTCAATGGTGAAGAATCATGTAAATAATTCTCATATCCAGATCCGGATGCAGATCTTCACCAGAATCTAATCAAGTCATCCTTGTCACACACCCAACCTATCCACCAAGTTTCGTCCAAATCCATCCATAACTTTTTGAGTTATCAAGCTATATGGCATATTTGCCTAATCTCTTAATGGTGAAGATTCGCTCAAATAAATTCCAGTACATTCCAGATCCATATCCAGATCTGTTGGCTTTACGGTTAGGTTGGTGGGCTTGGGATCCGAGGATCCTGATTCCAAATCCCACCGGCTGTTGAACGAATATCAGGTAGGGTTGATTCTGCCTGTCATCCTTCCGAGGTCAGCAAAATGAATGCCAGCTTGCTGGTATTGTGTGTCGGAGTGGCGACCCATCTAGGATTGTGTCCAAGAGCCAAGGAGACTGCTTAAGGGGCTGTCACACCTTGACGTTTTAGCCAGCGTATGGCAAGGTCTCAAAATGTATGTAAAACGCTGGCGTACGCTGAACTATTGATGGTTTTTTTTAAGTTTTGGGTGTATAATAACATGTTGGACGTATGCATAACGTATTAGTAACGTACACAGAACGTTTCAATCACATATAGATAACTTATACCAACGAATGCTGAGCGTGTTGTCGGCGTTCACAACCTATGCCCAACGATAGTGTAACTTATGCATAGCGTGCGGCAGCGTATCGCCGACGATCACGTGGCGTAGGCTATTAATAGGCTGCGGCTCAATGATTCAAATCATAACCGCACTAGACATCGAAGTGTCAAGCCGCTGTCACACCTTTACGTTTTAGCCAGCATATGCCGACGTATGAAAAATTTGCCGAACCAAGCTGGCACACGTCGAATACGTTATGGGTAAGTTTGTATACGTTAAGAGCCCGCTGGCATATGTCGTAGTTCACTGGCATACGTCGTCATACGTCGAAATATTCAACATGTTGAAAATTTCTCGACGTACTCGGCGTATGACACACATTCCGCATACGCTGGCCATAAGTTGAAGGCACATTACGCGATCGTTGACACACATCGACACACTTTACTTGTACGTTACTCATGAGTCGAAACACGTCAAGGTTAGCGTCAGTGTTCCAGACTCCCTGTTTTTATTTAATTTTTTTTTTCCTTTCGGAATGACGGTGATGTTGACACTTCGATTTTTGGTGCGGTTATGATTTAAATCGTTGAGCGGCAACCTATTAATTATATTATATTATAACCGCAGTAGAAATCTAAGTGTCAACATCACCATCATACCGAAGGGGGAAAAAAAAAAAAAAACGGAGTCTGGAACACTGACGCGAAACATTACCTCGACGTGTTTCGACTTATGAGTAACTTACAAGTAACGTGTGTGGACGTGTGTCAATGATCGCATAACATGCCTACAACACGTTACTCGTAGGTTAGAAATAAGTTTCAGGTACGCTAAACATTACCTCGTCGTGTTTCGACTTATGAGTAACTTACAAGTAACGTGTGTCAACGATTGCGTAACGTGCCTACAACTTATGGCCAGCGTTATGCGGAACGTGTGAGTGATACGCTGGCATACGTCGAAAAATAGCATGGAAAATTTGTCTCACAGCTCGGCGTACTACGACGTATGCCAGCGTACTACGACATATGCCAGCGGGCTCTTAACGTATACAAACTTACCCATAACGTATTCGACGTGTGCCAGCGTTTTAGGCAAATTTTTTATATGTCAGGCATACGCTGGCTAAATCGTCAAGGTGTGACAGGGCCTCTAGGCAGCACAAACACTCTGTATAGAGGATGGTCCCAATGGATGGATGTCCAGATCTTCACTAAAATTAAATCAATTCTTCCTTCTCACACACCAAATTTCATCTGAATCCTTCCACAACGTTTTGAGGTATCCTGTTGACAAGAGAGGGGAGAAAACGTAGCCTCTGTCCACCTTCGGTGGTGGAGGTAAAAAAACAAAACAAAAAATTGTATTTTACTCTTAAATGCCAATGTGAAAATTTGTGAATGTTACCCATATTCCTCCACTCCAATAGAGCAAAATGTTTTATTTTTTTCTTTGATTATGACCAATTGAGATCGGTTTGATCAAGTTAAAATGTGCAAGTGTGTTTGCATTTGTGCATGCTTGTTTAATTAGGTTTTTGGGTTCTCTGCCTTTCAATGTCAAATATGGAGTTTTGTATATTATTAATTGAGATTTATCCATCCGATGTTCACAGGTGTCGCCTACACGTCACAGTGTTTTCCGTGTTTGGCTGGCACGTACAGCAAGGAGGGATTTTCCACCTGTTCTCCATGTCCCAGGAACACCTACTCACTCAAGGGTGCAAGCTCATGTTCAAAGTGCAATGATGTCACCGAGTATTCAGGTAGGAAAACATTATTTTCCATTTTCAAGTTTATTTGATTTTACAATTCCTGAATATATGGGAATTTATGCAATCTGAGCTGATTTAATTGTATAGGAAATCCTCACTATTCATGGGTTTACCACTCGTGGTTTTGACTATCCGCTGTGAATTTTCTGTGTTATGATTTACCATTTGTGGCGGTCGTAAAAATAATTCAAAAAAAAAATAAATTGTGTGTGGCGTGTGTGCAATGGCGAATGCTCTGTGCCATTCCCCCTCACTGCGTTTTTATCTTCCCTACTGCACGATGCTCCTTGCTACTGTCGTATTGTGCTATTGTTGCGAAATCTACCTAAGTACCTGCGCGAATGGTCGACCGGGCGATCGCACCTCGCCGCAGGTCGATTCCGGACACGGGCCACTTGGGCGGCCCGTTCCGTGCTATCGGGATAACCGAGTGGTGTTATCGCCGACCTGGACAGTTCAGATTAATTACTGGGCATATTAAGCCCACTACGAACCCTTTACGTGAATCAGGATGGAGGGTCAATAAAGAAAAGACTAAGCGAAACGGGAAAACAGTTCACACAATGCACATTTATTACGCGACACACGGAAAGCACACATATACAGCCATACAGTCAAAATGCACATATAGCAGTTGAAACAAAAGAAACAATGACGCAGAGTTACGACCAACTACGCACACACGGCAACACTGATACAGTTCTACTTTACAGATGGCACCAACACACATTTACTCAAAAGCAAAGGAAAGAAGCCACCCTCATAGACAAGGGGGCAGACGGGCCTATAGGCCAATATGCGCACGTGACCTGAAGGAGTGGCCAGGCCCGTGAGACCGGGGGGGGGGAGGGGGTCCTACCCGCGTCCTCATGACGCGTTGGCGGATGAACCGCAGATATGGCCGCGTGGCTGTGCCCCGACTCCGTGCTCCTTGGCGGGTTTCGTTGGCACGACGTTTGGAGTGGGGTGAGAACGGGGCCCCCTTTTTGCACTTTCTCAGCGCGGGGGATAGGGGGAATTGTTGATGCCCTGGGGGAGGAGAATGGCTGACTGGCTTGGGTCCGCGACGAGCGATCTCAAACCGCGACCTCGTCGCCGACTGCCGTCCTTCTCGCCTCGGACCCGAGCTCCTTTGCCTCTTCCCGCAACTCTCCTCAGCCGACTGCAGAACCCAACTCGCTGCCACACCCATGACTCTACTCGCTCTGCCCTGCCGACACACACTGCTACTGCCACACTCTGCCCTGCCGACACACACTGCTACTGCCACACTCTGCCCTGCCGACACACACTGCTACTGCCACACTCTGCCCTGCCGACACACACTGCTACTGCCACACTCTGCCCTGCCGACACACACTGCTACTGCCATACTCTGCCCTGCCGACACACACTGCTACTGCCACACTCTGCCCCGATTCGCCTTGCGCTCGCCGTTTTATAGGCCGGCAGGAGAAAACAATATGCAAATTTCCGGATCAGGATGACCTCGGGGGCGGAGCCACGCTCGCCAATTGGACGGAGGAAAAGTGGGCGTGAACCTCCCCTGATCCTAGAATTTGCATATATCGATTTCACACATACGCGCCTGGAGGCGGGGCCAAGCCGCTCCGTGCTTGCTAATTGGACGGATCAGAAGTGGGCGTGTAGCGTTCTTGATCCGAATTCTCCCTCGGAAAGGCCGCTATTTGCCTCGCGGCTCAGTGCGTATTGCTAAACGAGCCCAAGACAGCCCGACGCTCAGTGTTCACAGGTGGTGCGGGAATGGCCGTAGAAGGAGAGAGGTGAGGGTGGTGGAGGGTTTATCGTTGGTGGTTTGATGGTTATGGTGCCGTTTGGGAATGACTGTGATGCGATGTTTGCGGGATTGAGTTGTGAAGCTAAAGGTCATGGCTGTTGGCGTTGTTGTTGTTGTCTGATGGTTGGAGCGTGGTTGTAGTTGGTGATGATGGCTGCCGTGGTGGTTAAGATGGTTGTTGTGTGATGGCGGTTGAGACATGGTTGGTTCAAAATAAAGATAGAACAGAAAAACGGCTATCTCAAAGCGTCGCAGTCCGAATGAACCACATATAACCCCTCTAGACAACGGATTTGGGGCTAACTACACATGTACTTAAAGATATCTCACCTACGGGCCCTTCATGGTGTAATGCGAATTTCCACAGCCGTAACACTACCCCCTCCCCTTTTTGCAGACTCGTCCCGAGTCGTCAAATTCTCGTGTGCCATCATGTGTAGTTCTCCCCGAGTACGTTTTACCATCGGATCCCTGAGTGCGACATTCATGGTATTCGTGTCTCCAAAATAAATAACCTGAGGGCTGAGTAACTAACTAACAAACACACTCACTCAGACGACTTAAATAAAATTGCCGGCGCTAGACAGACATGCGAGGGCGCACTCATATTTACAGTACATCTTAACTTAAAATTTTACACTAAACCATGGCCCAGGATCAATGGACTCTCCAAAGAGAAAAGCAGTTAGCAAGGAGCCAGGCTGCTCGCATGCAGTCTCTGGCTCATGAACCAATGCAGGTGACGGAACGTGGCCGGCTGCTCACACCCAGTCCACGGCCCCCCCCTTTTAAATGGAAGCAGCGAACAACGGCGCATGGGCTGCGCAAATGCAGTCTCCTTGTGCGGCTGCCGACAGGACAGTCCCTGCAGTACGCGCGACAATCTGACGCAGCAAACAACGTTGCATGGGCCGCCAATGCGGTCTCGTGATGCGGCTGCCTACAAGGCAGTCCCTGCAACTTGCAAACTGTTGCGACGATCCTGGCGCACATGGCAATGAACAACGGGGGCAAAGCAAAATTGAACGGGGGCAAACTGATGATGTGGGCATTGGGCATGGCATGGCAAAAGCAGCAGGTACAAAGCCGGCAGAACAGGGCCGCTGCAGGCGAACACAGCCGGCGGACGATCCGAACGGCACAGGCCTTGAAGCACTGCAGCTGCAGAGGATCCGGCCGGTACAGGCCTCGCAGAAAAACAACAGCTGCCAATGAAGTTGGCGGCCTTTGCCTTGCAGTGCAGTTTGATGGAGGGAGTGTGGTGGTGCTGGCCACTCAGAAGGCGGGCTCGGACCTGCCTACTCTCTCTCTCCCACCTATCGCCTTTGCCTGTCACTGTCTATACCCACTCCCTTAATTTGTCAAAACCAATTTAGCCCCAACTTATTTTTTTGTTGTTTTTATTTTTACTTCCCCACTATTAATCGTCCCCTAACCCCCTTTACTGTCCTTGTTCGGCTAACCTATCTCGTCACCTAGCCTACTCCCAACCCCTACGTCCCCTTCCCGGAGGGGACAAGGGAGAGCTAGCGTCCTGTGTCGAGGCCCAACGAAGCCTCAGGCTGGCCTCCCCAGACTTCAGCGATCCAACCCAAAGTGGGTCCAGTGGCCCACAACGAGAGCGAAGGGATGGATGGTGCGGAGGGGTACATCTCCTAATCTACCCTAACCATTATCTCTCAAACTACCCCGGGGCTTTCAACAAGCGCCTCGCGCTTTAACTATTGGTTCCAACAACCCAGATTTCCGTCGCCTGTGTTGGTGTCCTCACAATTTCGGACCTCGCCCCCCAATTTTCTTCCCGTGCCCTCACACGGTCTCATGGCTGGGACTCGGGGCTCCCCTTGGCAGACTACCCTCTGCCGATTCTCCAGCTATGGCACCCCCGGGCACTACACTGCCTCCGAGCGTACCAGCTCCTTAAACACCGGGGAGTGCCCTCCCTGGCGACTCCCCTGAAACGCTCACGTGGCAGGCTGGCTTCCCGGGCCCCTTTCTGAGGGTCACCCTTGCCCACAACACTGCCCACGCGGCTAATGGTGCCCTGGGCCCCCACACCATGTGGGCGCACCCATGCCCACTATGCTATCCCGGCCCCCCCATGGGCCCTTGGCCTACCGTGGCCGACTAGCCCAGTGCCCGGGGTACCCACTCAGCGATACTCACCTTTTGCAGCCACGCTCCCAGCCCGTCAACAGGGCTCCTGCACCCCTCCAAATGGGTTTCGAGCCTACACTCCCACCAACAGCAAAATGACCTCCATTTGGTAAATTTAACTAACCCAGCTAACTCGCTCTACACTGACCCCGGGGTCCCTTGGGCGGGAGTCACGCCTCCCCCCCCCAATCACTCATCGCACCATGCATTCCCCATTCGCTCCATTCACACAGACCCGCTGGCCTCACTCACTCAAGTACTCACCTCACAACTCTTCAACACACACACCGCTGAACTCTGCCATCCTAACTACCTCCGCTAACTACCTCGTGCTCCCAGGTCGTCCCTTAAACTACAGCACGTTCCATTTAACACAACGTAGCTAAACTACGTCCCTTCTACACATCCAAAGTCTGTGTCTGTCTTCAAATCCTTATTCGCAGGGGGACTTCATCCCTCCCTACTGGGCTCGTGAACTCGTTGCAAGGCTCTGCCAGCCTTGCGCCTCTGCAGGAGCGGCTGTTCCAGCACCGACTCCTCCGGCAAGACATATCCATGAGGGCATGGTGTAAGGTCTCAGGCGGTCCGCGTGGGCGATCCGGGGAAGGGCCTGTGGTCCCATTTTAATTTTTAGGACCACGTCACTGATTTGCGCCAGGATTACCCCCAGGCCCTGCCAAGGTGAGGTGAGCTTCGGGCATCTGCCCTTCCTCCGCCGGGGGTTAAAGAACCAAATCTTCGCCCCCGGTGGGTATTTTCTCACCTGGCTCCGGTGGTCGTACCTGCGCTTCATCTTTATGCCCGCCTGTTGGAGCTGGTGTCGTGCGAAGGCATGGACCTTCTCCATGCCTTCCTCCAACCGACGGGCATAGCCCTCCCCCGGGGGCCTATCAAGCCGCTCAGGCGTCGGACCGCACAATAAATCGACGGGGCTTCTCAGCTCCCGTCCATACATCAACAGCGCCGAACTACACGCGGTAGACCCGTGCTGGGACGCGCGATAGGCCATCAGGGGGTACGGGAGATGTTCGTCCCAGTCCTCCTGGTTAGTGGCGGTGAAGAGGGCCAACTGTTGGACCAGGGTCCTGTTGAACCTCTCCACCATGCCATCAGACTGTGGTCTCAGGGGCGTTGTCCGTGTCTTTCGAATTTCCAGGTGCCTGCACACCTCTTTTTAGTAATTCACTCTCAAAATTTCGTCCCTGATCCGTATGCAGCTCCTGCGGAATCCCATACCGGCATGTAAATCCTTCTGCGAAGGCTCTTGCCACGACCCCTGCTTCCTGGTTGGGGAGGGCAAAGGCCTCCGGCCATTTGGTGAAATAGTCCATAATTACGAGGATGTACTTATTACCCTGGCGAGTGGGGGGCAGTGGTCCCAAAATGTCCATGGCCACTCACTCAAAGGGGGCCCCAACCTGATGTAGTTGGAGTGGGGCCCTCAGCCTCTGTGGCGCTCCCTTTTTCGCAGTACAGGCGTTGCATGCTCGACACCTGTTCTGTACATTACGCCCCATGTTAACCCAATAGAACCGCCGGCGGACCCGAGATTTTGTTTTGTTTTGGTCCTGCCCAAATGGCCGCCGGCGCGGATACCATGCACCTGTTTCAAAATTTGGGTCTTAAACCCATCAGGGACTCTTCAACACACAAACCAGCCAAGAAGTTTGTTCAGAAGGAATCTCCACCCACTTGCCATATAAGATGTTGTCCCTCATTTCTAGGGTCTTCCACTGAGCCAAAGTATGCTTTTGTTCGCGCTCCGAATGGGGCGATCTCCTCCCCACTGGGCCTCCTGTTTTCCTGGACCCATTTGTACACTGGCCCTATCACGGGGTCTTCCCGCTGGGCCGTGCTCTATGCCAATCCACCAAATTCCTCTCCTGCGGTTAGTGGCAAAGTTGGGCCTACCACCCGGGCCGCAAGGACTGGGAGTTTCGGGGAGGTGTCTGCCAATTGGTCCCTCTCCTCATGTCTCGTGCAATATCTTCAGTTTTCTCCCAGACAGGGGCGTCGAGAGAGCGCATCGGCATTCCCATGAGCCTTACCGGCTCTATGGACCACACTGAAATCGTACTGCTGCAACTTTTCCAACCACCTTGCAATCTGGCCTTCCGGTTCCTTGAACTGTAAGAGCCATTGCAAGGAGGAATGGTCAGTTCGAACCAAAAATTTCCTCCCGTGCAAGTACGGGTGGAAATGGCTCACCGCAGACAGCATAGCCAATAGCTCCTTGCGAGTTATGCAATAATTTCGTTCGGGTCTACTCATGGCCCGACTTTAATACGCGATCACTCTTTCCACGCCCCCCTGTGTCTGAGACAAGACTGCTCCCAATCCTTCCTGGCTTGCGTCCGTGTCCAGGGTATACATCCCGTCATCGGTGGGGTACGCTAACACGGGTGTGGATGTCAAACACTCCTTTAATTTGAGGAAGGCCTCCTGGCACTCCCCTGTCCAACTAAATCTCAACCCCTTCTCCGTCAACCGGTGAAGGGGCCTGGCTATCTCCGCAAAGTTTGCCACGAAGCTACGGTAGTAGGAGCAAAGTCCCAAAAAGCCCCGTACCTGTTTGAGAGTTGTAGGTATGTGCCACTCCTCTACCGCTGTAATTTTTCCGGGGTCGATCTTCACCCCCTCGCGGCCTATCACGTGTCTGAGATAGGCCACCTCTGTCGCGAACAAAGTGCATTTCTCCCGGCTCAACTTTAGCCCTGTCTGCCTGAGGCGCCCAAACACCTGATCCAAATTGGCTATATCCTGGGTGAATGTTTTAGCGTGTACCAGGACGTCATCCAGATACACCAGGCATGACTGCCACGGCATGCCGCCTAGTACATGCTCTATCAGTCTCTCAAAGGTGTCGGGGGCGTTACACAAACCGAACGGTATCACAGTGAACCGATACAGTCCCTTCCCTGTGGAAAATGCCGTTTTCTCCTTCCCCGTCTTATCCATCTCCACCTGCCAATACCCACTCTTGAGGTCCAAAGTTGAGAACCATTTAGAGCCTGCAATGGCGTCGAGGGTATCGTCAATTCTAGGCAGGGGATAGGAGTCTTTGAGTGTCACGTTGTTCAGCTGGCGATAGTCCACGCAGAAACGCGTGGTCCCATCCTTCTTTTTGACCAGCACAACCGGTGACATCCAAGGACTTCCCGAGGGCTCAATGACACCTGCATTGAGCATCTTTTCAACCTGTTCATCAGCCTCCTCTCTTTTGCTCCATGGGAGCCTTCGAGCAGGCTGACGGACAGGCCGGGCCTCATCGGTGTGGATCTGATGTTGCACCAGGCCCATACGTCCAATATCCTCGGGTGACAAGGAGAAGATCCCCATGTGTCGGTCGACCAGTTTGTATAAGGCCTCCCGCTGGGCATCCTCCAAATCTACACTACTCCGATTTACCATCTTGCAAATGGGACCGGGCCAATTCCTAATCAAGTCTGGAGACTCCCTCTGGGGCCGGTCCGGCTCGACGTTATCGTCCCGCAGCTCTGCAACCTCTTTTACTGGGGTGCAATCTGCCACATTCGTGCCCTTCCTGATAGTGTGTGTTTCCGTGCTAACATTTATCACCCGAACGGGCACTATTAGCCCGTCAGTACTTACCAGGGTGCAGCCCACGACTAAACCCGGGGTTGATGGCCCTGCCGGTAGTTCCGCCAGGCCGCAGGAGCCCTGCCACGTTGGGTGTGCTCGCCACCGGGCCGGGACCACCGCCTCGGTACCCGGGGGAATGACGACAGAGTCAGGAGCCTCCAGCTCCACCCTCTCATCCGTGCTCACGCACCCTAACGGCAACTCCTCACCACCCAACTGCATGACCCCCCCCCCCGGCCCAGTCGATCTTACAACCACCGGCCGTTAGCACATCCAACCCTATTAGACATGGGTCGCACACCTTCGCCACCCAAACCTCTATCCTTGTTTTCACGGTTCCCAATTTAAACGACACGAAACCACGTCCTATGATGGGGGCCGTTGCCCCGTAGCTAGCTGCAAACTATGGTTTTGCAGACGGTGGATCTCATCCCAACCGTCTACACTCGAATCAAGGACCACAGGGCTGATGATCGTGGCGCTTGCTCCTGTGTCCAAAACGGCGTCGACCCCTACGCCGGCAACTTTGCACCGAATTGTTAAGCTACCATTGCCAATTTGGCCACAATTGATGACCTGTCGCAGTTCTGAGGGCTCTTCTCCGTCCGAGTCTGCCGAACACGGCCCTACATGTTCGGCACTTCTTAGTTTCCCGGGGACTGGTGGGGGGGGGGGGGTGATGGTTGGGCCTGGCTATCCCTATTGACCCGGGGCGGAGTTTGTGGTCTGGGGGGCTGTGGGTCTTCCCTTCGCGGGGGCCTTTCCCTGCACGGGGCGTTGCACTCCCGCTGCAGGTGGCCCCTTGCGCCACAATTATAACACCTCCTCTGGTAAGGTGTTTGCCTCCGGTACGCCGAATTATACACCCCTCCGTTCCGAATTGGGGTACTCCCTGATGGCCCATCTCCCGCCCTTCCTGGGCCCGACCGCCTCACTCCTGCAGGGTCCGAGCCATTTGCCCGGGGGCTCTACCACCCCTGTCCGTGTCTGTCCGTGCCCTGCGTCGTCCCGCTTACTCCCCCAAGCCATTGGACTCGCTCTCAGCACACCCACCGGAACAGTCATACTGGGTACCCCCCTTAGGCCAAAAGACCCCGCAGCCTCTACCCTCCCCAAGCTTGACATGCTCACCCCCGCATCGGGCAAGCCTCCTCCTCCGCCCTGTGACACCGGCCCCACCTGGGCACGATCCGCCTCGAGGGAGTATATCCTCTCCCCCTGTTCCCGAAGGAGGTCACCCTGCCTCTCACACCGGGCCTCCACACATTCCGTCAGTCTCCTCTCCATTTCCTCTATTTTCCCCTTTCTTACTTCATTTAATTCCTCCCCTATCGTCCCGAACGATAGTTCCCCGACTTTCTCTCTTATTTGCTCCACTTCCCCTTTTACCTGTGTCACCACCTTATTTGTCTTGGATATTTTCTCCCCCGGTGTCCTAAACTGCTCTTCCGTCTCGCCCTTGTGTTCTTCTATCCGTTTCCCCAGTTCCTCTGTCTTTTCTCCGGCTTTCCGCTCCATTTCATTAATTACTTCCTCATGTCTCTTTCTACATTCCTCCCCCATGGCCTTTAATCCTTTCTGTGTCACCACTTTTACCTCCTTTCGCAGGTCTTCAACTCTCTTAGTCATGTCTATGTCTTTCCTCACAGTCCTTCTTCACAACCTTTATTCTCCCTTGTTCTCTTTTTAATTCCTCTATCGCCGTCGTGTTCTTCCCTATTTCCTCCTTTATTTGGTCTTGTCCCTTTTTTACTTCTCCCAGTCCTTTTCCTACTTTGTCTATCTTTCCCACCACCGTCTTTATTTCGTTTGCTCCCTTCCATTGCGACCCCCACTCCTTTTACTTTCTCTTTTAACCCGGTCACCTCCACTCGTATCTTGTCGACTTCCTTTTTCATTTCGTTTTTTTCGTTCGTCCAAGCTTCCTTTTAGGCTCATTCCCATGTTCTGCGTCTCACCCCGCATTTCTCTCATTTCTTCCTTCATTCTGTTTTTTTATGTCGTTCATTTGTTGCGTCATTCCGCTTATTGCCTGCAAAATCATGTTTACCTGGCCCACGTTAAGTGGGTCTGCGGCAATCCCTTCGCCCTCAGGCGCGGGTCCGCCGGGGACTGGGGGAGGACTTTGACGGAGGTGGGGTGGGTGGGGGTGTCGTACACCGCGGCCTCTGCCGCTGCGCCCATTTCAGGCTCTTGGTTCAGTTGGGGGAGTTCATCCTGCACAACAAGCATTTCCTGCACGGGGATTTCATCCTGGACCATGGATTCTAACAATTCTACATCCATTTCTAATACCCCCGGCTCCTGCTCGCCTTGAGACTACATATTGTTTCTCGTAAGGGGTTTAATTTAAATTGCTCGTCATTTGGAGGGAATCGGGGGTCGCTCCTCTCACCCCTGGACCGATTCCCCGTGAATTTAGCTTGGAGGCGGGAGGGATTCGAATCCCACTCCCGGACACCAGTGTTGCGAATTCGCGCCCGCCGGCGTGCGATCGGCCGCTCGACTCGAATGGCGGCCGCCTCGCCCACCGGAACGGAAAATTCTGTCGTGACTCTCTCGGACCAACGCCGGGAGCTAGTCACGGGTGGGAGTTTAACCTCACCACAATCGTGCCGATTGCCCACCCGTACAGGATAGGGTCGCTCGCCAAATTAGATCTACCTAAGTACCTACGCGAATGGTCGACCGGGCGATCGCACCTCGCCGCAGGTCGATTCCGGACACTGGCCACTTGGGCGGCCCGTTCCGTGCTATCGGGATAACCGAGTGGTGTGGATAACCGGGATAACCGCCGACCTGGACAGTTCAGATTAATTACTGGGCATATTAAGCCCACTACGAACCCTTTACGTGAAGCAGGATGGAGGGTCAATAAAGAAAAGACGAAGCGAAACGGGAAAACAGTTCACACAATGCACATTTATTACGCGACACACGGAAAGCACACATATACAGCCATACAGCCATACAGTCAAAATGCACATATAGCAGTTGAAACAAAAGAAATAATGACGCAGAGTTACTACCAACTACGCGCACACACGGCAACACTTGTATAGTTCTACTTTACAGACGGCGCCAACACACATTTACTCAAAAGCAAAGGAAAGAAGCCACCCTCATAGAGAAGGGGGCAGACGGGCCTGTAGGCCAATATGCGCGCATGACCTGAAGGAGCGGCAAGGCCCGCGAGACCGGGGGGGGGGGGTCCTACCCGTGGTCCTACCCGCGTCCTCGTGACGCGTTGGTGGACGAGCCGCAGATGTGGCCGCGTGGCTGTGCCCCGACTCCGTGCTCCTTGGTGGGTTTCGTTGGCACGACGTTTGGAGTGGGGTGGGAACGGGGCCGCCTTTTTGCACTATCTCAGCGCGGGCAAAGGGGGAATTGTTGATGCCCTGGGGGAGGAGAATGGCTGGCTGGCTGGCTTGGGTCCCGCGACGAGCGATCTCACACCGCGACCTCGTCGCCGACCGCTGTCCTTCTCGCCTCGGACCTGAGCTCCTTTGCCTCTTCCCGCAACTCTCCTCAGCCAACTACAGAACCCAACTCGCTGCCACACCGATGTCTCGACTCGCTCTGCCCTGCCAACACACACTGCTACTGCCACACTCTGCCCTGCCGACACACACTGCTACTGCCATACTCTGCCCTGCCGACACACACTGCTACTGCCGCACTCTGCCCCGATTCGCCTTGCGCTCGCCGTTTTATAGGCCGGCAGGAGAAAACAATATGCAAATTTCCGGATCAGGATGACCTCGGGGGCGGAGCCACGCTCGCCAATTGGACGGAGGAAAAGTGGGCGTGAACCTCCCCTGATCCTAGAATTTGCATATATCGATTTCACACAGACGCGCCTGGAGGCGGGGCCAAGCCGCTCCGCGCTTGCGAATTGGACGGATCAGAAGAGGGCGTGTAGTGTTCTTGATCCGAATTCTCCCTCGGAAAGGCCGCTATTTGCCTCGCGGCTCGGTGCGTATCGCTAAACGAGCCCAAGACAGCCCGACGCTCAGTGTTCACAGGTGGTGCGGGAATGGCCATAGAAGGAGAGAGGTGAGGGTAGTGGAGGGTTTATCGGTGGTGGTTTGATGGTTATGGTGCCGTTTGGGAATGACGGTGATGCGATGTTTGCGGGATTGAGTTGTGAAATTAAAGGTTGTGGCTGTTGTCGTTGTTGTTGTTGTCCGACGGTTGGAGCGTGGTTGGTTCAAAATAAAGATAGAACAGAAAAACGGCTATCTCAAAGCGTCGCAGCCTGAATGAATCACATAAATCCCCTCTAGACAACGGATTTGGGGCTAACTACACATGTACTTAAAGATATCTCATCTACGGGCCCTTCATGGTGTAATGTGAATTTCCACAGCCGTAACACTATTTTATTGTCCTTGAGTGTTTGAGTGCTGGATTTTTACATGACTCCGAGGAGAGGGTATTGCATTTTAGGCCATTTGTCTGTCTGTCTGCCTGCACAGAACGTTACGTTGTGTATTGATTACATTAGACCCCTATATACACCTCGAACATTAAGACGCCATAGACCCTTTAGAACCCTTGGACATCGAATACCTTTTCGGTCCTCTGAGAACCTTTAGACCTACCTCTAAGACCTTTGAGAAAGCCCTTCGACTCCTTTCTACCCTTTTGACCTTCAGACCTTTCAGAGCATTCAATACCCTGTAGATCCCTTCAAACAATTCTGAACCTTCAGACATTATGTTGTGGTCTGAGTGTTCTTAAAGCGATTCTTCACCAACATAGATGGGGTAAAAAACGATATATAGCATGACATGTCAAACTTGTGGACAGATTCGGACGAAACTTGGTGGACACATTGGTTGTTTGACAAGAAATAATTTAATTTGATCCGAATCACAATCTGATGTTTTTTTAAAGTGAGTCTTCACTATTTTGAGGGCTAAACCGATATATAGCACGCTATCTCAAAAAGTTGTGGACAGGTTGGGTGTGTGTGACAAGGATGAGACAAGGATGAGATGAGATGAGATGAGATGAGATGACAAGGATCGTATGAGATTTTAAAAATGTGTGGGGTCCGAAATCTTCTCGTGGATCAGGCATCGTGTGGCGGAGGTATGTGATCTACCAAGTACCTTTTGAGGTATTATTATTATTATATGAATGAATATGTGCTTTTTACCTCCACTACTGAAGGTGAGGAGGTTGTTTTCACCTCTTTCTGTCTATTTGTCAGTTTGTGTGCAGGATATCTCAAAAAGTTGTGGACAGATCCGGATGACATGTTGGATGTGTGACGAGGACTAACTGATTTGATTTTGGTGAAGATTCTGATCCGACTACGAGAATTTTTGAAGTGATTCACCATTGAGAGAATGGGCCAAAAAAGATATGCAGCACGATATCTCAAAAAGTTGTGGATGGATTTGGATGAAACTTGGTGGACATGTTGGGTGTGTCACAAGGAAGAAATGATTCAATTTTGGTGAAGATCCGGATGCGGATCTGATAATTTTTCAGTGATTCTTCACCATTGAGAGATCGGGCAAAACTAATATATTGTTACGGATTCACGCCCGCCGGCGTGCTGACGGCCACGTAACTCGAATCGCGGCACGTCGCCCACCGGACGGACAATCCAGTCGTGACCCTCTCGGACTAACGCCGGGAACCAGTCACGGGTGGACCTTTCGGTCTCACCGCGATCGAGCCAATCAGCCCCCGCGTGGGATAGGGTTGCTCGCCAAATTCGACCGACCTAAGTACCCACACGGAGGGTAGACCGGGCGATCGCACCTCGCCGCAGGTCGACTTCGGACACGGGCCACTTAAGCGACCCGTTCCGTACTATCGGGATAACCGAGCGGTGTTATCGTCGGCCTCGACGGTTCGATTAATTATCGGGCGTATTCAGCCCACTACCAACCCTTTACGTGAAGCAAGATGAGGATTCAATGAAAGAAATGACGAAGCGAAGCGGGAAACAGTTCAACACAAAGCACATTTATTCGCGATGAACGGAAAGCACACATATTCAATTCCACCAAAAGCATATAGAAAAGGAAAAGAAACACAATGCAATTTTACACAAAAAGCAAATGCGACAATGCAGATCTAATACCGATTACGCGAGCACACGGCAACACTTATACAATTTTACTTTACAGACGGCGCCGACAACACATATCCAAAACCAAGAAAAAGAACACCCTCAAGGATGAGGCGGGCCTGAGGCCGAGACCGGGTCGGGCCTACCCGTCTGGTGATGAGACGCGGAGCGGCGATGGTGCCTCAACTCCGCGGGCCTCGCGGGCAGTGTCTGGTAGGGGGTGGGAAAGGGGCCCCCCTTGGTCGCACTATCTCAGCGTGGGGGGAAACAGGAGGGGGTTGCTGATGCTCGGGGGAAAGGAGGATTTTTACTCTGCCTCGAGTCCCGCGACGAGCGTCTCCACCTCGACCAGGTCGCGCCGTCGGCCTCCCTGGTGTGCAGCTCCCGGCACGCCGCGAGCACCCCCTCGTCTGCCCTCGCCGCCTCTCCACAGCTCCGTCCTCTTCGCTCCGACTCCAACGCACACGACGACGACGACGACCAACTCCTTCTGGCTTCTTCTTCCCAACTCCACCGACTGCGAAGTCTTAACTCCCTATTAACTTGACTGACGAACGCGGTCGCTTATATAAGCCCCGTGGCTTCGCTCTCTCATCTTTGACCCCCTGCCTTCGACCTTTCACCTCGCTCCCCATTGGCCCGAGAAAAAGTGGGCGTGAATGCATTTTGATCCATAAATTTGCATATAGCGATCGCCCTCCAACGCCCTGGAGGCGGGGCCAAATCGCCCCTCGCTCACCGATTGGACGGAACAAAAGTGTGCGTGTCTCGTTTTTGATCCGTTTTTGGAGCTGAAAATCCGTGGTTTTGTACACGCTGTTCGGCGCGCGCCCTGCACGAGTCCAACACCGGTACCCACAAGCGGCGCAAGAACGGTGGCGATGCGACGGTTGCGAGGTGTGACGTGAAGCGGCGCCGCGGTGGGTGGTTGATGTTGTGGTTGGTGGTGGTAACAATGGCGGTTGGTCCAAAATAAAGATAGTAAAAGAAAAACGGCTATCCTGAAGAGTCGCAGCACGCATAAATGACATGTATTCCCACTAGACAACGGGTTTGGGCCTAACTACACATATACTTACGGAGATATCTCACCTAAGGGACCTGAATGGTGGTTTGCGAATTTGGTAACCACAACAATATATAGCACAATATCTCAAAAAGTTGTGAACAGATTCGGATGAAACTTGGTGGACAGGTTGGGTGTGTGACCACGACGAATTGTTTTGATTTTGGTGAAGATCCAGATCCGACTACTTGAATTTTTTTTAAGTGATTCTTCACTGTTGAGAGGTAGGGCTCAAAAAGGATATCTGGCATGATATTTCAAAAATGTATTGGGCCAGATATGTTCTCGTGGATCAGGCATTACAGGGCGGAAGTATGCACTCTACTGAGTACCCTTCTAGTTTACAATATTATCATTTTTCATTTTTTTATCCCCCGCCGTGTGGCGGAAGGGGGACATTGTTGTCACCCGGGTCGTCCGGCTGTCCGTCCGTGCGTCAACATTTATAGCTGTGAGTGCGATAACTCATAAACTGTTCGCCATATCGATTTGAAATTTGGGTCACACAATTACCACCTGAAAAGTAAGAACCCTATTGATTTTGGGCATGGCCGGATCCAAGATGGCCGACTGGGGCGGCCATCTTGAAAAAAACTTTTTTGTAATAAATGGAAAACTGCTTGTCTGATTTCAATTATTTTTGGTTTCTACGTTCCTCACCCCTGGGGAACTTTTTCGAGATGATGACCAAATGGTGTCTTGTTTCCAATTCACCTCCCTCATTATCTGGAATATGTATGACCTTTTTCATTCAATGACGGGGGATTCCCCATCTCTGATGGTATATTTTGTAATTAGAATGCCATGCCATTAGTCCATGAGCTAGACCCCAAAATTTCATGGATTGGTACCACCTGGGGGGGGGGGGAGTAAAGGCCACTATGATTTTCTGAAAGTACATGTTCTATAGTCTCAGAAAATCCCATAAGCCAAGGCTGGATCCACAGCTTGATTGTAAAAATCGGCCTTTGAATGCAGGCGTGTGCGTTCGAATTTGTTGACAATTGAGGTCAAAATTTTGGGGTAGGGGAAATCAAAGATGCAATAACTCAATAAGTAGAAGGAATAATTTAACAAATGACCACTCATATTTTTGCTAATCGAATGTGTTTTTAACTAAAATTAGTTTTATGCAAATTAGGTCATTCTCAAGGTCACCAGAGGTCATAAGGTCATCACTTTTGGCAGGTGCCTAAAATCTGGATACCCATTTAAGAAATCACCATAAAACATCCAAACATGGCATTTCCTGATTCAAAATGAGTCTTATTATAGCTGAAGGAGCTCAAAACCATTTAAAGAAAATAAAATGACGTTATCCCTATCAACAGAGATAGGACATGGAATAATTGCGGACATAAATTTCAAAAGAGGAAAAAATGTGCGATTTGGGGTGGGGAAAATGAAAAATGCAATAACTCTACTATATATAGAATCATGATCCAAAAGACCTTTTATTTTGCTGATTATTGTGGCTTCTGTTGCACAAACAATGTTTTATGCAAATTAGGTCATTACCAAGGTCACCAGAGGTCACTTTTGCATACAGCATGTGTCGCAGGTCATCATCGGTCATTGCTCAAAATACATGTATAATTTGCTCGTCGGACCAGTTTGTCAGGTGGTTTTTTTGTTTTTGCTTTTTTTGCCAACTCCATCTACAGGTTTCTAAGTGAATTAATTGGTACTTTTGTTTTCTAGTGCATTAGCAAAAGAAACCACTTGACATTTCGACTTTTGACACCTGTCATTGTAATGTAAAGCAATGATTAAATCATTTCTGTTGTACAAGACATGAAATCAATGATTGCTGGCATTATTTGGAGGATATAGTCAAGGTAAGTGAGTTAACCTGGCGAAATAGATGTAGAAATGTCAACGCAGTTGAGATTAGGGCCTACTTCCAAGGTAAAGAACACATCCATGTACATTGTACATGTATTACAATGTACGTTTCTCAGTCTCCAGTCTAAATGTTGCAGATTGCAGGATGTTAATTCAGGAATTTGATATCAATATGCCACAAGATTATGATGATTCTTCTCAGCATGCATCTTTTAACCCTTTAGGCACCACACATAATTGAGCTTTTTACAGGTTTTCACAGATTCTGACATTTTTGACCATGATTAGGTTTTTCCTCAAATGAGATATAAAAAGTTGAAGATGATGTACTACAAGTGTTATTATTTTTTGTTCCTTAGGTCTTTTTTCATAGGGATAAAGTAGAACATTTACCAAAATTGTGCAGATAATGGAAATTAACCCCTCCCTACTTGGACTATGAGCAAAATCAATTAAATTCAATTTTGAGTCCCCTGTTGCTTGTATTGGCAGGGAACCTGGGGGAATAGTTGGAAACACCATTATATAAGATAGCAAACTCACCAGATAAAGGTTTGTGAAGTTTTGCAAAAAAATGGGGGGGGGGGAGGGGGTGTCATTCTTCATTTGTCCTGGAGGGGCACCTAAATATGAGGGCGGGCTTCGGTGATATGGAATGATGCATGCGTGGGAGGGTTAGGGTGATACGGTTCCTAAAGCGTTAACATTACATTTGATATAAAATCAATAAGATGCTTTTAAAATTACATCTCTACGACGATGCTTCCTTTGGTTTTTCAGGGTCGCGAAGTGCATTTGAGCGAACCCTACTTCATGATGGATGAGGATGAACAAGGTGTTCCTGCTGAAAGACAAGCTGGTGCTGACCAGGGGAACATTGAAGTACAGAGGAAAAAGTTGTGCAAGTCTTGTATTTTTGATTGCAATGATCGTAACCCTGAACTCAGTTCACCAAAGGGCTGGGACTTGTGGACAAGACTTGTTCAAGCTGCTGAAATTAGGGTTAATCATCATATTCTCATGATTGCTGCGAAAGCTGAATCTGGTCGCGTTCCAGAGGTGTTTTATCATTAAAAAGAGAGACTTGGATGACATAAGTTAGAGCAAGAATACAGAGGATCCACCTGACGTTACTGCTAAGCCAAAAATCTTTCATAGGAGAGAATCATCGGCTCCATTTGCATCTACTGTGTATGAACCTGTCTGCATATTCTGTCAGAAAAGTAGCAAATACTTGAAAGGGACAAATACAAGAGACCAACTGGTTAAATGTGTAGATCTCCGTGCCGATGGGACAGTCAGAGAGGCAGCTATACGTAAAGAAGATGGTCGTATAATCGCAATTCTTTCAAGGGAATTAGTGGGCACTGAAGGACACTATCATGGGCAGTGCTATTGTGCATTCACAAGGCCACTAAAGAAAGTGACAACTGATGACAATAACAATTCTACAACGGAAACTGAGCCTGATCTTGACGTAATTTATGGCAGAGCTGCAAAAAGGACGTATGAAGAACTGTTCAAGTATATCAGAAATGATCTTTTTCAACAACCTAATGTTGTTAGACTTACTGAACTAAGAAAGAAACTGACAGATACCTTGTTATCTATGGGTGTAACTGAGGTAAAAAGTTCCACAAAAAAAAACATTCAGAGAAAACTTGTTGCTGAGTTTGGTGAAAGCCTACACATGATTCCTGATGATAAACGTAAAATCTTAGTGTTCCCAGATAATCTTTCACGAGGTGAGGTTGTTAAGGAAAATGTAAGGTTGAAAGGAGAACTGCAGGTTTTCAAAGAGAACACGAGTCATAATGAGAACATGGTCAAAACTGTCTCCCTCATACTTAGAAATGATGTCAAAATGCAGGAAACCAAAATGCCTTGGCCTCCTGTACCCGCTCAGAAGCCTCATTTCAATTCATTCCCGGTTCACTGAATGCATTTTTGAGAATTCTTTTCAGCGGAGACTCTACTATCTGCTCAGGTAGGGTACATAGGTTGGAAGACTCCATTGGGCAAGACATGGTGTACGGTGTTACTGAGTTGGTGACTTCGGAAGATATCGAAGGTAGAGATGATGAAAGTGACGATGATGATGATGATGACGATACAAGCAATAGCGATTAATCACAAGTTTCAGGTGTTACATTCTTCTCAGTAACAAGTGAGTCGCCTGCTCTTTGACTTGCAATTGCACTGTTTTCCACTTATATCTTTAGATGTGTGAAAGTAGCGAGCCTCGTAATATGCACTTTTTTCATAGGTTGGGGTTAAAATAAATGTTGTACATATGGTGGCCTGACTTGCTGTCCCAGGAATAAAACGTTTCGCTTGTCAATTTTATGAATTGTGGTTTATAGAACATGTGGAAAACGCTCAATGGCAAGGTTCACGGTAATCCCAAGACTATAACATTTTGACCTCTGATGACCTTGATAAAAGTATTATGAGCATAAGATACATTCCAAGTGATAGAACTATTTACACAACAGAATAAGTGGTCAGTTTTGACTCACTAAATTCCATGTTTGTCATTTTTACGGTGATTTCTTGAATGGGTATCCATATTTTAGGTACCTGCCACAATGATGACCTTTTGACCTCTGATGACCTTGGTAATGACCTAATTTGCATAAAACATTGTTTGTGCAACAGAATCCACAATTATCAGCAAGATAAGTGGTCATTTGGCTAATAATTCTATATAATAGTAGTGTTGTTGCATTTTTCATTTTCCCAATCCCAAATCGCAAATATTTTCATCTTTTGATATATATATATATATATCAAAAGATGAAAATATTTGCGATTTGGGATTGGGAAAATATATATATATATATATATATATATATATATATATATATATATATATATATATATATATATATATATATATATATATATATATATATATATATATATATATATATATATATATATATATATATATATATATATATCCGCAATTATTCCACGTCCTACCTCCGTTGATAGGTATAACCGCATATTGTTTCCTTTAAATGGTTTTGAGCTCCTTCAGCTATAATAAGACCCATTTTGAATCAGGAAATACCATGTTTGGATATTTTTACGGTAATTTCTTAAATGGGTATCCAGATTTTAGGCACCCACCAAAAATGGTGACCTTTTGACCTCTGACCTTGAGAATGACCTAATTTGCATAAAAGATAATGATAAATAAAACTTTTGATTAGCAAAAATATGAGTGGTCATTTGTTTAATTATTCCTTCTACTTATTGAGATATTGAATTTTTGATTTCCCCTTCCCCAAAATTTTGTCCTCAAATTCGAATGCACATGCCAACATTCAAAGGCGGATTTTTACAATTAAGCTGTGGATCCAGCCTTGGCTTATGGGATTTTCTGAAACTATATACCTAGTACTTTCAGAAAATCATAGTGGCGTTTACTCCCCCCCAGGTGGTACCAATATCTTGTCTAGCTCATGGATTACATGGTGGAAGGATGTATTGTATTAAGCTACTTTATATACCTTAACTTGGCATGCATTTAAAACATTGGAATTCGAACAGATTTTTTTTTGTAGTTAATTGGCCTCATAAACTCAGGAGATCAGGACAATTATTTGGGTGTATCACATTTCACATCAGAATGCTCCAGTATAACTTCAAAAAAACATCACACACACACACACACACACACATCCATTTATAGTCGTCTTCGGGGTCTTGTGGGTCTTTTTGGGTCATCTGGGTCTTTTTAGGACCTCCAGTATGTTCGGGTCTTTTGGGTCTTCAGTTTCTTTTGGGTCATCTGGGCATTGTCGGTCTGCGGGGACTTTTGGGTCTTTTGTGTCCTCGTGGTATTTTAGGTCTTTTGGGTCCTTTCGGATCTTAAGGTTCTTGGGGTATTCAGGTTCTTCAAAAGTCGAAGGGGGTCTCGGCAGTCCAAAGGGTCAAAAGGTTCATTTCAATAGTGCATAATTAATTAATAGATGTACGTAATTAATTCACACAAAAAGCACGTCTCTCACACTTGCACTCACACACCCAACTCATCCATTTATAGTAGATCTTGCCCGCAGTCAAGCAGATAAACAGACGTGCAAACATAACCTCAGTCCATGTCAGTTGTGGAGGTAATTAAATGAATGACGTTGTCCCACCATAGCTTGTTCAGAAAGATCTTGCAAAACGAAGTACAATGCAAGTCAGTTGTGTTTTTGAATAACCATTCTGAGTTTTGACATCTGTTTTGTGTCAGAACCTGGATCTGCCGAATGCAAGTTGAGGCCTGCTTGTACTGACCAAGACTACTTTGAAGTCCATACTACCTGTGACCATGATGGCATGGTAAGACCCAATTTAAACCTTGTGGCCACCAATCAAGTTTGGTGTTTGAGCCTCATGGAATTTAATTCCTGAATACTCTATATACCTGCGGTGCGGTGGAGTAAATCAACAGTTCGTGCTGTGGTTGCTCTTTGTGTCTTTGGACTCTGAGTGTGATGAGGATCGAACTGAGTGACTTTTTAACTGTGATTTTTGTGAGAGAATTTAGTGACTTTTTTTTTGAAAAGCCTTTCCGTGTTCTAAGCTGAATAAACACATTTTTCGTGTATCAAGGGGAGCGGGAGAAAGGAACATATGGAAAGGGCGGAGTGGGAGGAGGAAGAGAGAAGAGGGAGTGAGGGGGGTGGAGGGAGGGATGAGTGCCTCGAGGTTGTGGGGAAGGGGGGGGGAGAGAGAGATGGAGATCGAGATAGGTAGCGGTAGCTGTAGCCGTAGCTGTGTGTGCGCATGCCCACAAGATAGGCTAGGACTTTGGGTCCAATAGGTCAGCCTGAGCAGCACTGATGATTGATAACCTGAGCATCCCAAACTGATCAAGATGGGACTGGCTCTGCCATGTGGGCAGCGGTTCAAAAGTGAGGTTCAGCTTGGTGGTTTGAATGTGGGATCAATGGGGAGGAGAGGAGTCGAGGTGGTGGAGATGCAGAGAAGGTTGGAAGTGTTGTGTATGCAGGAGACAGATGGAAAGGAGACAGGGCAAGAAGGTTGGTCGGAGGATACAAGCTGTTGCATGCAGTTGGGGATGGAAGGAGTACCGGTGTGAGAATAAGTTTCTGAAGAGATCAGCAGCAGGTGGTTAGAGTGGAAAGCTGGGAAGGATGGATAGTTATGGCATGGGTTATGTTGGCATATGGGCCACAAATGGGAAGGACCAGGGAAGCGCTGGAGATGATGATGATGGGAATGGTTGGTTTGGAGGTGATGCTGTGCATTGCGGGGAACGTTAATGCACACGTGTGAGCAGATGAGCCGGGTGAAGAGGAATGTGTTGGTAAATTTGGTTGGGGGATGAGGAAAAGATGGAGTCTGGAGCTGGTGGTGAGGAAAAGGATGGCCATAGCTGGTTTATGCTTTCAAAAGTGGGAAAGCCACAAGATTACCTGTAGGAGTGGACAGCATCGAACAGAACTGGATTTGGTGGTTACAAAGCGACAGTTGTGGAGGGTTAAAGATTGTAAGACAGTGATGGGAGTGCATGTGGGACTACCCAGCACAATCCTGTGACGTTTGTGGTACTGATGAAGAAAAATAGTGAGGTTAAGAGCAGTGGTCAGAAGATTATTAGGTGGGGAAAGTGTAGGGTAAATGTAGTAGAGTACAAGGTGAGGTTGAGGGCAAGGTATGCACAACTTGGTGAAGGAGTGGAGGAAGTGCAGAGAGGCATTTAGGGGAATTGCAGAAGTTTTGTGTGGAAGGACATCAGGAAAGGGTGCATCATCGAGGGATAGAAACCAGGTATGGTTGATGGAGGAGATAGCAAAGGCAGTTGGTGAAAGTAAGGGTGTTTGGAAGAGTATAGAGAAGATCAAGGATGGGGAGAGGCAGCCAGATCTGGGGTTGCTGCACCTGTATGGGCAGAAGAAGAAAGCATCAGGGAGAGCTGTGGATAATATGAGGAATGATATATTAAAGAGGAGGTTGCACAACAAGTTGTAAGAGGATGGTGGGAGGAAGATATATAAATTGGCTCGAGACAGGGATGAGGATTGTAAGCACATGAAGGATGGTTGAGGCGGCAGGGGGGGGGGGGGGTGATTAAGGCGGTGAAGTGCACGAGCATTATGCTCCTAAGTCCTGTAATGAAGTTGCTGGAGACTATTCTGGATGGGAGGATAAGGGTGTGGACATGGATATCAGAGAAGAGCAGCAGGGGTTTAGAAAGGGTAGGGGGATGACTGATGGGATTTTCACGTAGAGATGGCTGGTGGAAAAGAGGTTGGAGTTGCAAGGTGAGATGGCATTTGGATTTGTGGACCTGGAAAAGGCCTATGACACTGTCCTGTGAGATGTCTGAGGTGGTTGGCATGACCATTGGTTTGAGGCAGTGAAGCGCACTCACCCCAGTCATGTTTATCATGGTGATTGAGCTGGTAAGCAGGAAGGTGAGCTTGAGGGGTTGTCTGGGGAGTATGCTATCTGGATGATTTGGTTGTTGTGGTGGAGAGTGGGCAGGAGATGCAGGAATTACTGTGGGAGTGGAAGGAGGCATTTGGCAAGCATGGGCTGAAGATGACTACGGAGAAGACCAAAGTGATGTGGGTCGGGCAGCAGAGAAAATAAATGAATATCAGGTTCGAGGGGAAGGAGATCAGACATGGAAGTCGGTTTGAGTATCTGGGGGGAACAGTTATCAGGGATGGTAAGTCCGAGGCAGAGGTTCGGAGGAGGATTCAGGTGGGTGTGAATGCGTGGAGGAGAGTGGAGGGAGTAATGTCAGGCAGAAAGATATCGAGGAAATTGAAAATGTTCCAGGTGGCCTCCGTTCCTCAGGGCGAGTGTCCCAAAAGTACCTGGAGGGGAGCACAGCACACAATTGAAACACTCACGTTAAACTTTTCTGTCTTGACAACCAGGTGAACAGTGCATGACATAAAACAGGAGATTTAAAATGCAATTTATTAATTCCTACTGTCTACGGTTCAAGTGCGAATATCATTCAATAAGAATTCCATCACAATGATTCATCACCAGCCCAAAAAAAAACTGTAAAATTCCCCACAGGAATTCAAATCATGTTCAATGATTTTTAAAACTTACTCAGAGTTGCATACACATGTTCAATGCAGTTTCAAATATGTCCATGACTCTTGGGCTACTTTGCACTCACGTTTTTAATACAACCCTTTTCTAGGATACGTGCCGTGAATCAGTCTGTATCTTGTACTGTCAAAATAAGCGTGCAGGCTCCAGCATTCAGATGCTCCCGATGTGCAATTATTGATAGGCCAGCCGTGTGTGGAGTGAGCGAGCCCCGTGCATGAATTTTCCTCGCAGTAAGGAATCACGCATCACCCCAGTAGTCTGGGAGCGTGTGACGGAAGATTTCACCCCATTTTCCTTCGAAGGTTTGACCCCTCAAAGTTACTCATGCCACTTAAGTCATTCACAAAAACTTCGTCAGCTGCGTCCGTCAGTGGGTCTGGACCTAAGACCCCCTTGAAAAACCCCTTTGGGGGTTATATTCACCCCCATCGAATACATGGATCAAACATTGTAAAAACAAAGTATTATGATTGTAGATTACAAAAATAATAAAACTGACCAAACTTCAGGGGGGGTGGGGAAGGTTTGGTCAGACCCCCCCAAAGAACCCCTTTTCGGGTTTTGATTTATTTTGACAAAGTTTAGTCCATGTAACTTATGGGGTAAATGAAAACACTAAAAGGGGTACTTTGTGGGGGTCTGACCACACCTTCCCCTCCTCTGAAATATGTGCAGTTTTATTATTTTTGTGATTCAATATCATACTTCTTGGTTTTGACAAGCCTGGTGTGTTGGCGCAGTGGTTAGGGCAGCGGCTTGGGATCCAAAAGGTCCTGAGTTCAAGCCCCGTTGGGCCACTGAATTAATACACCAGGGGGTTGACTCAGCCTGTCATCCTTCCGAGGTCAGCGCAATGAGTACCAGTGTACTGGGCCGGTGTATACCCCGGTTAAAATAGGTGTACCATATCCCTGTGTCGTAAGAGGCGACCAGGGTTGCGTCAGGAAGGGCATCCGGCGTAAAACATGTGCCAAATCACTATGCGGATCATACGGGTGATCCGCTGTGGCGACCCCTAACGGGAGCAGCCGAAAGAAGAAGAAGAAGAAGAAGACTTCTTGGTTTTGACAAAAAAATGGTCCATGGACCTCATGGGGTAAATTACCACCCCAAAGGGGATTATTCTGAGGGGTACCAATTTTGGGGGATCTGACCACACCTTTCCCCTTGAAAATTTAGTCAGTTTTATTATTTTTGTGATCGACCTACCATCTTACGTCTTTACTTTGACAAAGTTTAGTCCATGTAACTTATGAGGTAAATCAAAACCCGAAAAGGGGTACTTTGGGGGGGGTCTGACCAAACCGTCCCCCCCTGAAGTTTGGTCAGTTTTATTATTTATGTAATCTACCATCATAAGACTTTGTTTTTACAAAGTCTGATCCATGTATTCGACGGGGTGAATATAACTCCCAAAGGGGGTTTTTCAAGGGGGTCTTGGGTCCAGACCCACTGACTGGGACGCAACTGACAAAGTTTTTGTGAATGACTTAAGTGGCATGAGTAACTTTGAGGGGTCAAACCTTCCAGGGAAAATGGGGTGAAATCTTCCGTCACGAGCTCTCGGCCTACAGCCATGCCGTGCAAAAGTGAGGAGGAGTGACCTTGACATGAGAATCCAGTGTTGTTGTCGGCACGGAATATCATTGTGGATGACACCCACCATGTTGCGTTGGTTCCTCGTGAACTCAACCAGTCTTTTGGCAGGAAAGGACCCACACCCGCGAAGGCACAATGGGTTCCAATCGGATCTGGGGTCAATATGTGCCCAATAGTACAAGGCTCATGAGCCCATCTCCGCTGTGCACAGCTCGCTTTGACAAAATGAACTTGACTGCGCTGAGCCGCTCCAATGGCCCTGCACTCTGCTGGAGCTGGATCTCTGGTTTACCTCGCAAGACCTCCTCCGCTTCACTTCTCCCAAAGGCTCATCGCTTCATCTTGAACTGTAATGACGTAAGGTCAACCCTGAAACAAGGTGACGGACAGTCTGATTTCGAAGATTGAGCTAAGCTTCACCATTGGTTCCAAGTATCGTTTTCCACAACAAATCTTTCACCCAGTCCTTCTCTCTCCATTGTAGGAGTGTAGCTGTCATGTTACTCGAACATTGTAGCCTCAACAAAAGTCATCCTCAAAGTTCTGTTGACAATTCATCACGGTGCCGAGATGCTACTGACTCACTCAGTTGTCTGCACACGCATCCTTTCACCCAATACCTATAACATTATTTAATTCAAGTTGCCTTTTCACAGAAACTACAATAGTTAACATTTCCAATTGTATAGGATTCACTAATCCAGAACAAAAGGGAAGGTTTCTGATGTCACGTATAACATTGGCCTACCTTTACAGTCTGGAGACTGTGGCATTAACAGAGATGACAACAGAGGCTGCAGGTTTGTGAGAACTGGGTCAGCAGAATTATGGAAATTAAGAGCGTGGATAGGAGGAGGATGGGTGAGCTTGCCCGGGAGATTGGTGAAATGCTGGCTGAGGTGGGCTGGACATATGGTGCGGATGGGGGAAGAGAGAATGGCAAAGAGGGCGTATAGGTTGAGGGAGCAACGTTGGAGGAAAAGAGGTAGACTGTGATTGAGATAGGTGGAATGTGAGGAGGTATATCAGTAAGGTGGGGGTGGTTGGAGAGTGGAAAGAGTTGTCTGAGGACAGAAGGAGGTGAAGTATAATGGTCAAGGTAGTGCAGAAGTTTGGTGCCATTGGACCTCACCCACTATAAAGGGAAGCGGAGGAGAAGGTGATACTCTGTAGTTCTTTCTAAAAGTCCCCGCTTGGCTCCTTCGATGTCCCTGTTTTTTTTTGGGGGGGGGGGTTTTGGTATACATTGTCAAGGCTCGTATGAGAGCTAACACACAACACACAGCAAAGGGGGGGGGGGCATGAGACAAGAGGGGTGTGGGAAGGACAAAACAGTGGGGAACAGAGACATTAGGAGATCTGTGGAAGGGAGAGGGATGGGGCGTGGAACATAGGGTATACAAGATGGACAGCACAGCGACTTTCAGGAAGGAAAGCAGGGAATTTGAAGGAGGTGGGTTTGGGTGGATTAATGGGGCTCGAAATGATCATGGTTTTGGATGGGGGAAGATATTTGATGGTGAAGAACAGCTGTTTTGAAGACCTGCAGGGAAGAGTGGGATTGAAGAGAGTGTGGGAGTTTGCAGAGGTAGGAAAAAAAAGAGGAATGAAGATATGAAAGTGAGCAGTAATTCTTGATTTTTGCAGTTTCAGCAAATGGGGGTTGCTGATGGACCTTAAGTGCCCTGCAGAAATATCGGGGCACGGAGCACAGACAGAGCAGGGGGGGGGGGCAAGGCCAGAGAGGTGACTATAGAAGACACAAAGACCACCGACCTGCCTGTGGTGAGAGAGTGAGACACCCAAAGCCTTCAGCTTCATCGCAGGAGATGCTAATGATCCGAGAAGTCTTGGTTTCCACAGCTTGAAGCTGAGCTAGGTGCGAGTCAGGAGCACCAGCCCAAAGGGGAGAGCAGTACTCCAGGCTGAGGAAGATAGCTTTGTCTGACGTTCGGAGCTCAGGTGTGCCAAGGAACGACTTTGCATGATGGACGATGCCCAGTTGGCGACTGGCTTTGGAGGCCATGTTGGAAATATGGCTTTCCCGGGAAAGATAATGGCAGATAGTGAGGCCCAAAAGCTTGAATAATGGAACTTCTTCAAGAAGGTTGTTGAGAAGGTAGATTGGGGTGGGGGGGGGTGAGGGTGTTGTCCAAACTCTCCTTTTGGAGAGACATTGAAAGTGTGAGCTTTGTTAGAATTGAGACGTATTCAAAGTGTGACCAGCTTGTGAATTTATCCAGGTCTGCAGAGTGAAGAAACTGCTGCCGGCTGATCAGAGGGATGAGAGATGTTACGGCAGAGGGTGGATTCATCAACAAAGAGATAGAGAATTTTCCGAAGTCAGAGATCATTGATGAAAACAATAGCTTCAGTGCCGGATACAGGTTATAATCAGCAGGGGAGCATTCATTTTTCCAAAGGGGGCACTTTATTTTTCAACACCCCTATATATAGCAAGCAAATGCTCACCTATACAATAAACAACACAGTGAAAGTGCTTTGAAAAAGGCTACAAGTATAGACTACTACAATTATGCACCAACAACAAATAAAATTATAGCATGAAAATGTCTTTAATGTAATGTCACCATCTCCACGGTGGGAGAGAAAAAAAAGGTACTGCGCACATAACAGGCCTTCACTTGTAATGACATCACATAATAGATAGACCTACTGTAGTGTGCACATAACACAATAACTAGCTAGGTTAACATTAGTCTAGTACTGTAGTTCAGTTGACACCTTAATAAAACAATAACTATACAGAAAATAGCAACATACTGTGGAAACACGATCGCACCACCAACAACAACAAATAAAATAAATTATGTTGAGCATTATAATCATATAATGTCACCATCTCCACGGCGGGAGGAAAAGGGGAAAAAAGGCTATGCACCAACAACACCAAATACAAATATGTTGAGCATTAATTTATAGGCCTAGTGTCTTAATGTTGCCATCTCCACGGTGGGAGGAAAACAAAAAAAAAGTTCTACTTCACCGCAAGGAGCGGCAGGAGGGTAGGGTACTGCTGGCCAATCTGGACAGGGGGGGGGGAGGGCACAAAGTCTAATCTGGGTGGGCATTGCCCCCCAATGCCCCCCCCCCGTGGGGGCGACACTGCATAGCTTGCAGGCAGGGTTGCAGAACTTGTTAGCATATCGGCATCTCCCTTGTTATTGGAATCAATCAGACGGATTGCTCCACCAACTAAACAGATATGCATCACCACCCACAGAATCGTGAAAGAACCCTCAGTCTGTCAATCCACAATTTATGTGAGACTTGGACGCTGACAAAGAATCTGAGACGTACTTAATTCCTTCAGTACCAGGTCTCTTCGGAGAATCCTTGGCTATCGCTGGTCAGACTGTGTCCAACGAGCGGTTGTTGAGAGAGACTCAGATGAGATATGTTACCTGTCTAGTACGTGAGCGTCAGCTGCGGCAATATGGACATGCGGCTCGTTTTCCTGACTCTGATCCTGCTAACAAGATTCTCTCAGCAAGGGAAACCTCCTGAGTGGAGGATGCCAACGAGCCGACCACGTGCCTCGTGTTTGCGGCAGGTTGATCGACGTCTCAAGGAGATGGGGATGGGCCAGATGGGGATCTGCCTGGGGGATGGCCATATGGAGGCCCCTGTCGTACCAGCGGAAAGTGGAGACAGCGACGTGCTGGTCCGGGCCATGTTCCCGTACCTGACCTGACCTTTACGATAGCTTTTTTACTTACGAAATCTTTAGATTTCGTAAGTATATTGATGACTTCCGTCATCTGTTTGTGTGGGGGTGTGTGTGTGTGTGTGGGTGGGGGGGTGTGTGTGTGTTTGTGTGTTTGTGTTCGTTTGTAGGCATAATAACTTGAGAACGGAAGAAGCTACCAATGTCAAATTACACCACGTGATTCAGGAGGGTGATGGCTACTGCTGATTAGATTTTGGTCAAAATCGGTCAAAGCTCAAGGTCACAGTGAGGTCAAACATTCGATATTTGATGGTTTAGTACAGAAGCATCGTAGAAACTTCTGGTTTGCGTCGCTACCTTCTCGAGAGATAGATTTTATTAGACAAGGTCAGAGGTCAAGTTGACGATTTCGTAAGTACCAGTCTATGACTGCTTGTTTTTTTTGATTTTTTTTTTTTTTTCATGATCCAACCCCTTAAACTTTCTCACCAATTGATGTCCACTCTCCATCACCCTAAAGCTATGCACTCTATCACCCTTGGCAGCAATTTTTCTTTGAAATGAGGTGGTGTATAAGCTGGTTGCTACTTGCAATTTTACTTGCAGTCAAATTCAAGATTAGCTCGGCTTGCATGGGATGATATTGTATCATCTGATTGTTAGTTTTTAGTTTTGTTTTAAATTCTTGTGATGACCTTGAATCTGCTGGTGGCTGACCAGCAAGGTTTATGCTGCACAGTGTTAATAACCTGATGAATGCTGAGCTTCTCCAGCCAAGTTTTCCAAGTTCTTGAACATGTGTGTAACACCCACATGGAAATCTGGCAATGGCCTTCTTCACTAATTATTTAAAAGGTTACCTTGATATAAAATTGCAGGGTATCTTAACCAGTGATGTATTTTGCTGTAATGTAATATATAAAACAGAGCTCAGTATGTGTGTTTGGTAACTGCATTAAACCCTCAAATATCACAGGGGTTCGGTTCCTGGAAATGCCACGTTAGTTAAAAACTACGATCATGGAAACCAAGGGCCAATGTGAAAAGGGGGTTTTGGTTCCTGGGTTTGGAGAAAATATAGAGGAGGATCGATATCAGCCAGAAATAAACACATTGCAATTGAAATAAGTATGCAAATACAGTGTAAAATTATACAAAAATACAAGACTTTTACCTTTAAAATTTATCACAAAACAGAGGTGGGCAAGGGTCAGAACATTTCGTTTTGTACTGTACTCTGCCGTAAATAGAAAACACAACACTTAGCTCAGGATGATGCTGTTAGAGAAGGGAGGGTGAGCAGGGAAGGCGATTCAGTGATTGGAAAAGCAACATTAGCTTAATTACGAAATCACCTGCAGCATTGGCACATAAGAGAAGGGTAACATGATCCTTCATCACCTTACCTTGAACCCCGATCTTTCCTGCTTGGAGAGGAATATATATGAGGTACGGCATCCTCTTCCAGAATCATCTGGTCTTGTCGGTGTTAAAAACATGCTACGCTACGGCATAAATCCCTTCACCTTGATTTGTTTCTTGAGCTGCGGTTCAGAATGTGTGTTTGAGAATAAGGCATTAGAATGGGGGTTTCAGTGCGGGTGTCAGAAAATATGGGTTTTGGAATAGCAGTTAGAGTACCAGTCTTGGAAAATAAGGTTTTGGGAATGGTTGTTCAAAAAATAAGGGTTTGATAATGGCGGTTCACGTATAGGTGTCGAAAAATGAAGGTTTGGGAATGAGGTTTGAAGGAAAATGAAGGTTTAAGAATGAGGAAGAATACAATGGGAAAGGTTCTCCCTGCAATCATTGACCCAATAATGGTGGCCAACAGATGCCGCATTTTCACCTTAAGCCAACTGATCTAACGACTCTATTTTTGCCCAATGTCATAATCTTTCTCTGCCTTTTGGTACAACTAACTTTGTCCATCGCTTTACGTTTGGGCTCATTAAAAATGGCGTGCAAGAAACAACGCAATGCTCATAATGGGAGATAATTATACATGCACGGGACACAAATAACTAATTTCAGTTCAAAAACCTCAATTGGTCTTCATGAAATCCCACAATAAAGACATTGGAACACAATAGGTTGCCCACGATTGGTCGAAACCCACGATATTAGAACCAGCAATTTATTTAAGGGTTTACTGTACTCCATGACCCTTGGACTGATCAATACCAAATTTTAGCATGCACTGAAGGGGTCCCTACTTGGATTTTCTGTGGAATATTTTTCAAAAAAATTTCGAACATTTTTAGGTCATCTCGGTAGAGTTTTTTTGAATTTGAATCTCGGTAGAGATGACCGAATAAAGCCGGACCAAATGTCTGTACGTCCATCCGTCAACAATTTTTATTTCCGATCTTGATGAAACTTAGTATGTGGGTAGAGATCGATGAGTGTTGCACAACGATATAACTTTTGTCCGGGTTCAGGGTCAGGGTCAAGGTCATGAGGTCACGTAAGTTATAAAAATCCCCATTTTCAAAACCTATCAAGTCTGCCATTCTGCAAGATATTCGGCAACTGTTTATTGATTTTGATCGTAAAAAATATTATCTTGTATCTAACAGGACAGATTTTTGAATTTCTGTCCCGTTTGGCCACCACGTAACCTGGAAGATGGTCAAAAACACCTCCCGGTACAAAGAAAACTTTTTACTTCCGATCTTGATGAAATTTGGTATGTGGGTAGAGGTCGATGAGTGATACCCAATGACATTTTTTTCACGGATTCGAGGTCTGGGTCAAGGTCACGAGGTCACGAAAGTTGTGAAAGTCGCCATTTTCAAAACCTATCAAGTCTGTCATTTTAGGAGATATCTGGCAATGGTTCATCGATTATGATAGTAAAAAAACATTATAGAGATGACGGTCACCCCAACACGGGGGTAATTTTATTTATTTATTTTTGGATTTTTAGACTTTTTTTTTCCCCGGATTTCTCATAGGTCTTGTTATTTGGATTGTTTCTCCATTGTGGTGTACGAGTAGCATTACTTTGCCCGGTAACTGCTACAAAGAAGGACCATATATAGATAGGATGGGAAACTCGTTTCCAAGAATCTTCCGCAGCACATTACCCACCCACCGAGAACGAGCTGAGAATGGTACTCTCATCCGTAGGATGGGAGCACCTGCTCGTAGCAAATATAGCCCTGTTAAAATGAATTATATTTCAAATTGCTTCATTCATTGAAGTTTAATTTAAATGTTAAAAGTAGTGATATCTCAAATGCGTTTGTTAAATATTTGTGAGAAAACTGAATATATTACGACACAAGTTTTACTTTGGAAGCTATTAAAGTATCGACATCTGATGTGCCTTACATGGTCAGACGCAACTGACATACCGCTGGGTCAAGCCCAAGTTCTGCCGGGAGCATTTGGAGGGAGCTGTCACTCTTCCTGCGTCGGGGGAAAAGCAGCAGTGCCCCCCATGTAATCCTGGCTTCTTCAAAAACAATGACTCGGTCTGCATTCCTTGCCCGAAGGATTCGTTCTCTGATGGCACGTCTGGTATGTTGGATTTATCCCCACTTGTGTTTGGATCATAATCGTTGACAAATGTGTTTCCCCTTTCCTCTTTCCTCTTTATTAGGCTCCGTGCAGTCATTGGGTAGAGAATAATCTGTCTGCCCAAATATAGAGCTCTGGTTTAAGTGCAGTTCACATGTATTGGTAAAAGAGAAAGGACATTGCTCTAGATTTGCGGTGCATTGCACGTCACCATTCGGCAGTGAAGTAGAGTTCAAACATAGAATTGGTACTTCATTTAAAATTCCTTGTTTTAGAGTCGAGCACACTAATTTTATTAATGACAAGTCTGGAGACAGCGATGGTTCACGAGCAATGTACACGGTTCGCCTTTTTTATTTTTTGACCTTCGAGGGGACGCCACGGGCAAACTGGCGGGAATTGAGAAAAACGTAAGTGATGAAAGTTGTAGTAATCGCAGAGCACTACAAATCGACCACGAATTGCGAAATCCTAAACGTAGTTTGCCTTTGTTATTTTTTTTTATGGTGCAAATCGGGAAAAACTTAAATGATGAAAGTTTTAGTACTCGGAGAGCACTACTTGCAGACCAACTTTCATTAGAAACAGGCCACGGAAAAACTGGTGGGAATCGGGAAAAACGTAAATGATGAAAGTTGTAGTAATCGAAGAACACTACAAATTGACCACAAATTGCGAAATCCTAAACGTAGTTCGCCTTTTAAATTTTTTATGGCGGGAATCGGGAAAAACTTAAATGATGAAAGTTGTAGTACTCGAAGAGCACTACTTGCATACCAACTTTCATTCGAAACAGTTGAAAACCCTAGGAGCTCGATGCCCAATTTATTGATTTTTTTTTTTGACATTTTCTAAGTTCGTGACCTTGTGACCTTGACCTTGGGATGAAAATGAAAACTCGAGCTCCGTGGGGCTATGCAGGTGCCATTGGGCTAAACAAATACCGAAATCTCTGCCAGATTCGACAAACCCCCTCGGAGAAGACGTAACTTGAAACCGGCTACCCCCTAAAAACATGTTTTTTGGGCGTGGCTCTGCCCATAATGGGCGCAGTACACCCATTCTCAGGAAAACACAACTAGATCATGGTATAAACCTCCCACCCAAATTTTATCAGGATCGGATCAAAACCCACGGAGCTATGCTCGAGACAGACAGACAGACACACCCATAACGAATATAGTGGTCACTTACTGACTCGTGAACCAATAAAAGTTGCATTCATTTGATTATTACCTCCCCCACTGAAGGTGGACAGAGGTTATGTTTTCACCTCTCTGTCTTTGTTTCTTTGCTTGTTTGTCAGTGAGCAGGATATCTCAAGTTGTTGACGGATTTAGACGAAATTTGGTGGAGATGTTCGATGTGTAACAAGTATGAATTGTTTAGATTTTGGTGAAGATCCAAGTCCGGATACTATAATTTTTTTTAAGTAATGCTTCACCATTGAGAAATAGATCCAAGAAACAATCAATATACAGCATGCATGATGTCTCAAAAAGTTGCAGACAGATTTGGATGAAACTTTGTGGATAGGTTGGGTGTGTGACAAGAATTGCTTTGATTTTGGAGAAGAACCTGATGTGGATCCGGATCTGAGAATTTCAGTGATTCTTCACCATTGAGTGTTTGGGCTAAAAACGAGATATAGCACGATATCTCAAAAGGTTATGGACTGATTCGGAAAAAACTTGGTGGACAAGTTGGGTGTGTGACAAGGACGAACTGATTCGATTTTATTTAGGATCCGAATACAGATACGAGAATTAAATAAAAATTTGATTGATTCAATTTTGGTGACAAGAACATGCCGATTAAAGTTTAGTTCAGGTCCAAAATCAGATCCGGCCTATCAGTGGTAATACAAAACGGTAAATAATCAGCCTGTCGAAGATATGCGCTCTACTGGCTGCCCTTCTAGTCACCCCTGTGTATAGCATTATGGGTTGAAAAATACAAAAACTTCAGACTTGAGAAATTCATTATCATGGTACTTGGCTTATCACATTATCATTTTTCACATTGTTGCCCTTTGTTTCACCAAACTCGGTGGTATAATGGTTAGATCATCCACTCTGAGTTCGGGGGAGGCGGTTTCATTGTGAGCAAGAAGAAATCTCTAATTTCAGCACACAAATAGCAATCTGCATGTATGGCAAAGGAAGTAAGAATAGATTTTAAAAATACCATAAATGGTGGTTGATCCCCCTTTGAATAAAAGGTAAAACTGGCGTTTCAGGCCAGAGCAAAAGAGGAGAATGGGGCAGAGGTGGGGACTTGTAGGAAGAGTTCCACAAAAACAGGAACACTTCAGTTTGATTCTGACCCTAGCCAAGTCATACGAACCATCTTTACAAATGATATGTGCTGCTTCCTCGCTTGGAGCTCAGCATCTGTTTTGCACAGATAAGCCATGTGGTTTGGCATTCATAGGGAGGAGAAAACGCCTCAATTGCCCCGTTAGTGCAGAGAGAAAAGTGACGTCATCAAAGCTGGAGTTGCGTATACCCTCAGTATACTGGGAAGTGATGTCACCTGACATCACTTACCCTGAGCACAGTGGATCTGGATACCTTTCGTCGCTTGTGCGTGCATGCACATGCTTTGTGTTACGGCTCCTCTATGAACCTTAGACTCTGTAAACAAAAAAAGTGATAGATGGTTTTGTTTGAATAACATTTTTATTGCCTTTTGTGTTTTTGAATAGTTTTATTATAGACATTCTATTGTGGTATATATGTGCATATAATTGACTGTTTATTCATTATAATGGACGAAAGTTTTTTTTTTCTTCACATTGTTGCCCCAAATGCCAGAGTGCCAGCAGTGTCCGGCAGGCACGGAACCAATCCACGGGTATGAGTTCAAATGGTGGAACACCTTGCCGGATGTGATGCAGATGACCTGCTTCAATATCCACACAAATCATTGCCGAAGTGTGGATGGTGAGTTATTTACATTCATAAAACAGATTTGCTTTAATACTGCATGCTGAGTTCTCACAGTCTGCAGTGTCTGATGGTCGAGCATTTCTGCAACCTCCATAAAAATGTTTTATTAAAAATGTTGTTTTACTCTGGTCCTTTAAATTGATGGCATATCCGCTGTGTCCATTGGTGAAAAGACATGGGTCAGCAGCTCTCGGAAATTGCCGCGGGAGCTTGGCTTGTGTTTTGCTTCTGCACCATGTACACTCTGGAATGTTTTCGGGGGTAAAAAGCAGTCGCCAGGGTTCGTGGTTGGGGAAGGGCCTCAATTCTCTCTCGGTGAATGTGTATCGTATCGCACCACATTTTGGTAGCCGGTATTACATGTCTTGATAAAATACACCATTGACGTCATAAAAATGGGCGAATTGAACCTTCTGCAAAAGACAGGTTCTTTGCTGGTATAACAAAATAGAAGTAAATTTTGATTTAGGAGTAGGACATTTATAACCCATCATGCCTGTGTTTTCTCCCCAACCCATTAATTTAATGGATCACTATTCATCATTGATGAGACAACATAGTCTTTACCATTTACCTAATTTAATTCAGGATGGAGGAAGAAGAGCAGGGAAGAGAGGAAGAGAACTATGGAGAAGGCACAGGGACATCACCAGGGTTTCTTTTAAAATTATAATGAAAAAACATTTTGTGTTTTGGGGGATGAAGAGGATTGTAAGATCTGCATGAACAAACGTTGACAGCACACTCACTTTTTGAAGAGACCTTCATGGACATCACAATCACTACACATGCAGGCAGTCCCCCAGTTTCTGAACACAATGTGTACTTGAAATATATTTGTAAGCTGGATGTTCATAAACCAGAACAATAAATCCCCTTTAAATACATGTACTAAGGCCTAAGTCACATTTGCTCTACGGCGAGGATACGGCGGCCGTACGACCTCTGAATTGACAGAAACGTGCGGCGGCCGCAGAGTTTCTGCGGTGGCCTCAGAGTGGCCCTACGCCGTTTGGCTATCTTTTACAGGCCGTAGGGGGTCTCCGTGGAATTATAATGCGGAGTTGTAACGTTTTTCATTTCTACGTTGGCCGTCGCAATTCGACATGCCGTAGTTGTGACATAGTTGTGTTCCACGTCGACCGTACGGTGGGCTTGCGTTATTCGTGCGGCTGCCGTAGTCTCTTATCAATGAAAAATGAATTTTGCCCTAAAAACCGAATACATCTAAAAAAACCGAACACAACGAAGTGTTCATGTTTGTTCACGTGTCTCCCCCACCTGTTCGACCCGCATCTTCGCGCTTTGTTCATTCAGTTCGTCGGTGGAAGTACTCGTGAAAGCATCTCTCGTGTGTCGATCGCTACTTTACCTCGTGTTTTCACCTTGATTTGTGCTGTTTTTTTGTTTTTTTTTAATCATCTTGTTTTAATTAATAACAAAAAAGCAATCCGATCACGTGGTGTGACGGACTGTCGGGCAAGGATTTGTTAGGTTTTTCACAGAAAAACCCGGTTATAATTTGGAATATCCATGATTACCTGCCTGATGCGTTTGATGAAAGTGATTGTGGTTCTGGGGGCATCATGTTTGAGCTGCCCTGGGGGCAGCGCTCGCAGAGTGCGCGAGCGATCAGAACCCAGGCCGGAGCACAATCCTGTGTGGACCTTTGGATTGGTGATTGTACCAGTTTCCATACAATACACCGCCACCGAAGGTCATTCACTCATCTTATTTTACCTTAAACATGGGGAATTTCAGTGGAAAGTGGGTTTTCTTGGGGTCCAGGAACAGATTAATTCACTCCATTATTTCTTATTGGGAAAATAGTTTGGGAATCGAACTTTTTGCAATCCGAACAGCCTCCTGGAACAAATTCAATTTGGATTCTGGGGGGACCACAGTACTGGTATATTCCGAACTATTATATTTTTATTTCAGTAAAAAAAGAACTGGTATATTTTCCGACTCGTTACTGTCTGTCTGGCCGCACGTTCACCTTAGGGCCCCCCTGCGGTTGCCTTGCGGGCACATTGAGGCTACCTTGCATCTGCCTTGAAAATTCTATGGCCTCCGCAGGGACGCCCTAAGGTCACCGTGCAACATCAAATCAAAGACTGTATGGCACCCCCCCCCCCCCCGTTTTCGGTCTCCACAATTTCTAAATACACCGTGCGGCTTCCCGAAAAATAAAAACATATCTTACTGCGACATTGTGTGACCGTGGAAATACTGCGGCCGCCGTATAATTGCTCGTGGCCGTAGATTTTGGAGACCCCACGGCCTCAGTGATTAATCTGTTCTTGAATCCTTTCCCATTGTGCTTCAAGGACGATTCGGCCTTGAAGCACAATGGGCAAGGCTGCTGGTTCAGGGTTGTACGATGCGTCCAATGCTCGTGCGAATGCCCACCTGCTTGATTGGAACCTCGTTTAAATGAACGGAGCGCTGGAATTGCCGCTTTGATGATTGAAGCACTGGTGAAATGGAGTTGCATTTGGCAAGTGTCTTGAGAATGTGGTATGAGAATGACGTTTGAGTATGTGGTATGAGGAAGAGCACAATCGGGATTGTTCTCACGACATTCACAACACATCTTTCCCTTCCACTGATACAAGGGGAGAGGTAATACAACTAAATAAAACGACTGCGGAGATGTATAAGCTCCAGGGTTTCTTTATGTGTTGGATTAACTACCCGGGGTCTTCCAAAACCGCAACAATATCATTCACCAAGTTATACTTATAATTCCCAGTCTGGCCAATGCCCATGCAGCCCTCTCTCCACAAGGCTTCCAGGTACCTATGTAATTCCAGTTTAAATATATCTCCAGATTCTTCTGCCACGGAAGAGCAAGGCAGAGCTGATGGAAAGTTTGACGAACGGCAAAAGATGTGAGGAAAAACTGAAACGAGCAAGAAAGATGGTTGGGTATATTAACAAAATCAAAGTTGGAGGTCATCATTTCAGATGCAATCTGTGGTTGTGGGAGTGCAGCTGTGCTTCTGATGCAGTGCCCCTTGTTACCAGTAAGCCGGTACTCATTTTGCCGACCTCAGAAGGATGATGGGCTGATACTATATAACTGCATGACTGGGGCTCGAACTCAAGACCCTAAGATCTGAAGCCACCTCAGCCATTAAGCCAACACCAAGCTTAAAAAGATTAATTGTATTTGAACCGATTAAGGAAATGTGATCCAGTCCCACCAAACGAAAAAGTTGAGGTGTTTGATGTCTTAGACTGAATGCAATCCAGTGGAAGAATAAGATAAGAGTTTGGTGTAGTGTGAGTATGATTATGTATGACAGTCGATTAACGGTTAACGTGGTTTTGCTAGTTATCTCAGGGTCTTGAGTTCAAACCCCAGCTGTGCCAAAATAACACCAGAGGAGTTGACTCAACCTGTAATCCTTTCAAGGTCAGCAAAATTGGTACCAGCTTGCTGAGGCTTAGCGATCAATAACAGTTGATCTAGGGATTCCAGCGGTGTGGTAGAAGCCCATGAAAGAGGAGCATTCAGGTCATCTGACTTCGGTCAACACCTTACATTTCCTTACCTGTGCATTGCTCTATTCTCTCCTGTGTGTGCAGATGGCTGGAATCTTGCTGACGATAACATCTTTACCAGCGTAGGAAGTGCTGATGACGACTATCTCATTCTCTCACTGGAGGTTCCTGGTTTTAGGTCAGTAACTTATTTATTTTTACTCCCTATGAAACTGAGGAGCACTGAAAAATAATTCAAAAACGGCCTTTCAAGAGCCAAACGTTCTTTGAAAGCAATCGGAGAGGTCAATGGAGATTTGTAATTTAAAGAAGGTAAACAGAAAACGTGATGAGATTTGAACACAATGCAATTTTGCACCATTGACTCGAGCAAATATAATTGCATTGACTGGACATTGATTTGAATCCAGTGTTCCAGAGTTGGACTATCGTGAAGGGCAGGTGGTTGGTACCATCACCTTTGTATTCGAAACGATCTGCAGTGAAGATTGTGATTTCTTCTTCATGCTGGTGAGTGGTGCTTTCGTTTATCAAGATGGAATTTTTAAAATGTTTTTATTTGAAAAGCTCAAATTAAGTTGCACAAAAATCCTCCTGTAATTGCTCTTGTAAATCGAATTCTAAGTACTGGCAGAGTTAATGTGGCCTTCTGGTACTATATGAAATAAGTACACTTTGCCTTGAGAGACCCGGTAATTGTTACTAAAATCTGTTACTGATTCCGTGCTTATTCTGAAGTGACTGGTGCTTTTGAGATGCCCTCTGGCACTTCACCAGAAGAGAAGTTTGCATTCAAGTCAAACATCGTTACTCGTCGATCCCAGATTAGTAAGCTCAACAATGTACATGATACCAAACGAGCTATCATGTTACCCCTGAAGTTCTCGTAGATTTTTCAATATACAGTATGCGAGACAAATTATTTGTTTCCTGGTTTTGAGAGTTACCTTTTCTTCCCCACTTTGGCTCTTCCAGCGTTTCTGAGATGGAGTTTCTGAGACTACTCATAAAAATGACAATTGATATGACTTTCTTCATTTTAATGCATACTGTAATCTTTGATTTTAATTCTCTTGCACATTGTTTATAGGATATTGGAAAGCAGGTTTCCAAGTTGGTACAAACTTGGCATGGTTCGAATGAGAAGCAGTCATTCAAGTACAGCTTGAGCACCAATGCAACGACCATCTTCAGCTGGGCCTTTCAGCGCTCGAGTCCAACAAACGATGTGAGGAACAAGGGATTTAAGAAACAAATCATATTTGTACTTTGTGTCCAAGATGCTATTGCAATGTGTGCAGGTGTAAATTGAAGAGTTTAACAAATTGGGTGTATTCCTTTGCAGACGAGAAAGCACGTCTCTGATGTCGCAAAGATTTTCTTCATCAATGTAACCAATGTTCTGGATGGGGTGGCATCCTACTGCAAATCGTGTGCGCTCGATGTGGATACACGTTCTTGTGTGCCATGTCCATCCGGCCACTACATTGACTCGAGCTCTCGGTTTTGCCTACCTTGCCCTTCAGGCACACACTTGACAAATCACCTTGCCGGTGGTATTGTGGCTTGCCAGCCTTGTGGGCTGGGCACCAAAAGCAGTGCTGTAAGTGTTGTCTTTGAAAGAGCCTTTGTCCTGTGTAATTGAACTGGATATATTAACTAATTATTTGAAGGCCAAACTCTTTCACACACCTTAATTTTTATTTTAATAAAGATGTCAATACTCATGGAAGATCGAAACTGAGAGCAAAATTTCATGACAGATGGACATCTGTGCTTACGATGCATCGAAATGGAAGAAACCATCTCACTGGAGAAAAATTTCGATTTTTGGACAGTGCCGATTGAAAGTCTACACCGCCTTTCAAATTTTTCACCTTTTGTTGCCTTATAGCCTGGAATGAAATTGCATTAAATCAGGCTTTTTCCACCTTTATTTACACAGTGCAACTCACAACTTCCAAGTGAGAAACAAATTTCAGAAAATTACTTAAAAATACAAAATTAGAATATGTTGCTTGGATAAGTGTCCACCCCCGCTGAGTTAATACTTGGTGGAAGCACCTGTGACAGCAATTACAGCAATTACAGCTGTTAGTCTGTTGGGATAGGTCTCTTCCAACTTTGCACCTTGATTGGGCAATATTTGCCAGGTTTTTCTCCATCCATTTCCCTTCTATCCTGACAAGAGCCCCAGTCCCTGCTGATGAGAAACATCCCCATAACATGATGCTGCCACCACCATGCTTCACAGTAGTGATGGCGTTCTTTGGATGATGTGCTATGAAGGTATGTTTGCGCCAAATGAAGGTATGTTTGCGCCAAAGGTGTGTTTGCGCCAAATGTACCATTTTGTATTGAGGCCAAAAAGCTCCATCTTGGTGTCAGACCACAAAACCTTTTGCCACATGGCTTCAGAAAATCCCGTGTTTTTTAAATACCTCAAATGGGACTCTAGGTGGGCTTTTTTGCGTAATTACTTCCTTCTTGCCACATGACCATTCAGGCCAGACTGGTGTGAGTGCTTGGAATATTGTTGTCACATGCACACAGTGACCAGTCTTTGCCATCAAGACATGTAGCTCTTTCAAAGTTGCCATTGGCCTCTTGGTGGTCTCTCTGATCAGTCTCCTCCTTGATTGGTCATCCAGTTTGGAGGACAGCCTGATCTAGGCAGGGTCTTGATGGTACCATACACCTTCCACTTCTTAATGATCGTATTGACTGTGCTCCATGGGATAGTCAAGGCCTTTGAAATATTTTTATACCCATCCCCTGATCTGTGCCTTTCCACAACTTTATCCCGGAGGTCTTTTGAAAGCTCCTTGGTGCTCATTGTTTAATCATTGCTGTGAAATGCACTACTCACCAAAGGAAACTTAAAGGAAGAGCTGATTTAACCTGAAATAATCAGAATCGCTGCAATTTAACACGGGTGGAAGCCAATTAATTTGGTGGGGGATTTTGACGGTGATTGGTTACACCTGAGCTATTTTACAATTGCTGTTATGGGGGGGGGTGGACACTTATCCAACCAAGATATATGTAAATAAAGGTGTTAAAAGTCTGATTTAATGCAATTTAATTCCAGGCTATAAGGAAACAAAAGGTGAAAATTTTAAAAGGGGGTGTAGACTTTCTATAGCACTGTATGTTTCACAATAGTTCCTTCATGAGCCTTACTTCGATCCTGTAAAAAGAATCCATAGTAAAATTTAAATGGCAAGGCCATTCTGCTGCTGGGTAGAGAATTGCACGATATATTATTGGCTTTGCAAAAAGCGGCGACCACAATGGGTTTGCACTGCAGTCACTCAATATTTGTGCAAGATACAGACCGCGTTATCATTTGAAGAGGACAATGAAGTGCCATCGTAGCATCATAATGTTTGTAGCATATGTCTGAATCAGTTTGAGCTGATCGGGTAACTTAAATCTGGCAAACTACCAGAACGTTCCAATTATTCTTCATTCGTATGCAGCACAAGGCAAGGGGAAGCATCATTAGCTGAGGGTGCGGTTGTGCCACTGATGCAATACCCTCTGCCGTTTATGGCAGGAATTTTTAATTTTCTCTATGGTACCGGTGATAGCGCGCATACTCTTCATGAAGTACACCATGGGATCTTTGACGTCCACCAATAAATGCTGGCAGACAGGATGTCCGTTTAACGTCCATCCAAGGGACGACATACACATCGCTGAATCACCATGCCTGTGTAACACTGGGATGAGAGTTTATAGCTGAGTTGGGATTCAAACCCATGCCAGACAGCTTATAGCGGCAAGTGTTCGTCCCTCTCGGCCATCCTGTCAGGCCAGAACACAGCAATGCGTGACAGAGCTAGCTCTACCCCCAACAAGTTTCATTTGTTTATTAACTTCTTTTTTTAATATCGAAAGGAGGATATTGTGGAGGTTAAAGAATTGGAGGTGGAATGGGCATAGTGAAAGGAAACTGGTCAGAAGGTAAAGAGAGTCGTGGGAAAACAAATAAATATATATATATATATATATATATATATATATATATATATATATATATATATATATATATATATATATATATATATATATATATATATATATCAGTTAAATCGTGTGCAACTTTTACTGCTGTGTCGTACCAGAATAAATATAAGGGCCCAACAATGCAAACAGCATACAAAGATGGAAACTTTTTAAAACAAATTCCAGAGCTCAAAAGACAGTTGCTAAAAAAAAAACAAGATCTCACGAGTTTCGTTGTTTTTGTATGGGGTACTCTACATGAAGCTTGCTTCAAGTTGACCTTTAAAGGGCAGCAGGTCAGTGCCCTGGAATGTGTAACAGGAGTGTTGAGTAGGGTTAATTGTTTTTGGTTGAAATGTTAATTCAATGACCTCAGACACAAAAGCAAAAGGGTAAAAATATAATTAATTAATCAAATAGTTTAGATGATCTTGAGGTTCCTGCAGGCCGTTGTGAAGGGAAGTGTGGTGGAGGATTCATGGGATGCAGCATGTGTATGTTGCCACCGAGTGTTTGCCTGGTTGATCTGATGCCCGGGAACTGCTGGTTTTGCGAGCTCTATGGAGCTTGTACAAACTGCAAGTTGTGCTGAGACTCACTCAAGTTGGGAATTCAAGATGTTATTCTTGGTTGTTTGCTCCTTCGGCATTTCTATTGTAATCCTTTGAGGAGCAAAATGTAGAATCTCAGATTTTGACCTTTGATGATTACAAACAACTCGCTGCTTTAAGCATACATTTGAGAGATAAAACCATGGTTGATTTGGAGCCATCTGTTTCAGGACCATTCGACTTGCTTCAGTGACTGCTCCTACGCCCAGGAACACTTCAGCTTCAACTACATTGAACTTGCTGGCCTCCACACCAAACTAATAGGTCCCAACTTTACTCCATGGGGCAAAAAGTACTTTCATTCATTCAACTTTAGCATCTGTGGACAACAGGTTGGTATGCATGTTGCCATTTAATCTCATTTGGAATTGATGGGATCTGCCAGTTGCTCTTCAAAATCATGAATGCACTTTTTGAACTTTGAATATTGCCTTCAGGGTTTGGTAAGTTTTCATAGGTAATGTGATGTTTTTGTTTTTTTAATAGCTTCTCCCTATCCTTGACTTTGACTGTATAAAAACAGGGCATGATGAACAGCAATTGGAAAGCACTTTTGCTCCGATGAAGGGTTAATGTCACATGGCAGTTTGCATTCCTCAATCTACATTCAGTTGATTTCATCCATTGTCATCAAGATATTGAACTAAGCATGCTGTTAATTATACATTTTTATTTCTTTATTTTGTATACAGTCTCGGCTCGTGGAAGAGCGAAACACTGAATGGATCTCGCTATTCAACAGGACAAAAGAAACAGTAGAGAGATGGTGATAAGGGGGGAAAACACCAACAGCAGAGTTGAAGGACAAAGTAGAGGGAGACTTGGACAAACAATTGGTGTGGGGAGGAATGAGGAGGAGGAAAAACGGGAAATTTGGATGGAGGTGGGCTTGGAGGTTTTGGAGCGGGGGAGGGGGGAGGGGGTGGTGGGATGCATGACGTGTTGACTTGTGTATTTTAGCAATCAGGTTGATGAGGGTTTGTTGAAAAGTTTATCTCTACTGATTAACAGAAAAAAGAAGCCATACAATATTGATCAAACCATGGTGACATTGAGTTTGTATTTTGCAATTCAAGGATAACTTTTTAATTTTTCATTTCCATCACCATTTTTGCGTGCGTGCGCGTGCGTGCGTGCGTGCGTGCGTGTGTGTGTGTGTGTGTGTGTGTGTGTGTGTGTGTGTGTGTGTGTGTGTGTGTGTGTGTGTGTGTGTGTGTGTGTGTGTGTGTGTGTGTGTGTCGTTGCCACAAACCCATAATCTGATTTATGTTCATCTTCATCCATTTTGAGAAAAATCCTCTCCGTGAAAGCAAAGATAGTTATTGCCAACTGTTTTTTTGTTGTTGTTGTTTGTTTTTATAGGGAAATGCACTTGCATCATGTGTAGACAACATCACTTTGCTGTCGACAGACTCTGGCTCTGAAGGCATCTCACGAGGCCTCATCTGTCGCTCCAACGTCATCCTTTCGGATTTGCACAGTGTTACGTTGTCATCCCAAGCCATCATCCTGGCTGATTGGCTTGTTGGTAACTTTTTTCACAATGCTTGGCTGGTGGTGTTATCTTGAATGTCTGTGGTCAAAATTCCCATCTGGAATATGTAGCTTATAATTATCTCATGTGATTGTCAGATGTTAAAAAGAAAAAGAAAAGAAGTCCAGATGCAGATGACAAAACAACTGTGACAGAGGGTGCACAGATAAATGGACATGGACGTTGACAGACAAATACATCTATACTATAATGGAGCGAAGTGTTTATCTCCTCCTAGACGAAGTGTCAACAGTCCACGAAACTCAGCTATATTGTACCTGGTATAGACGACTCTGGATCGCAATACTGTTTAGGCCAAGGTCACATTTGCCAAGGCGGCCGTGGGGTCTCCAAAATCTATGGTCGCTAGCAATTATACGGCGGCCGCAGTATTTCCATGGTCACACAATGCAGCAGTCACATTTGATGTTTTTATTTTTCGGGGAGCCGCACGGCGTATTTAGGCCTAAGTCACATTTGCCACGGCCGCCGTGGGGTCTCCAAAATCTACGGGCATTAGCAATTATACGGCAGCCGCAGTATTTCCAGTCACACAATGTAACAGTCACATGTGTTTTTATTTTTTGGGGAGCTGCACGGCGTATTTATAAATTGTGGAGACCGAAAATGTGGGGTTGCCATACGGTCTTTGATTTGATGTCGCACGGTGACCTTAGGGCGTTCCTGCGGCGGCCATAGAATTTTCAAGGCAGACTCAAGGTGCCCACAAGGCGACCGCAGGGGGACCGCAGGGGGGCCCTAAGGCGAACGTGCAGCCAGATGGACGTTAACGAATGGGTTAATTTATTTTATTTTTTTTACCAGTTTTTTTTTCGGCTTGTCGAATTGCTACGGCGAACGTAGAAATGAAAAAAGTTATAACTCCGCGTTATAATTCCACGGCGACATTACGGCCTGTAAAATATAGTCAAACGGCGTAGGGCCACCCTGAGGCCACCGCAGAAACTCTGCGGCCGCCGCACGTTTCTGTAAATTCAGAGGGCGTACTGCCGCCGTATCCTCGCCGTAGAGCAAATGTGACTTAGGCTTTAGGTCTTAGAAATTGTGGAGACCGAAAACGTGGGGTTGCCGTACGGTCTTTGATTTGATGTCGCACGGTAACCTAAAGGGGGCACTGCGGCGGCCATATAATTTTCAAGGCAGACGCAAGGTCGCCTCAAGGTGTCCGCAAAGCAACTGTAGGGGGCCCTAAGGCGAACGTGCAGCCAGACGGACGGTAATGAATCGGTTAATTTTTTTTTTACCATTTCTTTTGTTTCGGCTTGTCTAATTGCTACGGCGAACGTAGACATTAAAAAAGTTATAACTCCGCGTTATAATTCCACGGCGACCTTACGGACTGTAAAATATAGCCATACGGCATAGGGCCACCCTGAGGCCACCTCAGAAACTGCGGCCGCCGCACGTTTGTCAATTCAGAGGGCGTACGGCCACCGTATCTTCGCTGTAGAGCAAATGTGACTTAGGCCTTAGCTCACTATCACGAATGATTGAGCAAAAATTAGTGGGGTTAAAAAGTGAAGCCAAGGCTGCTAAGTATTAGCTATGCAGCCCGAGGTACATCACCGAATATGATTGGTCCAGTGCTATCACATGCCTACCACAGAACAGACCAGTGATGACAGGTTTCCCATATATATATATATATATATATATATATATATATATATATATATATATATATATATATATATATATATATATATATATATATATATATATATATATATATATATATATATATATATATATATATATATATATTTTTTTTTTTTACAGTGTCCGTGGTCGTCCGCGAACCGACCGCTCTGACGGAGCTGCAAGTCTCGTCGGCCTAACCGATCGCCCAGAATATAGATCACTGCCCGGATAACTCTGAGGCCGATGGGTCCTTGTGCAAGAACCGAAATACGCCAACGGGCAGAACACGTGGGGTAGGGTCGATTTGCCAATCTTCAATTTACCTAAATACCCACGTGATCCAACTACCTGGGTATTCCACCCTCGACTGAACTCGTACGGAACAAGCCGCTTAAGCGAGCCTGTCCCGTGCGCGATTCTGAGCGGCTTAATCCCCAAGTACCATCGGTCCGAATGTCTCCCTTTTACGGCAAACCAACGGCTAACTCCCAACACACGAAATGCTGTCAATGAAAGAATCGACGCGACGAGCTGAAAACATTTAACAATTGGGGTATTAATTACTAATAATGGGGAACTGGGGAAGCACGTCGGAGCAGAACTATACTGACTATACGAAATGCAATGCAATCATTTACAGCACACAAAGCACTTAACAGTTTCCTACTTATAAGACGAGCCCACGGACACACGTACGCACACACACACCCAAGAAATGGTGGCTGATGCCTTTAATAATGGACTCCAGCTCGGAGGGACAGATGAGCTGAAACCCAGAACCTATCTCGAACCTCTCCACCTCGTGTAGTCTTCAACCTGTTGGGACCCGGGCTCCAGCGAGAGCGAGCTGGATCCAATCGCCATGAGCCGCGATCCTTCCCGAGCTCCAGTGAATCCTCTCGCGATTCTGAACACATGCTGGTCAGTCGAGGCGCTGATCCTTCCCGTCGATGCGTCGCTATCTCAAAGAACCACCTCCAAGATGAGGCTGATGAGTCGCACCAAGCCGGGAACCAAGCGGAGAACAAAGAGCTGCACGAACCAAGAAGAGCCAGCAGAGCAACCAGCTCAACTCTCTTCTGATGAACAAAGCCTCTCACAACACGAATCAAGAGCAAGAAGCCACCACCAGCAGCTCCAGCCGAGCAACCAGCTCAACTCTCTTCCGATGAACAAAGCGAGGACCAAGAACTCCGAGCCGAGCAACCAGCTCAACTCTCTGCCGATGAACAAAGCCTCTCTCTTCGACGAACTAAGCCAGAGCCCAAAGGCCGACTAAAAGCCAAGCCGAAGCAAAAAGCTTACTAAAAGCCAAGCCAAAGCAGAAAGCCATCAAAAAGCCTTCAAAAAGCCTCCTCCCTAACACAAGCCAAGCCAAAGCAGAAGCCGAAGCTCTACTGAAAAGCCAGCCCGAACAAAGCAGAGTATCCCTTTTTTATTCCTATCCGCCCCCTCCCCCGCTCCTGACATGACTCATGCCCTCTTGATCCATCCCCCGTTCAATCACGGGTGGGAGGGAGTTGTTGACATCATGCATCACGGGACGGGAGGGCTCTTCTTCCTCTTCGCAGAAGATGGGAGGGGCATCTCCATTGTGTTATGATCGCTCCCTAACTTAAATTGAATCGCGCAGCGCACTTAATCGATTTCGGCCCATTAAACAATCAAAGGTGAGCTATCTAGGGAACAAGCACTTATCGACATAGCTGACTAAGGGAACTTGTATGTTGTGTGCAATTGAATTCCAAATTCGTAACACTACCCCCTCCCCTTTTTACAGACTCGTCCCGAGTCGTCAAATTTTCGTGTGATCAGCACGTGTAAGTTTTCCCGTAAGTTTGTTTTACCTTCGGATCCCTGAGTGCGACATTTCTTTATACGTGTCCCAAAAATAAATAACCTAATGCGCTGCGTAACTAACAAAACAAACTCTCAGACTCATTCGGACAACTTAACTAAAATTGCCGGTGTAAAACAAACATGCAGGTGGGGTTCAACTTATCAACAATTTTCATTTAACTTGTCCATCACATCACACTAACCATGGCCCAGGACCTGTGATCTGTGAAAGGGGAAAGGCAAAAGTCATTGCGAAGTCATTGGTGCAGGGGAATGGATGGAGATGGTCGCAAAAACAAATGAACATGATGGATGCACGGGCAGTCCTTGCAAAACGGATGATCCTGGCGCACATGATGATGGATGGACAGTGGACACGGGGGCAAACGCAAACAAGGGCTAGCAGGCATGGGGTCTTGGCAGAGGCAGGCAAACGAGGCATGAAAAGGCAAGTCCATGCAGAACAGGCGGCTGCAGCACAACAGGCCGGCAGGTGAAGCTGGCCGGCCTCTGGTGTAGTTCCATCAGGTCTGGAGGGAGTGCGGTGGTGCCGGCCGCTCTGAAGGCGGGCTCGGACCGAGCCGACTGTCTCCCCCCACTCTATCGCCTTTGCCTGTCTCTATCCATTCCCACTCCCTTAATTTGCCACAAAACAACAAAATTTCGCCCCTCTTTATTTTTATTTCCCTTTTATAATCTGCTCCCAACCCCCCTTTATCGTCATTGTCCGGCTAGCCTATCATGTCCACCTAGCCGACTCCCAACCCCTAAAATCCTTTTTAGAGGGGAATAGGGAGAAACTAGCGTCCTGTCTCGAGGCCCAACAAAGCCTCAGAATGGCCTCCTCAGAGTTCAGCAATCTACCAAGGTGAGTCCAGCGGCCGACACCGAGCGAAGGGATGGATGGTGCGAAAGGGTACATCTCCTAACTACTCTAACATTTATTACACCTGAAACTACCCCAGGGCTTTCCAAAAACCCCTCACTTTAAAACTATCGGTTCTAAAAACCATGATTCCCGTCATCTGTGTTGGTGTCCATTATAAATTTGGGCCTTGCCCTCAAATTTTCATTCATGCCCTTGCACAATTTCCTGGCTGGGCAGCATGGCTCAACTGGCAGGAACTGCCCCTCTGCCGAACTCTAACCATGGCACCCCCAGGCCCGCAGGCTGCCTCCGAGCCGAGCTGCTCCCTATAAGCGCAGGGGGTTTCCTTCTCTGTCATTGCCCCCCTCCGATGCCCACGTGGCGTGTTGATGCCCCAGGTCCCTTTCCGAGGGTTTGCCTGTGCCCACTACACTATCCCGGCCCCTCTTGGGCCTTGGCCTACTCTGGCCCACTAGTCCGGTGCCCGGGGTGCCCACTAAACAAAACTCATCTTTCCACAGCCACGCTCCTAGCCGGTCCATGAACTCTTGCACCCCTCCAAACGGGTTTCGTGCCTTCTCTCGACACCAACACCAAAACGACCTCCTTTTAGTAAATTTAACTACCCACTAACTAACATTAAACTGACCCCGGGGTCTCTTGGGTGGGAATCACTCCTCCCCCCCAATCGGTCATCGCAACATGCATACCACATTCGCTCCACTCACACACTTCGACCCGCTGTCCCACATTCATTCCTCACACACTTTCCATTTCACAACTCGCACCAACACTCTATACTGCCATCCTTCCAACTAAATCCCCTGACTAACTCGTGCTCCCTCGTAATCCCTTAAAACTCATGCACGTTCCATTTACTCTACGTAGCTAAACTACGTCTCCACTACACATTTCCAGTCTGTCCATGTCTCCAAAAATCCCAAAAATTCCCATTTCCTAAATCTAAACTGAAATCCCTCTAACTAATCCATTCCACGGGCTCCATGAGGAATGACCCATGAAGCCACTCTAACTATCGCTAACCCATCCCCCTCACTAGTACTTCCTATGCCCTCTCGCAAGGGGGTCTTCTACCCTCTGCCCAGAGAATCCTGTATACTCGAAGTGGCGAGGCTTGCTTTTCTCTTCTTTTTTCTTATGCGCACCAGCACAGCAATTCACAAACCGCGCTCCTTTTCCATGACATCATGGCAGCTGTTCGCGTTTCGCGTCCCTTCCCGGACGGTAACATCCAGCAGGGATTCCCTTCTACCGGATTCCAACTATTTGTGCAGCCACGACGTCACTGCACATCCCAAGCAGGCCTCGCATTTCGAGGGGTTCCCCACGCGAGCAAATGTGCTCTGCCCGTCCGTAACCCGCGCCGCGGAATCTCCGATGACGTCATTCGCACCCCAAACCTGCGCGATCTCTCGCTCAAGCTGGGGTACGCGTAACGCGTCGGGGAAGCCGCTTCGCACACTCCGCGAACAGAATGCACGGCGCAGGCCACACAGAGCTTTACAAAGACACTCGCCCGGAGAACCCGTCCGAATCAAATTCACATTCCCAGCCTTACTTTTGTCCGTCTGCGGGGTCGGATTGTATCCACCGCGGACGTTTCCGGACCGGATTTCACTTGCGCAGGCGCACACACGGCCTGCCGTGTGAAGCACAGCACGGACCCCGTGCGCGCTGCTGTGCGAATCCGGCACGGTCACCAAAACAGCTATGGCCGCTCCGTGAGGCAATGACGTCACTCCGCAAATTCCGAATAGCGCACGCTCATGGGGAATTCCCCACGTGGGACGTGCGCTGTTTGTCCCGCATTCGTGCCGCGAGATTCCCTCCGATGACGTCACACACGCACCGAGCCTGCAGCCGGCGCGCGCGTAACGACCCGGAACCCGCTCCGCGTGCTCCGCAAACAGAACACGCGATAGGCAGCACGAAATGTCCCGAACACGCGTCCACGTGGGGACCCGCGTGTTCCAAATCCACCTAACACTCGCCATCTTAACCGTCCTCGTGACGGCCTTTTTCATACGCGGGATGTTCCCACACCTGCTTCCCTGTACGAAAACGCGCGCGCGAGAGCCGTTCGCTACCTGCCGAAAGGGCCCCGCACACAATGTCCCGTGAAACCGGCATGGTTCTCGAAACAGCTACAAGCGGCCCTTTCGGCTCGCTGTTCCCATCTCTTGTCTGGACCCGTCTGTCCATTTCCACGCACACCATCTTACTCACGCACGCCATTTCACTCGCACTATGCATATGTTTCAATACACTCGCTGCACTTGCACCTTTTAACCACACACACACCAGGACAATTGCACTAGGGATTCACGCTACCACAAGGGGTCCAGGGCCTCCATACCCCCCAAGC